>NC_081343.1:11110694-11157015 GCF_029784015.1 Lycium ferocissimum | reverse complement strand
AAAGAGCATCAACGATTTCGAAGTAGCTTTTCCGAGCGCTAAACCCGCCCTCGAAAATGCGAACCGTCACAGTCTTTTCTTGGGAATATAAAGTTGTACAGTCTCATTTTCATTTGATGTTGTTTGGTCCAGACTTCTTGGTGCTCCAATCCTGTTTTGGTGATTATAAGTCATTGAATTTTTCCTCTTTGTCTACATCGTTCTACTGTGCTTCTGTGATCACATTAAACAGTTCTCATTTCCTGCTATGAGGTCTGTTAACATATGAAGTTGATGAATCCCATATTTGATGTGCATAAGAGTTAAAGTTAGACTTTAATTATCTTTGGTTTTGTCTTTGAACACTGTTCTAAGGGACAAGGTTTAGTTAAGTGAAATAGAATAATCTTGAGGCCTAAAGTTGAACACATAAGTGTGGATATACACAAAATAAGCATAGATTAATGAAAAGGAAGAGGAATATACACATGGTATACACATTATATGTATATCATAAGTATCCTATGAGTATACAAGAAAATAGGCTAGTTATAGGCAACATGTATTTATGAATAAAAGAGATGGCTTGGTTTATCACTTATTCGACTAAGTATCCTAAAACTGTTGTGTTATTTTTATACGCATCATCGCATTACAATACCTGTCTCAGTTTCTTTGCCATGATTTTTGAGTTTACTTTTAATGTTGCTTGCATTTAAATTACTTCCCATGTGATGATGCTTGTGCACAACTTTGGGACTCTAATTGTATACCATGGTAACACTGTTTTTTGAGACTTTGAGGTGGTTTAGGGGATAGGTCTAACCACTCCCCGATATCCAGCCATACTTGGGGTTCGAGAAACCTCTTGGAACTTGTGCGGTGCTAGGAAGAAGGGTGGTGACAACTTTTTCCCTTTGGTATGATATGAGTTGGAGTTTCAGTGAAGCCAATAGTGTGTGATCAAGTCCTTTAGTTGTGCACTTGTGATCAAACTGGGTGTATATGTATATATGCGTATAAATATGCTAGTAATAGGTTCAAAGAAACATAGACTAATTCGATTCCTTTTCTTTTTTCTCCTTCTCCTACTGCACGTCCATTTGGGCTAGAGTCCAACCAGCCTGTTGGGCCAAAGGCCTAATAGGAATATTCTTTCAAAAACTATTAAGTCCAAGAAGAGAAAGGGAAGCTAATATTATTGAAGGCCCAGTCATGGGTGAGAATGGCATGATGGCCAAACCATGGGTAAAAATGGTCTATTAGGGGTTTGGTACACCCCTAAGATATCCCTCTTTTTTCATTAAATTTCATTACGCCAGCTCCTTTTTATTAAAGTGTTGTATTTGTATGATTGTAAAACAAAACTCACATTATTATTGGAATCATTTATGTTTGGACTAGGCATCTTACATGAACGGTGCATACGCCATTTAGTTCGACCTTAGGCTCCAACGTGATTTTCAAAACCCGAATTAGTATAAACGCTTTCTAAAAGAATAAAAACGGCTAAAAACAGTAAAGGAATAAAGAGATTAGTTTCATCTTTACTGAAAAAAGATATGTTGTTATCAATTTTCCTAAGACAAGGCTTAAACATTTTAAACTAGAAAAACATTTTTCCTAGTTATAGGTTAAGTTTTCAAAAAGTTCTTTTTCGGTCCAGGTAGAAAAAATAAGCTTAAAAAATGTGTTTAAATGATATGCTTTCAAAAAATGAGTTCCTTCATTTGGACTAAAAATCAGACGGGAAATGATCTCTAAATATATGTATATGTAGTGTATTTGTGTATCAGAACACACATGTTTTCTGGAATTAATTCAGGCAAAGATGGAGTTTTTGAGGGCTAAGGCCCAACCCAAAGATTGTACTTTTAGGCCCAACTTAACCAATTTTTTTTTTCAAAAAAGAGATAAGCGAAAATATGTTTTGGGCTGAGCCCAGTAACTAAAGAAAGAAGTCAGATATTTGGGCCAGAAACCCAAACAGACCAAAACCATTTTTTCCAGAAAAAAGGAACATAAGTTTGAGCCAAAGCCCATGTCAAAACATTATTCTTAGGTTTCATACAATGTAGTTTTAAAGATAATTTCAAAGACCCAAAAGTTAGTTGGATATATAATCAACCCTCGTAAATTAAATCCGTGTAAACTATTTGTAAATATAAAGTTTAGATAAGGACGTTCTAAAAACGTATTAAAACGGATTAACCTGGACCATGTGTGAGTCAAGCATGAACAAATTTATTCATCCCACACTTTAAAAGGCTTTATCTCTACAAAACAATTACTATTATCCTTGTACATGCAAGGAACTAGTTTCATTCGAATATTATGAATCCAGATCTAAATGCCCTATATGTAAAGGGAATATATTTAATTCTTTTCGAAGGATGATATGCAAAAATGACAGACTTTTTTTCAGGAAATAAACACCAAAATAAACAGTTCATGCAAATACTCACTTATTGGAATTCGAAGGTCAACTGTATAGTACGGATCCTTAATACTTGGGTGCCTAACACCTTCCTTAGGGGATCACCAGAACCCTTACCTAGAACTTTTGATTAAGAAGGATTTTTCACGGTTTATGAATAAACCCTTCAAAACTGATTTTCCTAATTTCCTAAAAATTAGGTGGCGACTCTTTTAAAACAAAGTCCGAAAGAGCACCACCAAGTTTGAAGTAGCTTTTTTGGGCGCTAACCCCGCCTGCGAAAATGCGAACAGTAAAAATCCTTCAGTTGCTCCTTCAACTCCTTCAATTCTGCAGGAGCCATTCTATAAGGAAGAATAGATATTGGCTTAGTATCGGGTAGCACATCAATGGCAAAATCAATCTCCTGTTCTGGCGGAAGGCTTGGAAGCTCATCCGGGAATACATCCGGAAACTCATTAACTACTGGGACAGACTGAAGATTCGGCGGCTTTGCTTCTGTATCTTGAACTCGTACTACATGATAAATGCAACCTTTAGCAATCATCTTCCTTTCCTTGAGATAGGAAATAAACCTACCTCTTGAAGACGCTGTATTACCTCTCCACTCTAGAAATGGTTCTCTTGGAAACTGGAAACGAACCATTTTCGTTCTACAATCAACATTGGCATAACAAGAAGGTCACCAATCCATACCCATAATAACATCAAAATCTACCATGCTCAGCTCAATCAAGTCTGCCATGGTATGACGATCACAGACTACAACTACACAATTTATGTATACCCGTCTAGTTATCACTGGGTCACCAATGGGCGTAGATACATCAAAAGGTTTAATCGACTAAGGTTTCACCCCAAACCGACCAGCAATATAAGGAGTAACATACGACAATGTAGAACTTGGATCAATCAATGCATATATATCATGAGAAGATACTGATAATATACCTGTAACAACGTTAGGCGAAGACTTAAGATCCTGTCGACCAGCCAGTGCATAAATGCGGTTCTGAGGACCGCTCGAACTAGATGCTCCCCCTCTACTTCTACCACAGCCTGCTGGTGTCTGTTTTCCCCAGAGGGTGTACAGATGATGAAGAACCCGCTGCTGATCCTGTGGGCTGAACAATACCTCTACCACTTCTCGATGGATAGTCACGCATAATATGGCCTGGCTGACAAGGACAAAGAAGTATAACAAGCATCTGAACCTAAGCGACATTGTCCAGCATGCAACTTACCACACTGAGTACATCGTGGTAAAGGTGACCTCATCAGGCCAGAATCACCCCTATACTGGGAACCCGATGCTCTGGAACTCTGACCTGGTCCTGAATAAATAGATCGATCCAATCTCTTGCCTGCAAATCTGTCACACCCTTAATCCGATAGGGTGTGATGGGCACCCGACCCTTACTTAGGGCCGAGCGAACCCTCTGACTATCATAATACTCGTGGTCATAATGGGCCCTAACCGGATCATAAATGCATAATGAATTTTTTTTTCGAAAAACGAACATACTTTATATCTTTTCAAATCAAACAAAACTTGCGACCGTACAAAATCTGTAATATCATGCATAACAATACGACGGCTTATAGAGCCGCTCACAACTGATATCTTATACACACGACTCTGTCTGCAAAGTCTCTAACATGACTCAGATATCATAGCACAAACAAACTTTGACTCGGCAGCACTCCGGAGGAGGTGGAGCTCGCCAATCCCGCTGGACCATCTTCTGCTAATATCTGTAGCTCACCTGGGTGTACCTGTACGGTATGAAACGCAGCCCCCGAAGAAAGGGGGTCAGTACGAAATATGTACTGAGTATGTAAAGCATGGAATACATGAAACGAGGTCATAACCGAAATGAGGAGTACAAAAAATATACGTAATAGTCAGAATACCGAAGTACATGCCTCTGTAATACAAATAGTGCGTAAGGGGTACAGAAGACAGGTATAGCAATCAGAATGCTCAAATTACTTAGCTTTCCTTGAAAAAAAAAATCTTTTCGTTTCATATTTTGGAAAGTAAAACATATCGTAGTAGGCGACATTAACCGATGTGGGATTCGCCTAAACCAATGTGGGATTCGCCTAAACCAGTACGGAATTTTGCCTCGCACTGGGTTTGCCCCACTATTGGGTTTGCCCCACAACCGGTCCTAACCCAATAGATCTTATATATATATATATATATATATATATATATATCATATACATATATATATATATAATTGTCGATTATCAAATTATCACATTAACATAACATCATCGTATTATCGTATCGTCGGATTATCATGTCATCGATTATCATAGCATCACACTACCATGTCATCGAACGGACTCATTAGATCATCAGATCATCACATTATCAAGTCAGCACGTCATCAGATCATCAGATTATCATATCATACCCTATGCGGCCCATAATGGACCCGGCGGACGGAACGTGGTCGCCCCTCCTGCCTTGGGCGCCACAACTCATCATACTTCGAAAGTTTTATATCTCCTGCATCTCCGTCACACATCATCACATCATATTATATCATATCATATCAGAAACTCATCATACTTCGGTAACATATCATATCATATTAGTCGCTCATCATACTTCGAAAACTCATCATACTTCGCATGGTGCGCACGATAATAACCGGCCCGGGACTCGGTGAAGGGAATAACAAAAATGTGCACGAGCGAGAATCGTGGGATCTATATGCCATTCAAACATTCATACGGACTTAACGGAATAGTCGGACAATTCATCTTTCACAATCCAATAGCATTAATCATAGCAACTCTCTTGCGGATATTATTCGAAACATATCAAATAAAACTTTATCAATCATAGTTATATCTCAAAATCATATGCATACGGATTCTCATTTCATACATTTACACAGGCTTAACAGAATAATCAGACAAATTATCGTTTACAAGCCGATGGCATTGACCAAACCAACTCTCTTCCAGATATTACTCGGGGTTTATCAAATTGAACTTTAGGCACCATAGTCTCGTATCCGAATTATATATATATATATATATATATATAATTCTTATTTCGGACTTAACGTGATAAATAAGTAATCACATGCGGGAGTCGGATCGTTAACTATATTAGGTTCTTTTAACAAGTCGTCAAAACTAGACAACGGGAATGCCTTGCGGGCCCACGGGCGAGTATCAATCGATCCGGGCCCGCCTATGAAAATTATAATCTTAATACGCTACGAACCCCTACGGACAAATCAAAGCGATCCGAGCCTTCCTATGGAAGTTACGGATGTTCGTAGTTTCAGACTCTTTTACGAACATAATCTTTTGTGCACATTCATATTTAATCATACAAAGGGCATAAGAACCATAATCTAACTACATTACAAACGCAGATATCAAGAAGCAAATGAAATCATGGACATGCTCGGATCGTAGGAGTAGAATTACCTCGAGGATCACATCATAGCCTATTTGTAACTAAGACATGCCAATTGAACGAAAGGTGAGCTTTACATACCTTGGCCGCCCTCTAAGCTAATCCAAACTTACGCCCCGGCTCCTTGCGATCTTCAATAATATCATTAGGCATCATCCATTAATCATAAGCATCAAGGAATCTGATTCCAAGCCTCCCTTTATCTACGTAAATTTCGGCAAGATTTCCCTATAACTCCATCAACCCCGAGAATTCAACTCGGCCAATTATCAACAACAACCAAACCAAAAACCATCCAGACAAGATTTAAGAATATTCCGAACAATCCACAAAGTATTCAAGACAATTCAAACAATATGCTATGAAACCCGAAACCTTCCAACTTAATGAATACGACAATAATGCGTTTCTTTCTTTCAAATTCCCATACTACGTCAACAATTCCATACATTACCACATTATCTTCATAAATATAAGAAAACATATTAGAATCATATTAACTTTCAAAACAGCCCACAACACTACAACTTCGACATAAGTCATGAAACCTTTATTTTTCATCACATAATCCACAAGAAACAACAACCAAATATTACATAAAATTTGTTCATCATATCCCCTCCAAAACAGCCCAAACACGGCTACACACAAAACACCACGGCCAAACACCAACATTCAAGGTTTCATGATTTCCATTCATTCCAACACACTACAACAACCAACATGCCAATTAGAATTGATTCATCACCCTAAACATGCAACACACATACACGGCCCAACATTAACATCCATGCTCAACTTCAACATCCATATTTTCATGTTTTTCATTCATTTCCACATACTACAATATCCACGAACATCTATAAGACATGTAAAGAAGATCAAAACTCACCTTCTTCCCTTAACTTTTCCCCACTCGGCTAGAAGTCCCCATAGTAAAAACGAGCGATTTATTCACTCCAACAATCACTCCACGTTGTAGAGGACCCTCTAATTGGTAGGAAAGCAAGAAGAAATTAATTTTTCCTAATCAAACTTGCAAGGACCATTTTCGGCTATACCATGGCCGAATGGTGCCTCCTTCATTTCTCTCCAATTTTCTTGAATTCTCTAGAGCTAAAAATGATAAATTGGTCCCCTTTTCATGACTTGGCCATATATATATATATTATATATAGCACATGGCCGGTCATGTGCTTCTTTTTCCTTTTTTTTTTTTCTTTTTCTTTCCCTCCAAACTTTCTTCAAATTCTAGATTTTCTCAATTAATAAAAGATGACTAATGACCTTATTTTGTCATCCCTTATATATATGTATAGTTCCCACAAATAAGATGAACACTTGTCCCATTGCATGGCTTGCAATAATTGACCAAGATATAAGTGGGGCCCACAACCACCATGGCTTCTCCAAAAAGTCATGAACTATAATTATTTCCAAATTCCACATTTACTCTTAATATTCCATGCCAATAATATTTATGAGTGACTTGCGCATTAAAACAAAACCGTAGGATGGCCTCGCCCTTAACTTCCCGCAATTGTCTTAAAATATTCCAACGTACAAAATGCGGGATATAACATCCTTCCCCCCTTTAGAACATTCGTCCTCGAATGTTCAACTTAGTCATACGGGGTCTCATAAGCACCTCGGGGGAGCTCCCTCTTTATAGCTATTGCTGTCCTTCATACTATCTCTTAGGCTATCCAATACCATTCTCTTGTCATACTCTTTTTCTTCATACACATCCATTTTCTAGTGTCCCGTCATTCGAGGTTTTTGCTAGACTTCTCACACCGCCTCAAACACCATCCTAACTCTTATACACTTATTGTTGGTTTTCCGATCTTACTAACTTCGGTTCGGGGGGGGGGGGGGGGCTCATTGGTAGCCCGTACGTCCATACCAAACACACTATCGTATCAACTGTTCTTATCCCACTCTTGCATTTCTCTCACCCGCTTCCCCCCTTTAGGGGTATGCTTATACCATTATCCATTCATGCCTGTCTCTTTTTTCTGCACACGAGAAATCTTATGCTACCTCTGTGTCGTTCAGAACACACTACTCTTACATAGTCCTTTTCTCATTTCCAAAACGTATTCTGTTCGTTCACATTTTATCCGTATTATCCCAGTCATTTTCTAGCATTCATTCTGCCTTGTTCCACGTCTCCCTATAACTTGGCCTTTCACAGTCCTGTCACTTATAGCACTCGTGTCCTCAGTTACCCACGTCTTAACCTATTACTATACTGTTGTCCCGCTTTCTTTTATTCCTTCTTTCTGATAACTCCTTTTCTTCGCCGACCTGATTCACCCCGTCCTACGCATCCTTTTAAGATTTCTGGACGCTCCGCATGCTCTAATCTCGCTTAGACTACTCCAGTTCCTCATTTGCCCCTTACGTCTGAATTTGTAAAATTTTCAGAAAACTTCCCAGGGGGGTCACCCATCCTAAAATTTCCCTCACTCCAGCACGCTTAACTTTGAAACTTTAATAAAATCGGGTGCGTTAATGCCGGTATGATCGCGTCCACCTCACCACACGACCTTCTACACATAGTATTGAGTCAGCTGGAATCTTAACATATTCCCAAAACGCCCTTACAACACATCCCGGCAGCTGTCTTATTGGTACCCTTGTCTTAATATATCCCTCTATCCAAACCTACCAGTCCTTTCTAACCATCCGTTAGTGTCACCAGTCCGTTCCAAATTCCTTATTACCATATCCTCATCGACCTCCTACTTACTATTGTCAATTCCACAGATAATTTATTCCTAAAGGGCGGCCATACTTCACAGCTCAGGCAACTTCCATCGTTGCTATATTTTTTTTTCCCAACATATTCCAAACTTACTTCTCATTTTCGTATCATTTCTAGAAAAATTTCGGCAGAGTTTCCTCTGTATTTCTTACTATCCCAAAACCTGCACGCAGGAAATACCAACAGTGCCTCACAGGGCCATCATCATATATACACATCATATCATATCGTATCGTACCGTATCATCGCCACACAGGGCTCTCAATATTCACAAAAGTCCGAAAATATTAGATTTACCTCATATGCTCGACACGGCTACACGTGTTACACTTTCTTGCTTATTTTCTTTTCCAATGTTCAACTTCACATTTCAATCATACGTCGATATCATACTCGACATATGTCTTTCGTATCCTTACTTACCTGCGTGCTTTGTAACCTTCCATACCGCTGGTCGCTTCCGCCTGTCAACGTCATTCCTCTGCCGAAATCAAAGGTTAGTACAAAGGATCTCGTTTCCTATGACTTGGCTCTATGGCACGATCTAAGAAGTGAAAGAAAAGTAACCATCCTAGGTGCCCCGTAGCTTCCTGTTTATAAATGTGGCCGGCTTCACACCATAAACAGGACTCTACCGGACACGACTTTGCAGACAACCCCCTAGGACGAACTGCTCTGATACCAATTTGTCACACCCTTAATCCCCGATAGGGTGTGATGGGCACCCGACCCTTACTTAGGGCGAGCGAACCCTCTTCGACTATCATAATACTCGTGGTCATAATGGGCCCTTAACCAGATCATGAATGCATAATGAAAATTTTTCAAAAAACGAACATACTTTATATCTTTTCAAATCAAACAAAACTTGCGACCGTACAAAATCTGTAATATCATGCATAACAATACGACGGCTTATAGAGCCGCTCACAACTGACATCTTATACACACGACTCTGTCTGCAAAGTCTCTAACATAACTCAGATATCATAGCACAAACAAACTCTGACTCGGCAGCACTCCGGAGGAGGTGGAGCTCGCCAATCCCGTTGGACCATCTTCTGCTAATATCTGTAGCTCACTCCGGGTGTACCGCGCGCACGAAACGCGACCCCGAAGAAAGGGGGTCAGTACGGAATATGTACTGAGTATGTAAAGCATGGAATACATGAAACGAGGTCACAACCGAAATGAGGAGTACAGAAAATATACGTAATAGTCAGAATACCGAAGTACATGCCTCTGTAATACAAATAGTGCGTAAGGGGTACAGAAGACAGGTATAACAATCAGAATGCTCAAATTACTTAGCTTTCCTTGAAAAAAAAATCTTTCTGTTTCATATTTTTGGAAAGTAAAACATATCGTAGTAGCTGACATTAACCGATGTGGGATTCGCCTAAACCAATGTGGGATTCGCCTAAACCAGTGCGGAATTTTGCCTCGCCACTGGGTTTGCCCCACCATTGGGTTTGCCCCACCACCGGTTTCTAACCCAATAGATCCTATTTCAGAATACATATATATGTCATATCATCACATTAAACAGAATTGTCAGATTATCAAATTATCACATTAAGCAGAATCATCGTATTATCGTATCGTCAGATTATCATGTCATCAGATTATCATAGCATCACACTACCATGTCATCAGAACGGACTCATTAGATCATCAGATCATCACATTATCAAGTCAGCACGTCATCAGATCATCAGATTATCATATCATACCCTATGCGGCCCATAATGGACCCGGCGGACGGAACGTGGTCGCCCCTCCTGCCTTGGGCGCCACAACTCATCATACTTCGAAAGTTTTATATCTCCTGCATCTCCGTCACACATCATCACATCACATCATATCATATCATATCAGAAACTCATCATACTTCGGTAACATATCATATCATATTAGTCGCTCATCATACTTCGGAAACTCATCATACTTCGCATGGTGCGCACGATAATAACCGGCCCGGGACTCGGCGAAGGGAATAACAAAAATGTGCACGAGCAGAATCGTGGGATCTATATGCCATTCAAACATTCATACAGACTTAACGGAATAGTCAGACAATTCATCTTTCACAATCCAATAGCATTAATCATAGCAACTCTCTTGCGGATATTATTCGGAAACATATCAAATAAAACTTTATCAATCATAGTTATATCTCAAAATCATATGCATACGGATTCTCATTTCATACATTTACACGGACTTAACGGAATAATCAGACAAATTATCATTTACAAGCCGATGGCATTGACCAAACCAACTCTCTTCCAGATATTACTCGGGGTTTATCAAATAGAACTTTAGGCACCATAGTCACGTATCCGAATTATATATATATATATATATATATATATATGAATTCTTATTTCAGACTTAACAGATAAATAAGTAATCACATGCGGGAGTCGGATCGTTAACTATATTAGGTTCTTTTAACAAGTCGTCAAAACTAGACAACAGAATGCCTTGCGGGCCCACGGGCGAGTATCAATCGATCTGGGCCCGCCTATGAACATTATAATATTAATACGCTACAGAACCCCCTACGGACAAATCAAAGCGATCCGAGCCTTCCTATGGAAGTTACGGATGTTCGTAGTTTCAGACTCTTTTACGAACATAATCTTTTGTGCACATTCATATTTAATCATACAAAGGGCATAAGAACCATAATCTAAATACATTACAAACGCGGATATCAAGAAGCAAATGAAGTCATGGACATGCTCGGATCGTAGGAGTAGAATTACCTCGAGGATCACATCATAGCCTATTTGTAACTAAGACATGCCAATTGAACGAAAGGTGAGCTTTACATACCTTGGCCGCCCTCTAAGCTAATCCAAACTTACGCCCCGGCTCCTTGCGATCTTCAATAATATCATTAGGCATCATCCATTAATCATAAGCATCAAGGAATCCGATTCCAAGCCTCTACTTTATCTACAGAAATTTCAGCAAAGATTTCCCTTATAACTCCATCAACCCCGAGAATTCAACTCGGCCAATTATCAACAACAACAAAACCAACAACCATCCAGACAAGATTTAAGAATATTCCGAACAATCCAAAAAGTATTCAAGACAATTCAAACAATATGCTATGAAACCCGAAACCTTCCAACTTAATGAATACGACAATAATGCGTTTCTTTCTTTCAAATTCCCATACTACGTCAACAATTCCGTACATTACCACATTATCTTCATAAGTATAAGAAAACATATTAGAATCATATTAACTTTCAAAACAGCCCACAACACTACAACTTCGACATAAGTCATTAAACCTTTATTTTTCATCACATAATCCACAAGAAACAACAACCAAATATTACATAAAATTTGTTCATCATATCCCTCCAAAACAGCCCACACACGGCTACACACACAACACCACGGCCAAACACCAACATTCAAGGTTTCATGATTTCCATTCATTCCAACACACTACAACAACCAACATGCCAGTTAGAATTGATTCATCACCCTAAACATGCAACACACATACACGGCCCAACATTAACATCCATGGCTCAACTTCAACATCCATATTTTCATGTTTTTCATTCATTTCCACATACTACAATATCCACGAACATCTATAAGACATGTAAAGAAGATCAAAACTCACCTTCTTCCCTTAACTTTTCCCCACTCGGCTAGAAGTCCCCATAGTAAAAACGAGCGATTTATTCACTCCAACAATCACTCCACGTTGTAGAGGACCCTCTAATTGGTAGGAAAGGAAGAAGAAATTAATTTTTCCTAATCAAACTTGTAAGGACCATTTTCGGCCATACCATGGCCGAATGGTGCCTCCTTCATTTCTCTCCAATTTTCTTGAATTCTCTAGAGCTAAAAATGATGAATTGGTCCCCTTTTCATGACTTGGCCATATATATATATTTGCATAGCACATGGCCGGTCATGTGCTTCTTTTTCCTTTTTTTTTCTTTTTCTTTCCCTCCAAACTTTCTTCAAATTTCTAGATTTTTCTCAATTAATAAAAGATGACTAATGACCTTATTTTGTCATCCCTTATATATATGTATAGTTCCCACAAATAAGATGAACACTTGTCCCATTGCATGGCTTGCAATAATTGACCAAGATATAAGTGGGGCCCACAACCACCATGGCTTCTCCAAAAAGTCATGAACTATAATAATTTCCAAATTCCACATTTACTCTTAATATTTCATGCCAATAATATTTATGAGCGACTTGCGCATTAAAACAAAACCGGAGGATGGCCTCGCCCTTAACTTCCCGCAATTGTCTTAAAATATTTCAACGTACAAAATGCGGGATATAACAAAATCGCGGAGGTGCACTAGCTGCTGAATAGCCAGAGTGTCTAGAATACTGTTACCTCTGACCCCTTCTGAACTCACTGATAGCACCTGAGGATCTGTCCCTCTTACTATAGCCCCTATCATATTCACGCTCACTCCTCCGCTGCTGTTGTCGCTTCTTCAGCTTCTGGGTGTGGGTTTGAATGCGAGAAATATCTATACCTTCCTGAAGTAAGGCCGTCAAGCAATCATCAATCAAATGTGGCCCCAAACAACTCACAAACCAAAGGGACACGATCTCCCATATCAGCTACCATAGCTGGAGCATACCTAGCCAGTGAATTAAAATGAAGACTATAGTTCCGAGCATTCATGTTCCCTTGTCTAAGTCTCAGGAACCTCTCAGCTTTGGCCCGCTGAATCTCTAGTGGCAAATGGTGTCGGAAAAAAGAGTCTACAAACTCCTACCACACGGGTGGAGGTGCATTTACCCTTCTAGAAGACACCCAGGTACTATACCAATGAACAACCACATCTCACAATCTATAAGAGGAAAACTCTACCGACTCAACATCTGAAGCATGCATTTCCCGCAATGTCCTCAACAAATCATCTATGAAGTTCTGCAGGTCCTCTTCTAGTTTTGACCCAAAGAATTTTGGAGGGTCTAAGTTGATGAAATCACGAACTTTGGCGCTGACAGCTCTATCACACTAACCCGTGCCCTGCCGCTAGGCATAAGCAGCAACTAACTTGGTCAACAACTGAATGGCCTCCCTCATTTCCTAGCCTAAGGCATCCGGTAGAGGAATCGGGGGTACTGGAGCTAGAGCCTACGGCTCCTCTATGCTCCTCAGGAGCGGGCGGAGTGTGAGAGGACCGAGATGGAACCTCATTTTTGGACTCTCCCTCCTCTACATCTGTAAGCGGTACCCGTTCATTTCTCCTACCTGCCGCTGACTTGCCCTTCTAGGCCACTGTAGCTTTTCTCTTCACAGGCATCGCTAAAATCATAACACACTATCAAAAAAAAAAAAAAGGAGAGTCCTTACAACATGGCTCTATCGCACGATCTAAGATGAGAAAGAAAGGTCAATCATTCCTAAATGCCCCACAGCCTCTTATTTATAAGTGTGGCACGCTTCAAACCCTTTAACAAGACTCTACTGGACACGGCTCGTAGACAAACCCTAGGACGAACTGCTCTAACACCACTTTTGTCACGACCCAACCGGAGGGCCGTGACGGGCACCCGGAGCTAACCTACCAAGCACCTTTTAACATACATCTCATAATCATATCTAAGTGGGCCACATGGCTAACTCACAATTTTCATAATCTGTAAGAGATACGAGTCCAATGGATATATGCATGTCTATATAATCACCATCAACTATGCCCATATGCACAAGCCGACAAGGCTGTGAAAAATGATATACAAAATATAAACCGATGAGGTTATAGAGAATCTAACTATATACATCTATCTATGAGCCCCTACATGGAGTACATAACATCATAAAAACGGGACAGGATCCGCAATGCCCATATATGTACACAAAAGAATAATACCAGCTGAACCGCAGCTCCGAAACAAATGATGCACTCCTGTACAATCACTGATGAAGTAGCCTAGGGGTCTGGTCCATCTCCCTGTCTACCTGCGAGCATGAACGCAGCGTCCAAAAATAAAAAGACGTCAGTACGAATAATGTACCAAGTATGGAAGGCATGAGTAACAAAATAATGAAGGTATGAAGATAACATAAGATAAAGGGATCAATTTGTACCTCTGAATGCCTCTTAAGGCGGATGTCATGCATGCTTAGCTATTTAGAAAAACATTTCATACATACATATATATAGGATCCTGCTCGGCCATTTAGGCTCGGTGTTATCATCATCATCCCGCATTCGGGGCATCCCGCATCTGGGGTAACATCATAACGTACCCACTGCAGTGGTGTGCACATCTACGTGCAGTACCCGGCTGACTATAGCGCGGTTCGGTGTGAGAAAATAGCTACATATATATAAAGCATGCATGAGAACTCAAATAAAATGTTACAACTCTATCAGAGTAACGTAAGGTTAATAAACATCCAATTTCCATTATGGAATCATCATCATCGCTATATCTCACCTCG
Organism: Lycium ferocissimum; assembly: GCF_029784015.1. Lineage (NCBI taxonomy): Eukaryota > Viridiplantae > Streptophyta > Magnoliopsida > Solanales > Solanaceae > Lycium > Lycium ferocissimum. Next base: position 11,141,915 of record NC_081343.1, on the reverse strand, counting down.
AAGGAACAATTACCATAAGATGAGATCAACATCAATGAATAAAATCAATAATCATATGAGAAAGATCAATAATCATAGGAAAATTATCAACAATATCATAAGAACCTCAAGAATCATAAGCTTTAGCATTTCTAGAAATGGAGTCACCATAGAGGACATTTGTATGTATGCTCATATCGAAGTGATTATGCCATAAGAAAGAAAGGGTTAGCCTTAGCATACCTTTTTGTCTCCCTAACTACTTAGCGTTCCTCCCAGGCTCGCAAATCTACATTCAAGAGGATTCATACTAGAGTTAAGTCTTGAAAACACTCATAAGTTCAAACTAGAGTAACTAGCGAGCTAGAGGAATTTGGCCAAAGACTTCCCCTATTTTATCTACTTCCACAAAATTCCAAAATAACTCCCAAACAACAATAACAATACCAACAATACCATAGTCAAGGAAATATGTTCAAATTAATCTTAAATCAATCCAAAATCTCCTTTCAAATTCAACCCATAAACATTGACTTCAACTTAATACTTGTGACTTCTCTACTATGATTCTTTCCTCTTCAAGACTTGCTACACCTTTAAGTCAACTCAATCAAAAGAAATAAGATGAAGAACATACCTCTTACTAGAAGAACTTCACCTCACTCAACTTCTTCTAAGACCAAATTCACCATAGTCTCAAATAGAAGGAAAAACAATCATCTTCTATGAGTTAGCTTGGGGTGTTGGAGTTTGATCTTCTCTTTTGATGGTGTGGAAGGTTTTGGAATGTTAGAGAGCCTTCAAGAACTCTCTAATAATATGGGGAGATAAGTGTGGGAAGTGAATGGGGTCTTTTGGGGTTTAAAAAGGATTTAAAATCGCCCCTTCGCCTCGACTTGCGATGGAGATGCGGCCTAGCAAGTTGCAACTTCTGGCCGTATCTCCCCTCCTCTTGTTGGGGTGGTTCTGGGCAGTGAGGTGCCCCAAAATTGGCAGTTTGCGGCTAGTATGCTACACAGCAAACATACAGCCCCAAAATTCCAATTTTCTCGAAAATGCGTTCTTTTCTATTCGTTTAACCTCCAATCCTTATGGTACCTTCTTGACTCTTATGTAAACCATCATTAACCATATAAGGAGCCCTATAACTCCCTATCAAGCTAATGCTAAGTAATTTATTACTCTAATGATGCAAAATTTTCCCAAAACATTACTCCAATTCCAACCTTCAACGAACTTACTTCCGTTGATTCATTTAGCTCTGAAACCTTCAGGTACATACATAGAATTGTTAGATACCCTCCTTAACCTTGTAAGGGCTTTATGTCCACTTTGGGCTTATGTTATTTTACTTATAATGCAAACGACGCAAAATTTTCCAAGGTGTAACAAGCCGGAGGGTCTGGAGCCCTTCCATGCTCTTCTGTAACTGGAGGAATAGGGGTTACAGATGAGTGGCACTCTGAGCCTCGCTATGTCCTAACTCAGCCGGGGGTACTTGGCTAGTACCTTCCCCAGCAGTGCCCAGTCTTTTGTTGGCTTTCGTCTTTCTCAAAGGCATCGTTAAAAATTCAATAGGAAAAGATTAGATAATTGCATTCTTACTTGGATATATTCCACGATCTAGATCATGAAGAAGAGTGACTTCCGAAATTCCCTGTAGAATCCTAGCTATAGATATGGTGCACAACATACCGATAACAAGGACTCTACTAGATACGGCTCATAGGCATCCCTAGGACTGACCTGCTCTGATACCAAGTTTGTCACACCCCGACGAGAAGCATGAAGGGCACCGACTTGTAGGCCGGATACCACCTGGCGTTACAGTTACCATGATTATCATATAGCCGTTATTCGATATAGTATGGCTCAAACATGACTCAAAAGATACCTGCACGCAGAAAAGGCCCAATCATAGAAATATGCAATGTTCCTTATATATATATATATATATATATAGAAGCGAGCCGACAAGTCCGCTACAAATATCGTAAGTATCATAAAGCCGACAAGGCTACCAGGAGAACATCAACCCAAAACAAAAACCGACGAGGCTAGTCATAACATCTACATACACCACTATGTCTATGAGCCTCAAAAAGTGTGCATACAACAGCATAAAGGTTGGGACAGGGCCCCGACGTACCCATAGCATATGAATATATATCATGATAACATAAGTATACCAAAAGTTAGCAAGTCTAGAGTAATGGCACTTGTTGACACTCGTTGAAGCTAGAAATCCTACTGTGGTATAGGTCCTCCGCTACACCTGCCAGGACCTACGGCATGAAATACAGAGTCCCGAGGGATGGGACGTAAGTACAAATAGGAGTACTGAGTATGTAAGGCAGGAAACAATAACATAAGTAAGACATAGATATAAAAGAATAGAAGTCACCTGAGCCATCTGAGGACGTGCAATATGCAATGCATGAGTTTAAAAATCATATGCAAGTATATACATATAGTACATCATCATCATCATATCATCCTCAACTCGCGCTCGGGGAGCATCATCATCGTAACATGCCCACTACGGTGGTGTGGACATCTACGTGCACACGGCCGATTATAGCGCGACGCGGTGTAGTAAAATAATGAATACATACATATATATATATATATATATATATATATATATATATATATATATATATATATATATATATATATATATATATATATATATATATACACAATGCATGACTAATATAAATGATGCGGGCCTTTCGGAGTGACGTAAGGTCAATAACCTCCGAATAACATTATGAAAACTCATATTAACATCAAGAAACCATTTAGTGAAGGTAATTTATCATAACCGAATCAATCAGATAATTAAGGCATTAAAATTTGAAATACAAAGAATAGGAATGGAGTGAATTATTATGGAACGCTCGCGTTCATGTTCAAGTTGGATTCGTGCCAAAGAAAGAGGGAAACAAGCACCTTACATACCTTAATTCACTGAGCCGCTACTTGAAGGAATTCCAATTCTGAAATCCGCTCATCCCTTGCCCCTACATGGAGATATAAGACCTTAGTTAGGCCTTAAGTTTTCATATACCAATGCATAAGTGGTGTATCTTTGAGACTATTTGGGGTTAAGGAAATTCATGCAGCATTTCCTTTGTTTATACTATGTTCCCATGATCACAATAACAAAACCAACATCAAAGGAATTTGATCTAATTAAATAATCATATAATTCCATTAACAACATCCCATAAGAGGGTTATGCCGTCTATCGCCCAATTAGATTTAATATGCGACAATCTAACAAATATTACTTCGAATTAACTTAATTTATTGGTCATAGAGTAGGAATCTTTACCTCAATTGGCCTAGTTGATTCTTAGTACCAATTTGGATCTGAGGTTTCCAACCTACCATAGCGATACCAAGATGGAATCGAAGCCTACGAGATTATACGCACTTCCCGAGCTTAATTGACGCTAGAGTTCAACAATTATCGAAAAGATTTATGTATGAACTTAAGGAAAATGATGAAAATAATAGGGGAGTGGCTATTTATACTTGTGAAAGTCGATTGCCGCCGCCTCAACTCGATGTGCGTCCAGTTGCCATCAGAGACCACCCTCTAAGTGGTGGATTGATGTTGGGAGGTTGACAGCTGTCCTTCATGTTGATGGTTCGTCAACATGGCTGTCAAGTTGCACCATTTTTCAGGCTTGGTTCCTGTCTATTCGTTTAACCTCCAATCTTTTCGATACTTGCTAAACATGAACTTAAATCTTTGTTTACATGGAATCGCATCTCTAACAGGAGTTTTAATCCCTTGACAATTGTTCTTCATGGCTTGTACCTCCATAAACTCAAAGACACTATCATTTTACGAGCATATACTACAAGGTACGAGACATACTAGCTTTTCAAAAGGCGAGATGTAACACTTCCAAAGCATTTTTTAGGCGAATTGAAGAGTTCTTGGCTGATTCTCTCTTGTGGTATGTCTCTTAACCTATAATTCATCACTTTGTCTTCCCTAAGCTTGAATCCATTCTAGAAATCTAATTGGAATCTTAGAGGAAAGATGGGTTTTGTTGATTATTTCATAAAATGAGTTTTAGTCTTTCTAAATGGAAATTGTTGGTGGATTTGACTAATCTAATCATAGAATTTGATGATTTCATAGCTAATAGGCTTGAATTTTCCATTTATGTTGATGAAATTGAATGTTGGAAAGGGTTTATCCCTAAATTGAGGGTTTTCACTTGAATAACGAAAGTGACCCATTCTTGAGTTATTTTAACAATTGATTAGTAGGACCGAACTCCTAGAATGTTGAATTGCATATATCACATTCAAAATACCTGTTTTACCCTTATGGGTCTGTTTCCCCCTTTTCCATAGTTGAATTTGATTCGAAAGATAAGTATAAGTATAGCAATATAGGTGTTGTTCTTCCTTATTTCTAATCTAGAACTCGAGTATAAATAGACTTTGAGTAGTTGGAGGTGCTACGAAAGGAAAAGGCAAAGGTGTGATTGTTCGTGGCTCCTGGTCTATTACTAGGTAGGTTACGGCTTACCTTATGGTTATACTTCGGTTAGCGAAGCATATGTAGAGTTAGTGATTATTGGAGAAAGCATGTTACGCCTTCGAGTATTAAGTTGGGATGGATTACTTAGGTTGGTACTGATGTTTGACTATGCCTTGTTGCCGTGTTGTGATCTATTGGGTTGTGCCACGTTTGTGATACTAAACTTGATATTGATAGATTCTCGTGATATATTTCCATGTGTGGCACCGTTGATATTGATAGATTTTTGTGATATGTGTCCATGTGTGGCACCGTTGATATTGATAGATTCTCTTGGTATTGATATCACTCATGCATTCATACTCATACATTTGGATCGGGTTGCACGCCGCAATATATATTACACTTATATTGGATCGAGTTGCGCGTCGCAACATATTTTATACATATATTGGATCGGGTTGCGCGCGCAACATATATTAAACCTATTTTGGACCGAGTTGCACATTCTGCAACATATATATATATGTATGTATGTATATATATATATTGGATCAGGCTGTCCGCCGCAGCAGGTACAAGGACTTCGCGGGCTCCCCATGGGTCATGACTGTCAAGGCGTAGAGGTATTCCGCCAGGAGTGTTTGTGTATCATTGCATTGCATATGCATTCATCATTATCATCTCATTTGCACTTATTGATCGGATTCATGGATTGTACTTGTGGTTGTGACTACTTGAGGAATTGTGGGAAACTTGGCAGCCTTGTGTTTAGATGCTTCATCATAGGCTATGATCCGGTTGTTGATATTTCTAGACTTGTGAGACTATTTTGGACTGTGTTGGTTGATACTTGATTGTAAGCATGATTAGCTTTCAGTCTCTTTCTTTATATATGTGTAGCTCTGTAAATCCGAGTTAGTTGTGAATGTGTATAATGGGTACTAATGTGACATTTTAGACATATGAAGTCCTATTGAGATGATTTTGAGTGAAAATAGTTGTTTTAAGATCAACGTGAATAGTGAGATGCGTAAGATGCGATAGAATCGTCTAAGTTTTCAGTAGACCTGACTTACGTCATGTTTACATGACAAACCGTTAAGAATTTAAGAAAACTTAAAACATGAAAGTTGTATCCCTTTGAAATACTTGTCCAACGATATATTATGTAGCTCAAACGGAGCTTTGTGCTAGGAGTTATGCCTATTTTACTGAAAGTTATCGACACAGTCGAAAGCAGAAAATTTTGGCTTAGTGTTAAATGGACAAGGGAGCTCACCGAGTGTGGCTCAAAGTGGGGTAAGACCTCGCCATAGGCCTTATTTAGCAAGTTGTGAGTTCTAAAATGTCCAGACCTCTAAATACAACCCTTACACGATTTTATGTCATTTTTCACATTCCAGGCTTCTTTCTAAATCATCTTTTGCAGAGAAAACAACCCTAAGGCCACCCCTAAACCTATAAAGTAATTTATTACTCAAACCCTATGATTAATACCTTAATATAGCAAAGATTAACACAAGCAACCTCACCTATTCCATAGATTGTGAGAATTCGATTCAAGAACGATTGAAGGGGAGAATTGTTGGAATTTGTCGTGAGGTAACTTTCTAAAATTTAAGTATGGTTATGGGGGTTGTTTGGGTTCTATACATCATTTATATATCATCAAAATCCATGGGTGAATTAATTTGGCCTAGAAACCCTAGTTATCAAAAAGGGTAGGGGTTTTACGTGTAATGTTCTAATCTGTCTCATCTAAAACCATTGTAGATTGATTGTTGAACCTTGGGAATTCCGTTTTTCTAGATTTTAGTGGGATTTGAGGTATCTGACTTTTAAAAATCCTTTTTGACTTCAAAGGTGATTTGTATGTCTTTTTTTATTAACATACTCTTTTGAAACGATTTGTGTGACTTTTGTTGTGGTTTGGGTGTGTGAGGGACATGCCCGCATTAAAAATCATTTGTGCTATATTATATATACGTATTCATGGTTGTTTTCCACTCTAAGGGATGATTAAATATTGAGATATAAAGCTTTGGTATTTGAACTCGAATTACCGTTAAGGGATGTTTAAACTTGTTATTTGGTAAGCTTGATTATCTCATGTGAATGATCTATAAATGGATTGTGTTAAATGTGAAACTTGTTTAAAGTAGTGAGTCTGTCTTCTAAAACGGAAATAAATTGATGTACCCTATAATGGGAAGATGTACATAATCCATGAGGAATAATTTGGCTATCATGATATGACTTGTGATTCGGCTTCTATGTCAAGATTGATGATTCGGCTAATATGCTATGATTTGTATCTTGTTTACGTTTGGGCCTGTATGGGAAAGTTGTGCTTGTCCAGAGGACGATTAGCCGTTATGGATCCTAACGTATCGATACGAGTATTGTTGTGTCAGTCCAGAGGACGATAGACCTCCGAGGCGTATAGCCTGGTGCATCTATTGTTGTGCCATTCTATAGGACGATTGACCTCCTAGGCGTATAGCCCGGTCCATCTATAGCTGTGTCAGTCTAGAGGACGATTGACCTCCGAGGAGTATAGCTCGGTGCATCTATTGTTGTGCTTGCCCGGGGTATCGATTGTTTGATATTTTTGTGAGTGGGTTGTTTCGTGTATATATATATATATATATATATATATATATATATATGAGTTGTTGCCTATGAGTGGCTTGTTTCGTATCTTGGTTGCTTGTGAGTGGCTTGTTTCATATCTTTGCTACATGTGAGTGGCTTATTGATGATAATGAACTTGTTCGCCTGTGAGTGGCTTGTTGATGATATTGGTCTCGAATGGAAAAGACTCAAATAGCAATAAATGGTGTGCTGAATCGGAAAAGATCTATACTTGTCTTGATGGTTTTCTATTGATGATTTTGAGTTGTACGATTGATCTCCTCTTTGATTTCAAATTATTCTATTGAAACTTTTTTCACTAATCATCATTGTTTTATTTTATTATATTACTTATTTTCCTCGAGACACTCATTGAGTACCCAGTACTCAGGCATACCATTGTTGTTCTTGATGATATGTTAGGTAACGAAGAAGAGCAGGTACAGACAGATCTCGCTGATTAGGAGTACTCCCTGCTTTCCAGACTTTTGGTGAGCCCACACCTTCATTCGTGGGACACCTACTATTTTCCTTATTGCATTTAGTTTCAGGGCTGGTTCTTGATAAGTTAGACGTTTATTCATTATCTTAGAGGCTCCATAGATAGATGTTGTTTTGTGGGTAATGGTTGAGTCATTGTTCTACTCTCATGGGTATTTATACTTTGACAATCTATTTATTACTAACTTCTGCTGATTTTATTTCTTAAATTATCAGCACGTGTTTTCCTAGTCAATTTATAACGTCTTTTAATTGGTTAATGAAAGATTATAAAAAAGGGACTTGTTGTTATGAATTCATAAGGTGCTTTCATGGTGGGTTTTTGGGGCGTGACAAGCTTGGTATCAGAGCCTAGGTTCAGAAGTGTCCTAGGGTTTGTCTGTGGAGCTGTGTCTAGTGGAGTCCTATTCATGTAGACAGGCCACCTGTATGGATATGTGACTACCAGGACATTTTAGGTATTTCTTACTCTTCTTGATTCTAGATTGTGCTATAGAGCTTGAGCTTCTCCTTAGGATCGTTCTAACATGTTCGTTAATTTGTGCCTCGTGGAGATGGAATTAATACGTGCTGCAGTGTCTAACATAGCGAATAATGGTGCTACGAAGTACATGCTGGTTGTGATGTACACTTTGATGGATGGTACAGAGTAGCTTGGAATTCGGTAGTAGGTGTTTGGTGGTGATTGTAGGGTGAGATTGCTGGTGTTCCGAGATAGGTATTCTAACTATTTATCCTCTTGATGCGTATTCGTTGATCGATCCCGGTTTGGATATTTCTTATGTGACTCGGTGTTGTGCCCTTGATTTTGGTGTGGAGCTCGAACAATTGTTAGAACTCTTTTTCTATGAATACCCTTTCTAGTGTCTTCGTTATTACTTCTAAAATCTATCGAGACTGTGTAGTGTAGTTAAGGATCGTGAGACTACTGCTGGTTTGTTTGAATGAGAGGTGGTGAACTTTGAAGTGATTATGAGAATAGACTGACTTTCCAAGTGTTATGAAACTCTAGGTTGTCAATCAGAACTAGTAGGCTTGAATTTCCTGACGAACCCATTAGAGAGTGGAACAGTGATCTTGCTAAACATTGAGGTCGACTTATTTCGTATCTTGAACTCACAAAATTGAACTCAAAGGGGTGTAGTTACCATCTAGTTGATGTTAATGACACTCATACCGTATTACCTTCACTTACAATCTATCCCAGGTATGTGTCTTCAAGTTATCGAATTCTTGCGTAAGTGTAGACTAGATGTATGAATCCCTTATTTCGTATTTAGGCTTGACTGATACAGTTGTGGGAGTTTATATGGGAACCATGTCCTTATTAAAGGTTGGTTAATGATATTTTGTCCTTAGGAATACCTCGTCTTGGAAAGCAACTCTGGAAATTTTTGGAAAATTTGAGGTTTAGTACAAATCTTAGGCCATAACTTTCATTCGAGGACGAATGATCCTGAAAGGGGGATAATGTGACACTCCGTAAATTCGAGTTTGGAGTGAATGTGTATAATGGGTGCTAATGTGAAATTTTGGACATACGAATTCCTATTGAGATGATTTTGGGTGAAAATAGTTGTTTAAGATCAACACGAATACTGATATACGTAAGATTCGATAGAATCGACTATGTTTTTGGTAGACCTGACTTCTATCCTGTTTACGTCACAATCCGTTGAGAATTTGAGAAAACTTAAAACGATAAATTTGTAGCCCTTTGAAATATCTTTCTAACGATATATTTTGGAGCTCAGCAGGAGCTCTGTGCTAGGATTTATGCCCGTTTTACTGAACGTTGTTGACATAGTCAAAAGTTGAAATTTTTGGCTAAGTGTGCAATGGACAGGGGAGCTCACCGAGCGTGGCTCAAAGCGAGGTAGGAACTCAAAATAGGCCTTTCTCATCGAGGTGTGAGTTCCAAAATGTCCAGACCTATAAATACGACCCTTACACGATTTTATGTCATTTTTCACATTCCAGACTTCTTTCTAAATCTTCTTTTTCAGAGAAAATACCCTAAGGCCTCCCTTAAACCTATAAAGTAATTTATTACTCAAACCCTATGATTAATGCCTCAATCTAACAAATATTAACACAAGCAACCTCACCTATTCCATAGATTGTGAGAATTCGATTGAAGAACGGTTGAAGGGGAGAATTGTTGGGAATTCATCATGAGGTAAGGTTCTAAAATTCAAGAATGGTTATGGGGTTTGTTTGGGTTATATACATCGTTTATACAGATTCCATGGGTGAATTAAGTTGGCCTAGAAACCCTAGTTTTCAAAAAGGGTAGAGGTTCTACGGAAAGGTTTAAAGTTCTAATCTGTCTCATCTAAAACCATTTTAGATTTATTGTTGAACCTTGGGAATTCTGTTTTGCTAGATTTTAGCGGGATTTGAGGTATGTTTCCTTTAAAAATCCTTTTTGACTTGAAAGGTGATTTGTATGCCTTTTTTTTAATACTCTTTCAAAACGATTTGTGTGACTTTGGTTGTGGTTTGTGTGCACAAGGGACAAGCCCACATTAAAACTTGTTTGTACTATATTATATATACGTATTCATGGTTGTTTTCCTCTCTAAGGGATGATTAAAGATTGAGATATAAAGCTTTGGTATTTGAACTCGAATTACCCTTAAGGGATGTTTAAACTTGTTATTTAGAAAGCTTGATTATCTCATGTGAACGCTCTATAAATGGATTGTGTTAAACGTGAAACTTGTGTAAAGAAGTGAGTCTGTTGTCTAAAACTGAAATGAATTGATGTACCCCTATAATCGGAAGATGAACATAATCCATGAGGAATAATTTGGCTATCACGATATGACTTGTGATTAGGCTCCTATGCCATGATTGATCATTCGGCTAATATGCAATGATTTGTATATTGTTTGTGTTTGGGCTTGTATGGGCAAGTTGTGCTAGTCCGGAGGACGATTAGCCATTATGATAGTGCCAAAAATAGTGTGAATAATGCTAGTAAGGGCAATAATAGAGCCAAGGGCACTGTTTCCCAGCAGATGCAGGATAAGGGAACATCAATAGTGAAATATTCACAGCAGCAGCATTCTTCTAAGAAGTATAGCAATCAGGTGGTTGATCCTAAAACTAAGGGAAGTTTGCAGGTTGCTTTACCAGATGATGTTAATGCCAAAATGGATTTAGATAAAGAATCTACAGCTCAGAATTTTCAGAATGCAGTTAGGGATGGAGATGTGTCACCTAATCTAATCTCTAAGGCTATGGGGAAAACAAAGAAGAAGCAATCTAAATAAAGTGTTTCACCCCAATCAACAAGGGTGAAAACAAGAAGAACTGTCTCTAAATCTAGTATGTGATTAATGAATGCACTTATTTGGAATGTGAGATCAGTAAATACAAAGAAAGCCTTCAAGGGGCTTTTAACAATGCATAATAAGTATAGTTTCTTTCTTATTGGGTTAATGGAACCTTTTCAAAGAACCTTATAAATTAGAAAGCTATAGAAGGAGACTTGTTTTGGAGACAGCTTTGCATAATGTCAATAACTAAAACTGGGCTTTTGTGTATGTAGAATGGGAAGTTATTGTCCTTATTGACAGTGAACAACATTTAACTCTAAGGTTATCTAATTTAAATGTGGATACTGAGATGATTGTAACCTTAGTTTATACAAAATGTGATAGACTGGATAGAATTGAATTGTGGGATGCTATTGATTAATTAGCAACTGATATGACTAGGCCTTGGCTTGTTGCTGGGGATTTCAATGTCATAACTGATGATAATGATATTTATGGTGGCAATCCAGTATCATTGAATGAGGTGGAAGATTTCAGACATTGTATTACCACATGTAATCTCACTGATTTAGGCTATAAGGGAAGTATATTCACATGGTGGAATGGAAGGGGTGCAGAACACTGTATCTTTAAGAGACTTGATAGGTGCCTGAGTAACTTTGAGTTTCAATAGCTTTTTCCAGGTCTTGAGATTACTCATTTGATTAAAAATAGATGAGATCACTCTCCTTTGTTAGTTGAATTGAAATAGCAGGCCCAACAGTGTAAGAGACCATTCAAATTTCTTAACTTTTGGGTCAAGCATGAAACCTTTTTGGAGGCAGTGCAAGACAATTGGGAGACATATGTGAATGCTAACTCATTCTATGTTTTCAATTCTAAGTTGAAGAACTTGAAGAAGGTATTAACAGCTTGGAGTAGATCAACTTATGGGGATATATTTCAGCAAATAACCAACATGGAAGAGGTGATTAAGGCTCATGAGACTATTTTTGATGTTGATCCTTCATATGCAAATAGAGAGAAGCTCAACAAAGTGAATGCAGAACGAACTAGGCTGTTAAGTGTGGAGGAAGAATTTTGGAAGCAAAAGGCTGGCATGGCTTGGTTCCAAAAGGATGATAAAAATTCAAAGTTCTTCCATGCTCATGTTAATGGTAAGAGGAAGAAACTGCAGCTTAGAAGAATTCAAAATGGCAATGGAAACTGGCTTGAAACTGATGCAGAAATTGCTGATGAAGCCACTAGATTCTTTTAGGCTCAATTCCATGAAGTTACACCACCAGTTCAGATATTTTGGAACATATTCCAAGACTTGTTACTGTAGAACAGAATGAATCTTTGGTATCTAGGCCTACTAAAGAAGAAGTTAAAAATGTAGTTTTTGGGCTTAACAGTGCTAGTGCAGCAAGTCCTGATGGATTCACAGGTTTATTTTTTCAAACTTGCTGGGAAATTATAGGTGATGACATTTTTAACATGGTAGGTGATTTTATTCATGGTTCAGAGCTTCCAAGATACATTACTCATACAAACCTTGTCCTGCTGCCCAAAAAAGATGATGTTCAGAACTTTGGGGATATGAGGCCTATAAGCTTAAGTAATTTTGTTAATAAGGTGTTTTCTAGGGTGATTCATGAGAGGCTGGCTCCTTTGTTACCTGACTTAATCTCTCAGAACCAATCTGGCTTTGTTAGAGGTAGGAGTATAGTGGAAAGCATTTTGTTGACTCAAGAAATCATCACTGATATCACACTAAAAACTAACAAGGGGGAGAAGAATGGTAATCAAATTGTTCCAAATGTTGTAATGAAGCTTGATATGACAAAAACTTATGATAGACTTTTATGGAGCTTTCTCACAAAGGTTCTAAGGAAGTTTGGATTTGGAGAATGGTTCATCAGTCTGATTTACGAGCTGATAAGGAATAATTGGTATTTAGTTCTCATTAATGGACAGGCTCATGGATTCTTTTATTCAACTAGGGGAGTTAAACAAAGGGATCCTTTGTCCCATACTTTGTTTATCCTTGCTGCTGAAGCACTGTCTAGAGCTCTGAATGTGTTACATGATAATCCTTGTTTTTGTGGTTTTGGATTGCCTAAGTGGAGTCCTAAAATTAACCACTTAGCCTATGCTGAAGATACTATCATTTTCTCTTCAGAATGTGAGATTTCTTTGAATTTGATCAGGAATGTTCTGAAAAATTATGAAGCTACTTCTGGTCAATTGATTAATAATGCAAAAAGTTACATTTATCTGCATGATAGAGTGGATGAAGATGTGTTTCTTAAAGTGGAGAAGGTAACTGGTTTTAAAAGAAAGGATTTTCCTTTAATGTATCTTGGTTGTCCTATTTACTATGCTAGGGGTTGTATGGCATTCTATTCGTATTTGATATCTAAAGTGAGGAACAGGCTTCAAAGTTGGAAGTGTAAGTTGTTATCTTTTAGTGGAAGAGCTGTATTACTCAAGCATGTTTACAAGCTATGCCTATGCACTTGCTTTTTGCTATTGATCCACCTAATTTTGTTATCAAGAAACCTCATAAGATTTTTGCACAATTCTTTTGGAGTAACAAGTTTGGAGAATGGAAAATGCATTAGACAGGTTGGGACGCTGTTTGTTTGCCTCATAAAGAAGGTGGTTTGGGATTCAAACATTAGCTTTATTTGCCAAATTATGGTGGAATTTCAGAACCAAGCCTACCTTGTGGGGTGCATTCATGAGCAACAAGTATTTGAATAAGAATAATCCTATTCTTGTTCCATGGAAGAAGGGATCACATATTTGGAGGAAGATGTTACAAGCTAGAGATCTCATTGATCATGAAATACAGTGGCAGCTGAGGATGGGATCTGTACTTTTTTGGTTTGATAATTGGACTGGTTTAGGTCCATTGTATTTTCTTACTGAGCCTGATTTCTACTGTGATGAGAATATCAACAATGTTTATGATGTTGTTACTGAGGGAAAATTGAATGAAATGTTATTAGAAACAGTTTGCTAGAGGAACTTGCAGAATTTATATTGACTGAGGTAAAGCCTCCAAGTAGGGGGAATGATCTTGATGTTCCATATTGGAGGTTATCAACTAATGGTTAATTCAGTGTGAAAACAGCACGGGAGTATGTTAGAAGTAAAGTAGAAAAGAGAGACATCTACAAGAAGATGTGGGTAAAGGGATTGCCTTACAAAGTTGCTTTAACTATGTGGAGAGTATGGCACTTTAAAGTCCCTTTGGATGAGGTGGTTAGGAGTTGGGGGTATAACTTACCCTCTAAGTGTTTATGTTGTCCTGCAGATCCAAAAGAAGAGACCATCTCTCATATCTTCTTACGATGTGATACTGCAAAAAGAACTTGGTCTTATTTCAGTGTTGCTGCAGGTATTGATATCACTAGTTTGCACTTGCAGCAAATTATTTTGAAGTGGTGCTCTACTGATGTGAGGCCTAGATTGAAAGCTATTTGCAATGCTGTCCCTTCTATTGTTGTGTGGGAGCTATGGAAGAAAAGAAATGGAGATAAGCACATTAATAAGGTGACAGATGCAAGAGTATTATATCAAGCTTCAACCTTGATACATCAGCTAGTGAAACTGAGGAAACCAGGCATACAGAAAGTTCCTCAAAGGTGGCCTGAGATTCTGAATATTTTGGAATCATTTGTGTCTAAGTTGAAAGTGACTAAGGTGTTGTGGAGTTTTCCTATGGAGGGTACATGGAAGTGTAACATAGATGGTGCTACAAGGGGCAACCCTGGTAGGAGTTCATTTGCATTCTGTGTAAGGGATCATAAGGGTGATTTGGTTCATGCATTTGCTAAGGAAATGGAAGAAAGTACAAATACAAAATCAGAAGCAAGAGCTTTACTTGAAGCTGATAGGTATTGTCTGTCTCAACATGTGTACTCATTCACTCTTGAAAGTGATTCCATGTTCATGAAGATGATATTCGAGAGGGAGTGGAAACCTCATTGGAACATTATATTTATGGTTGAGGAACTATGGGATATCATGGATCATTCAGAGGTTCAGGTTCTGCATATCTTGAGAGAGGGTAATCAATTGGCTGACCATCTAGCCAACTATGCTCTTGATCATGGTGAAGTTCAGGTGGATTCTTTTGCAGAACTAGATTCAACAGGAAGGAAAATCCTTAATAGTGACAAACTACAATGTCCCTATTTAAGGATTAAAACTTAGAGAAGATACAAATGATGAAGTTGGAGGATGGAGCACTGTATCACCATACTCAAGTCCAAATTGAGGAGAGTGTGGTGGTAGTTTTTTCCAATAACATTGTTTACTTTTTTGCAGGTGTTATGGCAACTGATGGAATTCATGTAATGAAGGAACTCAAGAACCATGTACACTCACTATCTACAGATGTCTACACTACTGATCCTATGTAGCTTGGAAATGAAGTAGTTTTACTTGGACACAATGTATATTCTTACTACTGGTACACTGATCTTTGCACAAGATATGATGTGTTTTCAGGCTTACATGTGCACCAAAACCATCACAAGATCTCTGCAGATCTGATATTTGTTATGGTATTGCTATTGCACTGCTTGGATACTTGTCATTTATCTGTTGATCCTAAGTCATATGGAAAGGGTATGGATATGATGGGTTTACTCAGACAACAGGTTCAGATGGCTTAGCTTTTGAGTTGGTCTAGTACTAATACAAGGTTACACTTAACTTGCCTATTGACTATGTCACAGTGTGTGGTATTAGCAACTGCTCAGCCTACTGTGAATATGACAATAGATGAGAAAGGTGTTTATATTGGTCTATGGTGGAACACAAGGACAACTAGAGTAATTTGGACAGACAAGATGGATCAAGAACTGAAGACTGCATATGCTTGCAATTTCTGGTTTTTAAAAGAACTGCGAATTTATAGTAATGCAGAACTACTTTTTTACAGACTTGGAAGGAGACACCTTATACCATGTTTTCACATTCAAATCCTATGGGAAGAGAGTGTGAATGTAGTTGATATACTTGATATCGTGTTCTTTTTTGCAGGAATTTTATTGCTACTGAGGAATGCTATTACCAATGAATCTGCAGTACTGGATTATATTGTATTTGCAGAGCTAGATGCAAGTTTCTCAAGCAAAACACATGACATAGATTTAGTATAGTCATATAATGAATCAAGGTTTCAAACTTGGGACGTTATGGACTTGACAAAGAGCTACAGATATTGCTGCTTCTCACAACTAGGACCTGATATTGCAGCTGTTCTTTGGAATACAGCATGGATACATCTACAAACTTGGTGTGGTCTTAGGTTCAACAAAATTAACAATTTTGATACTGCAGCAAGAGGTCACAGAAATTGGTCATATTATTCATCAAGGGTACAAACTTGGGACATGATAAGGTCAACTATTGATTACATGTGTCACACCCCAATTTTCGATAGGGTGTGATGGGCACTCGACCCTTATCTAGGGCCGAGCGAACCCTCTGACTATCGTAATACTCGTATTCATATTGGGCCCTCGACCAGATCATAAATACCAAATAAAATTTTGTATGAAACAAACATGATTTACATCTTTTTCAAATCAAGCAAAACTTACAAACGTACAAAGTCTGTAATATCAAGCATAGCAATACAACGGCTTATGGAGCCATTGTCACAACGATATCTTATACACACGACTGTCGCAAAGTTTCTAACATGACTCAGATATCATAACACAAACAAACCCTGACTCGGCAGTACTCCGGAGAAAATGGAGCTCGCCAATCCCGCTGGAACATCTTCTGCTAATATCTTTAGCTCACCTGGGTGTACCTGCGCGGCATGAAACGCAGCCCCCGAAGAAAGGGGGTCAGTACGGAATATGTACTGAGTATGTAAAGCATGGAATACGTAAAACGAGATCATGACCGAAATGAAGAGTACGTAAAATGTGCATAATAGTCAGAATACCGGAGTACATGTATCTGTAATACAAATAGTGCATAAGAGGTACAGAAGACAGACATAATAATCAGAATGCTCAAAATACTTAGCTTTCTTTTGAAAACATTTCTATCTCATATATATATAAAATAGAACGTGTCATAGAAGCTGACATTAACCGATGTGGGATTCGCCTAAACCAATGTAGGATTCGCCTAAACCAATGTGGGATTCGCCTAAACCAGTGCGGAATTTTGCCTCGCCACTGGGTTTGCCCCACCATTGGGTTTGCCCCACCACCGACTCTGAAACCACAGATCATATTTCAGAATACATGTATGTGTCATATCATCACATTAAACAGAATCATCATATTATAACATCATCAGATTGAACAGAGTCGTCATATTACCGTATCATCCGAACAGATTCGTTATATTATCAGATCATCACATTATCAAATCATTATGTCATCAGATCATCAGATTATCATATCATATGCCCTATGCGGCCCATAATGGACCCGGCGGACAGAACGTGGTCGCCCCTCCTGCCTTGGGCGCCACAACTCATCATACTTCGGAAGTTTTTGTATCTCCTGCATCTCCGTCACACATCATCACATCATATCATATAACCACGGTACCCGGCCAAAAGGGGCTCGGCGTACCGGACACATCATAACACCATAATATCAGAAGCTCATCATACTTCGGTAACATATCGTATCATATTAGTCGCTCATCATACTTCGGAAGCTCATCATACTTCGCATTGTGCGCACGATAATAACCGGCCCGGGACTCGGCGAAGGAAGTAACAATATTATGTACGAGCAGAATCGTGGGATCTATATATCATTCAAAACATTCATACAGATTCTATAGAATAATCAAACGAATTATCATTTACAAGCCAAAGCAATAGTCAGATCAAATTCCTTCCGAACGTTACTCGGAAACATATCAACTAGAACTTTATCCATCATAGTTACATATCAAAATCATATGCATACGGATTCTCATTTCATACATTTACACGTACTTAACCGAATAATCAGACAAATTATCATTTACAAGCCGATGGCATTGACCAAATCAAATCTTTTCCAGATATTATCCCGGACTTATCAAATAGAACTTTAGGCATCATAGTCACGTATCAGAATCGTATATATATATGAATTCTTATTTCAGACTTAACAGATAAATAAGTAATCGCATGCGGGGGTCGGATTGTTAACTTTATTAAGTTCTTTAACAAGTCATCAGAACTACCCAACAGAATGTCCTGCGGGCCCACGGACAAGTAGCAACCGATCCGAGCCCGCCTTGAAACATTATAATCTTAATACGCTACAGAACCTCCTACGGACATATCGAAGCGATCCGAGCCTTCCTATGGAAGTTACGGACGTTCGTAGTTTCAAACTCTTTTATGAACAAATCTTTCCATGCATATTCATTTTTAATCATACAAAGGCATAAGAACCACAATTTGACTACATTATAAATATGGATATCGAGAAACAAATAAGAATCACGGACATGCTTGGATCGCAGGAGTAGAGTTACCTCGGGGATCATATCATAGCCTATTCATACTAAGACATGCCAAAGAAAGAGAGGTGAGCTTTACATACCTTGGCCTCTCTCTATGCTAATCCAACTTACGTCTCGGCTTCACACGATCTACAATACTGTCATTAAGCATCATCCATTAGCCATAGACATTGAAGAACCCAATTCTAAGCCATCACTTTATCTACAAAAATTTCGGCAGCACCTCCCCTATAAATCCAACAACCCTGAGAATTCAACTCGGCCAAACCACAATAACCAAACCAACAATCATATTTACAACATCAATAATCCATTCACACATATGCAAGACAATCCAACCCATGTCTTACTTCACCCGAAACTTCCAAATGCCATAAGAACAACCACAATACATTTCCCTCTTCCGAATTCGTAAACTATATCAACACTACCATACGTTAGCAACATTATTTCCATTAACACAAGAAATTATATTAAAGTCATATTAATTTTCCAAAACACCCCGCAACACCACAACTTCAACATGAGTCATCAAACATTCATTTTACATCATGAAATTCACAACCACGACAAGCAAAATACTAAATGAAATTTGTTCATCTCTTCCACACACAAAACAGCCACCATTCGGCCACTACACCAACCACACACAACTTCATGAATTTCATCTATTTCAACACATTACAACATGCTCTAACGTCCATAATACGACAATCCAAACATGCTCAATAAATTAGTTCTTTGCTCCTACATAATATTACCTACACACGGCCACACACAACATACCATATTTTCATGAACTTCACTCATTCCTACACTTCACAACATGCACAAACACCTATAAAATATATAGAGAAGATCAAACCTCATCTTTTCTCATCCACCTTCTCGACTCGGCTAAGCTTCACACATGACATCAACGAACGATTTTCTCGCTCCAATAACTACTCCACGTCGACGAGGGCCTTCCAATTAGTAGAGAAGCAAGGAGAAATTAATTTTCCATGATCAAAATTGAGGGGCTGGTTTCGGCCAGCCCTTGGCCGTTCTCTCCTTTTTTTTTTTCTCTCCATTTTCTTGAACTTTCTAAGGCACAAATGATGAGTTGCCTTGTAATTCCATCACACACACATATATATATATATATAAAGGGGGCACATGGCCGGTCATGTGCCCCTATTTTCCTCCAATTTTTTTCTCCAATTTTCTCAATTTTTCTAGAGTTTTCTTTAAGTCATCAAAGATGACTAATTGTCTTGCTTTCCTTGACATCTTTGTTTTCATGCACATTTAGTCCCTACAAATACAAGGTGACCACATGTACCTCTTCATGGCTTAAGACAATTGGCCAACCATGGGTGGGACCCACGACTACTTGGCCATTCTTGGCTATTTCATGAAATATTTCCTCCAACTCTTAACTTCTAATTTTCCTTATTCCAAATATACCCTTCGTACTTCATACCAATAAAAGATGAATATGCAACTTACGCTTAATTCAAAGTCAAAAAGTAGCCTTGTCCATAACTTCCCGCAATTGGCTCGGAATACCCCAACGTACGAAATGCCGGATATAACAACATGAAGCTGCTTTTGATCACACACTATTGCTATTATGGAATCCACAGGCTACATTTTGCAAAGGGACATGGATATGAGATAGAGACAAGGCACAAATAGAGGGAACAAACTCTTAGGCTTTATTGGATGCATTATGAGGAATATGCAATATTAGTCAAGTTACCATTTTATTATTTGGTCATTAGTCATAATACATTAGGATATATTATTAATCCTAGTTTGCTCATTCGATTATTTTTATCTTTTCTTAGCCTTTTGGCAACTATGTGAAGATTTCATGTGTTTTGTTTCTTGAGAAAAATTTATAAAATCAGCCCTTGGCCAACAAGCCTAGTGGATATTGTTTTTCTTTTAAAAAAAGTCAAACTCTATGTATATCAAAAATAAGTCTCATCCTAACTCAATTAGATCCTTGGTGAAAACAAGACGCTCAAAGGCATTTAATTAACATCTCATTTATGTGTTTTCCCACATTTAACACAATTATGCCACCAGGATGACCTTTTCAAATCCCCACATCAATTTCTAATGCCCTCAAGGACGCTCATATACTTACCACTCACAATACAACATAATACCCAATAGGTTTGGACTAAAATGGAATGGCAGACCTTCTCACCATTCAAATACTCGAACAAAGTCATGCCCGCTAGGTCATTCCCGAATACCATGGACAATTTACTTACACTTAATCAATCACAAATCCCAGCCTATGGTTATATCGACTAAGCCCAATCATTCAAAGTCTCAGATAAATACAATCACAAACCTATATCGTAATTAGGCATGAGAGTTAATAAGGTACAATGCAACATGTATATGGTATAAATTCAATGCATATGCAATGATACACACATGCTCTAGGGGCGATGTCCACCTCTCGATAGTCATGACCCATGGGGGAACGCTAAGTCCATGTATCGTCATTCCGTATCACACAACCTAGAATGACTCCTCCATCCAATATCAATGCTAACCACTCCGTATCACACAAAGATAGAGATGGCTGTGCAAATATAGTAAAGTTGCACGAATCATACTTACCTCCGTCATCACCATCACCCAATATCAAGATCAAGACAATTATATCATCAATATGAGAAAGTATGTTATACAATGAGAATATCATGAATATCATAGGGATTCCAATCAATTTGTATAAGGACAGCCATCATAATGCAAGTATCACATGAATCTGTTCCTTCCAACCGATCTCCCATAACACAAAGGAACCACCAATTCACATAACAAAAGACAAGCATAACTTAGGGAATCTACGGGCCACGAGCCCAAACACACAAGTCACACAACAGTACCAATCCTAAGAATTCCATCCCGGCATCCGTGTCCAATGACCTAGGCATGCATTCTCTGTTTCATCTATCGTTCATTTATGGAACTCTAACCGAAGTCTACTAAAAAGAGAAAAGTTGTAACCTACCTCGAGGATGAATAGGTGCCACGGACATCCCGTTAATCTTCAACTTTACATTTTCAAAATATAACCCGCAACGGAGGACCTTGGAATGTCAAGGAAACCCAAAAGAACAAGTGTCAATAATCTAGGAATGTTATTCAGATTTCGGGTTTGCAAAGGAAAGATTGGAATTTATTCTCAATAAGATTTTCTAGATTTTCCCGAGTTAATAAATCGGGTTTTGTTGCTAATTAAGTCACCTAATTCATAAAATATATTTTTTCCTTCACAAAACTACAATCTAGAAAATATAGTTGAAATCCATTTACAAAAAGAGATGAAAACTCAGAAATTAGAGATGGTCAATCCTCCTAATTTAAGAACTTAAAGGATTTTCCCAAGAATGTCCAGATTTTAAGCTTAGAGATTCCATTTTGGTCATCCTAGACTTGAAAAGTAGAGAACCTCCATTTTTATCGGCTTGGGGGATGAATTCTTAGTGAAACAGAACATTAAAATGGAAGAGGGATGAAGTAATGAGATAGACAGGTTACCTATTCTATGAAACCATGATAATTTCCTTCTAAATTCCCCAAGTGGCGGCTGAGATTTAGGGTTTGAGTAAAAATGAGGTTTAAATGCTAGAGAAAACTGTGATACCCGCCTTGGAGGGTGGCATACCTGCAGCAGCGGTCACGCTATGGCGGGTCAAGAGGTCGCTGTGGTGGTCATATAAAATAATTAAAAGTACGGCTATGGCAGTTAGGAAGGTGGTTGTGGCGGTAGCGCCATGGCGGTTCTCTTGCCCCTATAGCACTTTACTGGGCCCCAGTGGTCCTTTACGATTTTAAACCTCTCCAAAATGGTTCTGGGTCAATTTAATAGGACAATTTCTCCATGTGACTAAGCAACACTGATCAAAAGACGTCTTTGGATGCGAAACTCGTGGCAATTCTAGTAACAATCAAACGGCTCGTAACAGTATGATTCATTTGACATTACTATATTTGTGTAGCCATCTCTATGCGGTGTGATACGGAGTTAGCAATGATATTGGATAGAGGAGTCATTCTAGGCTGTGTGATAAGGGATGATGGTACATGGACTTAGCGGTCCCCCATGGGTCATGACTGTCGAGAGGTGGACATCGTCCCCCCGGAGCATGTATGTATCATTGCATTGCATTCCATTTACATACACATTATATGTTCTTATTATCATTTGGATTGATATTGATCTTCAGTGATATTTGAGTTATTGGGTTATGTTTGGATTCATGAAATATTTGAGACATCGTTTAGTAATTGATTGTACTACTTGGACTTTTTGACTTGTATCTGTCTGTGAGCATGATTATCTTTCCATTTCCTTATTTGCATGCGTGACCTAACTGTTGTCAGCCTATGATGCTTACTCAGTACCGTGTTTTGTACTGATTCTACCTTGCTATACTCTTTTTATGAGTGCAGAGTACACTGTTAAAGAGACTTCCACCCCTCGTGACTGATCCCGAGGCCTGATTCACTAGCATCCAGGGTGAGCACTTGGCAGATCTGTAGCTCGGATGGCTACTCTTTCATTACTTGTCTTATTTCTACCCTTGAGATAATATTTCATTATGAGACTATGCATTCAGACTTCATCTATGTAGTAGCTCTTATACGATTTAGACCAGATTCATTTGGGCATGTATTATTTCGCACTTATTATTACTTTTATGTCAGAATTATTTATATTATTATTGGGAGTTGATTTTATTTATTTGTTTGGGTGTTGGTTAAGGGACGAGTTCGCCTATTAGGGTGGGAAAATGGTAGGTGCCCGCATATTTCCCGAGTTGGGGCGTGATAGTTTCAGACATGAAAAATAGAGATACAGGTTATTGAACTAAGCTAAAGAAAGATTTAGCGGATAAAGTGAAAAAGCGCTTGTATCGGTGTAGTCCTTGCCTGAGGATGCTTGCATGAGGTTTATGACAGATACCGATAGCTGCTCGACAATTTTGGTACTCTTGTTTACCCGTTTGAGGATGACCATTTGTTTAAGTAGGGGATGATGTCACGACCCAATCGATTGTTCTGAGCATTAGGACTCCTATTCCCTAAATGAACCTTTCCCTAGCTTTAAAAGGTGATCTTGACCAGTAGCGATAGGTAGAATGGTTACCGAGGCAATCAGGCGAGAATCGAAGAAGAAAGTCTAAAATTGAAAGTCTTAAATCGAAATAAGGAAGAGGATTGACCAAAGTCAACATCTGGATCTACTGAGTTCCGAATTCGAGTTTTGACAATTCCGTTAGGTCCGAAATGTGAATTGTGAGTAAGTTTGATGGTCTGAACAAATCTCGAGAGGCTCAAGAGTGTTTCGGATAGTCGGTTGAGACTCGTGCTTGGTTTAAGGGTTTAGGTTTACCACAGTCAACTTCTAATCAAGATGACCCCGTATCGGTGTTTTGAGCATTCCAGCAGGTTCGTATCGTATTTTGTGATCGATTTGCGTTATTGGTTTGTGTCTGGGAGGTCAGGGTTGAGTTTCGAGCACCAAAGCACCTGGATGGATGCACTAGATTTTTTAGTTGCTGGTGCAACATATATTGTGCAGCGCATTCACAAAGGAGAACCACGATTGCGAAGGGTTATGTTGGTTGGTTACTACATTGGCAACAAGGTGCTCGCATTCACGAACGGGGTGGGAGTGAGCTGGTCATCGTATTCGCAACCTTTGGAATGTTTCTAGTCAACCTGTTTTATTGAAAATCTAATTTCAGTCACGGGATCAGACATACTGACATGAAACTTTCTCTAATGTTCCACAAGTAATATATCATAGAAAGCCTTCAATGACACTACAAATTTAACTGATGGTTTTATAGATGAGAAGTCTTGTAACCTTGATGTGTAAAGCAAGGTTGTGTCAAAACATGAATGTGTTGTTGTATCACTCCAACTTCATCCTGAATTCGGAATACCTAATAATCAACTTAAGGAGTTTTCTCTTTACCAAAGAATTTGATATATGTACCCATAATATGATAAGAAAAGAACTTCAACAAACTTGGCTTGGTGGTTTAGCCATCTCTTTTTGAGTAAAATCAAACTAGAAATTTGGATAGTTTGTAGTTAGACTAGAGTTGATGTTTTGGCTGTTTATTTCACTTCATAGGCACTTTTGGCCTTATTTTGTTTCATTTCTCTATGCAGATTCTCTTTATCAATAAATTCACAACTAGTATCATGCTAGTTTTTTTGCTTAAAAAATAAATATGATAAGAAAAGATAATATAAATTGTTCTAGTGAAGGAGCACATGTACAAAACCTGGAAGGCAATAACAGCTGTAAAAATTGTAGGGGTGAATTTTAGCCCGACAAAAATAAAAAAGTTAATTTTAAAACCTTGCAACTATTTCAAACCTAAAATCAAAGGATATGAAATCAAATATAGTAATATTATTAAGGTCACGACATGGCACATCAAGTTCTATTAGTAGTTTCACTAAATAATATACACTCACTTAAAGCAAATGTTGAATCTTTGGGACCTAAATAACCTTACACTTGAAATTTCTCACCAATGTCCTAAATTACCTTACACCTGCAAAAAGGATCATGAAGAATTAGATGAAGAAATCAATGAATTCCATAGGCAGTCAAGTTCATCACAAGATGAAAAAAATGTTAATGTGACAAAATAACCTTATTCACCAAAGACTTTAAAACGGATTAGATCTCTTCTCAGAACCAACCCTACCTTATGCGTAAAGATTATACAATAAAATTCCTTTATTGGCTTATAAAGGAGTTGAAGGCATCTGGTTTTTCAAAACAGTCAATAAAAATAAGATTACAGGCCAAAATATTGTGCCAAAATCATAATTACCCAATTAACTCTATCAATTGCATGGAGAATAAGAGGGAGGACAAAGAATGAAGGAAACATGCGGGTCATCTTCAATGGACAAATAGACAACGCACCCGACAGAGAAAGAGTCTATGTCGCTAAACTTTGGTCGAAAGAAGTTGATTAGCTTGCTAGGGCACAATATTTTGGCTGAAAGTTTTCATTAATCGCGATTTTGGTGAAAACGAAGAAACAAGTAAATTAATTCTAAGAAGAATAAAATATTCTTTGGAGGGAAGGGGGATTTTGGAGGAAAGTCTAGAATTACTATATGTTAGGTTGCACGACCTACTTCCTATCCTATGTGTAACCAATTTTCGCCTAAGGATGGAACACGTTACTGTACCTATTCTATGCAAGTGTCTTTGCGGAATAATAAACTACAGGTAATTAAAGGACACACAATATTTACGTGGAAACCACCCGGCTCAAAGGTGATAAAAACCAAAAGGTACAGACCTGTAGGATTTCCCCAACAACTCCACTACAACAAGAGCCAACTGCGAGTTACAAATTACAACCTCTTTAATCTAACCCTTTAACCCTAGCCTTGCTACCTAGCCTCTGACTAGCAAGCTATTTCCAAGTAGTAAACTTCCTACTTGGAGTTACACTGTTTTGGATCTACTTGTTATACTTCTTAATAAGCTGATAAAGATAAAACTCGATAAACCAACCTAATTGTCACAACCTAACCGATAAGTCGTGATGAGTGCCTGACCTGCGACCAGACACGCTTATACTTGCATTTGAATATCACTGAATAACAGGGTGGCCCATATATGACTTATAACTGAACTATACTGACTTTTACAAGCACAACACCATAGACTATACATTAAGAACTCACAACCACCTATGTATATAAATACTGCAAAGAATAGTGCAAGCCGACTAAGCCGCTACATATGCTGTACACAAAAGAATAGAATCCGACAAAGCTACATCACATGCCAACTACATGCAACTGTCTACCGACCTCTAATGGAGAACAAAGCTATAGAAAGGAAGAGACATGTCCCCGTCATACCCATATATACATGTCGAAAACAGCATACCAAAAATAAACTGCTACTCCAGACTAAGTGGAGCGCACTGACTACCGCTGAGTGGAAGTCCTATTGAGCTGAACCGCCTATCTGTCTACCTGACCCTGTGGGCATGAACGCAGCCCCCCGAGCAATAGGGGAGTCAGTACAGATAATGTACTGAGTATGTAAGGCATAAGAATAATAAATACATAAGAATCATGAAAAATATCTGAAACACGGAAGTTAATCTCAATATCTGAAAGTGCCTCTGCGGCGTATGATATGCATGATCTCTTTAAAAATTATATACATATATAATATAACTGTTAGTGCTGAGGAACGTACAGCCCGATCCATAAATGTTAATGTTGTGGAACGTACAGGCTGATCCATATATCATGTCATCCTACGTCCGGGGTAATCTCATAATATGTCCACTGCAGTGGTGTGCACATCTACGTGCCTGGCCGGCCGACTATACGGCGGGGTGGTGTGAGAAAATAGCTATACATATATATATATAAATGTATGAAGGACTCATGAAAGGATACTCTGGAAACCGTAGATACGAAAAATATGAAGTCAAGGATACAATAAATCCTATACCATCTAAGAGTACAGTCTTTGGAACTGGCTTGCTTGATTCTTTTGTTCATATGATAAGGATCATGCCAAAAGAATAGAAGGGACAGAGTTAACATACCTTGAAGCGTATCTAATCATCCAAAATCTACTTCTCGAACTCGTAAGTGTACAATCAAGATAACATAGGCCACAATTAGACCACTTACATCCCTTACTATTCAATTCAACCCAAACATCATCGACAATACCAACAACAACAATATAAATACTCACATATCAATATATAATCAAATCCATTCCAAATCATCTCCCAAAATAGCCCCTAATCTCAACTTTACCCTTAATCAACATGCCGCTTGTCACGACCCGAACTACGGGCCGTGACGGGTATCCGGGCCTAACCACCGAACATCTCTCATTCCGTTACTTATTCTGCTTTCATTCATATTTCTTATCATTCATAATCATATAAATCTATTAGCATTTGAAACATATTTACTATATAAACATAAGCCCTTTATCTATCATAATAGTATATACATACATGCATATACATAAGAACTAGTGAGACCATACTACCCACACATACGTATCTACGAGCCTCTACTAGAACACTGAACATATGGACGGGACAGGACCCCGTCATGCCCAAAATAGATGTACACAAAATAATGTCTCAAAATAGCACCTCCGGAATAAAGGAGGGCTCACATTGTCTGCAGCCTCACGGATGCGCACCGTCTCTCTGCTACCAGGGCATGAACACAGCGTGCAAAGAAAAAAACGTCAGTACGAATATTGTACTGAGTATGTAAGGCGTGAATGAAATGAATATAATAGGGAAGGCATAATGGCACAAGGTGAGGACACAACCTTCGACTGGATACATTTTATACATATACTACACGTAACATATCATATATACCTCGTCATGTCGTACATACGTTATCACATTGTACATACATCGTCATATCACACATGCATCATCATATCATACATACATTTTCATATCATACATGCATCACCATATCATACATACATCATCATCGGTAGTCCGCGTCTGGGTACCCGTCATATACAACCCGCACCGAAGGTGGTCATGTATCGCCCTCTAGGCACGGTGTAGTCGCACGCAGCCCACTGGTGGTGGTCATGTCCGGCCAACCCCTCGTATGTAGCCCACTAGTGGTGGTCATGTCCGCCCTTTTCTCGGCGCGGTGTAGTCGCACGCAGCCCACTAGTGTTGATCGTGTCCGGCCAATTAGGCGCGGTGGAATCATATCGTCATACACTTATCATCATGCGTTTCATAGGTATATTGTAAGCTAAACATCATCATACATATCATGCACTTGTCATAATACATATCGCACATTTGCCACATATATATCATAAATTCATCATTATTAATCATCTCTTAAGCATAGCATGGCTCTGTCATAACTGAACGTCATTAGATCGTGTTTACATACTATATACTCATCATCGTACATATTATAGACTTATGATTATTAGTCACCTTATAGGTGTATCATAGCTTAGCGCCATTATATATATACACATATATCATCAAAACATACATTATATCATCAAGACATACATTATATCATCAAGACATACAATGGGACTTGGAGGGCAACCATAGCTGTGTCGGGGTGACATAAGGTCGTGGGACCCCGATTACATTATGGAGTAATCGAATCATCATATCTCGCCTTGAAGGGACTAATATTTTAAGGCAAGTGTACCTAAAAAGAAGCACTAATAGAGCCATACTTATGATCTTTGACTTCGCGGGCATCGTATTTCACTTTAGGATTCTACAGACTCATCTCGTCAACCTCAATTGTCATACTAGTGTCTCACTTTCTTTCTGTACCTTATACATATATAGCTCCTTAGGGTCATAGACTCATCATCACCATTATCATGCTCATAATCTATATCTTATCTTTACCCCATATGGCTATTCATGAACATAGACTCCTAGTTCTTCGGTATTTAGGAAATTCCTGGAAAAGGAGGGAAAATTATGTCTTGAAAGGAAAGAAACTAACATCATAAGATGGGTCTATCAACAACGAATAATAGCAAGGAGTCGTATGAAGGTCGTTAGCTTTGTAGAAATCTTGTATCAAAAGTTGTAGGATCTCTAGACTCAGCTCATCATCATATTCATAACATACTTCTTACTTTATCTCATGCGAGCTCTTTATAACGTAGACTCTTCATTTCCGATACATACATCTATGTAGAGAAATTATAGAAAGATAGGAGGATTCATACCATAGAGTCATGCCTTAGAAAGAAAGATTGAGCCTTACATACCTTTGTCGTTTAACTACTCGATTGCTTGCTCGTCTCTTTTTAATGCACTCGTTAGTTCCTTGATGGGATTCGTATCAACATTAGTTAGATAATCATGAAAGCGTACTTACTAAAGCTATAGAAAATCGGGCAGCATTTCCTTTGTTTATACTACTTTCCGCCATATTTCATATCAACTCCCAACATTCATAATAACGATCACCATATCATAAACAATAAGCATCATCCATTCGCATTATCCACATTTAGAAATTTCACTCCAAATTCTTCATATTCATGACCAAGGTTCACTATTGTGTTCTTTCATATACAATACTCATTCCATGTTCTAAATATCATTCACAACATATTCATAATCTCAACATATCAATATTCACAACTCAAACTAAACTTCTATTCATCAACAACATTATTGCCACATTTATGACCCATTTCATATATTTTTGTACCACTCAAGTGTCTCAACTTTACAATACTTCTAACATCATGAAAATACCATAAAAAATACCTTAGATGATTGAAGAACAATCCTTGGATGATGATACACCCTTTCACCAAAACCCTATTTCACCCTTTCTTGAATTTCTTGGTTTAGATGACTTTAGTGAGGTTTCATACACTTGATTCTTGTTGGTTTGATGAAGTTGATCACAATTTTTCCTTGATTTCTTGTGGTTGAAGTGTATGGAATGTTCTAGAGGCTTTGAGAGAGATGGAGAAGGGTAGGGAATGAAATAAATGAAGTGGGAAGGCATTTATAAACTTGGAACATTTCAGCCCGTCGGGAGTTCCACGGATTTGTTCCACGGTCCGTGGAACCAAGTGCCAGCCGATGGAACCCGGTCGTGGTTCATGACCAGCCAGCCATCTTCTCTGCTGGCTGTTCCACGGACACATCCACGGTCCGTGGATCATGATGCTGTCCGTGGAACATGGTCGTGGAACTCACTGCTCCACCAAGTTCGATCCCGTCGTCTGGTTTGATCTCCCATCCTTATGGAACCTTCTTAGCTCTTGTTTATCACTTCATTAACAATCTAAGGGGCATTATAACACTTCCCCAACACATCATTAGGTCATCATCAACTTGTTACTTGTAAATCCTTTCCGATACTTATCGCATACGTTGCCTTCTCTTGGCCACTTTCTCGTCTAACATCGGATGCCTTTAAAATCTTACTTAAGGTCATCAAAAGTCATTACTTACTTATCAAAACATCATATACTTTGTACTCCTCATTAACCTTTTCACTGTGCATCAACGGAAATTTTTTCGAGGTGTAACACCGCTCTCATAACTATCTTTCCTTTACTTTAAATCACTAAAACCCTTGGAAATCAACTCAATAATAAAGATAAGAATAATATACATACCTTGAAGGAACTAGAACTTCCAAAAATCAAACTACAACTCTGACTCCTAATCTCAACAACTTCAATAAAACCCTAGAAACAACTTTCCCTTAACTAGCTCGGGTTCACGGGGCTCGGATCTTGCGAAAACTTCTCTAATTTAATGGAAAATTTTGAGAGGAAATATGTTAGGGTTTTCTCTGGTTGGGGAATCAAAATGAGAAAATAAAACGTGATGGGTATATATATATATATATAAGTGGAACGAAAAGGTTCCAGCGATGCGGGTTGACGAGAGGGTCGACAGCTCGTCAACGTGTCGACGACAGTCGACTTGCTCTGTCATCCTGCCACCTGAAAGTTTTGAGGCTGCGGCATGTCAATGGTGGGGAACGATGCCCCGTCGGTATGTCGACGGCCTGTCCCTTTTCTCGTCAAAGTGGACTAGTTTCTGCAGCTTCCCTGAGTCATTCCAACTTGTGTCGATTCGATTCGTTTGACTTCTAATCCTGTCGTCTTGCAAGGAATATATGATTACACTTTGGTATACACGAGGTAAGGCACTTAATGTCTTAAAAACCCGGGTACAAATCTCTGTACTAAGGGTATAATTCACTAGGAAG
>NC_081343.1:11099667-11110594 GCF_029784015.1 Lycium ferocissimum | reverse complement strand
AATGCTTATATCTTGTTGGAAATGCTCAAACGCCCGTAACTTGAATGTAACCGAATTGTCTTGAAACTCGCCATAAATGACTCTATTAAGTAATGTATTATTTTCTAAGGCTTTTCTAAAACCGCTCCGAAGGGGTGCGTACAAAACCATTCCGAAGGGAGTGTGATACTTTATAAAACTTTTTAAAACCATTCCGAAGGGAGTGTGATATTTTATAAACTTTTCCAAAACCACTCCGAAGGGGTGTGAGATTTTATTATTCTTACTACTACTATTATTATGCCCGATGGGGGCTAGTATTAGTATTATGTCGCGAGTGGCATGCCCGATGGGGGCAGGGGTAGCCGTATGCCACGAGTGACATGCCAGGGGCTAGGATTATGTCGGGGCCAGCATGTCCGATGGGGCCAGGATAGACGTATGTTGGACCGGCATGCCCGAAGGGGCCTTCATTTTATTCCGGAACCGGCATGTCCGATGGGGCCAGGATAGACGTATGCCGGAACCGGCACACCCGAAGGGGATTATTGATATTATTATCATTGTTATTACTATTATTGTTATTATTATTAGGCCGGAAGCGGCCGTCCGAAGGGACTATTTTATTTAAATATTTAATTCATGTCAGGTAACCTAAACTTGCTTTCTGTTGTACTTTCCTATTTCTTGCTTCAGTGATGCTTTACATATTCAGTACATATTCCGTACTGACCCCCTTTCTCTTCGGGGTCGCGTTTCATGCCCGCGAGGTTCGGGGACGCGACCCGGTGACTCACTCGCTAGGGAAGGCCGGTATTGAGAGTCGGATGCCTTCTCTTTCCCAGGTCGTTCCTGTTTGGTATAATGTTGTGTATATATTTGCAGGTCATACTCTTTAGAAGTCTGCGAACAGTGTGGGAGTCATGGTTACTGTTTGGCCATGTCGGCCATTATTTTGTTGTGCAGAAATGGCGGAGGCCCTTTTGGCTCGCCTTGTTTTATGTCATATGTATATATATCATGTTTTGAGATGCCTCGAGCTACGTGTCGATTTTGGTATTTCCTTTACAACTTTCCATTCTTGTTTTAAAAAAAAAAATTTTGAGTTGACGTTTAAGGGTTCGCTTGACTCTGATGAGAGTCGGGTGCCCGTCACACCCTGACGAAGGTTGGGGTGTGACGACCTAGTCGGCTTGCCTTTATACATATTTCGATATTCTGTACATTATGACACGGCTCGGCCCGATTTCGTGGACATATGTTGGCTATTATGCGATATCTGAGGCGATATGTGATTATTTATGATTATGCGAGTTAATATGCTAATTTTGAGTGTTAAGTGCGTACGAGTGTCCAATTCGGACACTAGTCATGGCCTACGGGGTTGGGTCGTGACAAAAGTGGTATCAGAGCGGTTCGTCCTCGGAATGTCCACAGACCGTGTCTAGTGAGTCCTCGTTTATCGGTGTGTTGTGCACCACATCTATAAACGTGAGGCTACAGGACATTTAGGATAACGTCTTTCTTCTCGATCTTAGATGTGCGACAGAGCGGTATTATTAGATGACTTCTTTCTAACGAACCGTTATGTTTTCGATGCCTCCGAGAAAGGCGACGGCCGCCCGGAAGGGCAAGTCTACCGCTCGTGGGAGAGACTAGTGGGGGCCCCAGAGGGTTACCAGGCCCCGTGCTCGGCTCGACCCCCGAGTTGTGCCCGGTCGGCCGCCGCCCGCCACCCCATCACCATCGGAGGGGCACGCAGGCGGCGGCAGCCACTGCGAGACGGGGAGGCGGCTCCACCGCCAGCCCTCGAGGTTCGAGTGCTCGAGCCTCCAGCTCCTCAGCCTGGAGGCCGGAGGACGGCTATGAGGGACGGCGTTCGGCTATTGACCGCATCGGGCGGCAGGCGGGTCCGGAGACACGGGGACCGGGAGATGATTATGCGAGCGGACGTTGACAGTCGGAGGGCTCGCTATTTCTTGGCTTTGTAATCCGCCGCAGTTCTTCGGGTCAAAGCCCGGCGAGGACCCTCGGGGAGTTCGTCGGAGAGAGATACCGCGTACGCGGCGGCTTGTCGGGGCCTCCCGAGACCGAGTCGGTGGGTTGGCGTCATACCGTGCCGCACGGCATAGCAGCCAATTGGTATGAGTCGTGGGAGCCGTCCAAAGGTGATGGGGCTCCCCAAGCCCCCGTATGGGATGAGTTCGTGGAGGCTTTCCTTGCCCATTTTCTGCTCCCGAGAACAGACGAGCGGGGTTCACGTACTTATACATACGGCGGGGGGTGGTAGGAGCGTCCGGGGGTACGGTTTGGAGTTTGATTCTGGCCGTACACGCTCCTCCTG
Organism: Lycium ferocissimum; assembly: GCF_029784015.1. Taxonomy (NCBI): domain Eukaryota; kingdom Viridiplantae; phylum Streptophyta; class Magnoliopsida; order Solanales; family Solanaceae; genus Lycium; species Lycium ferocissimum. The sequence goes on along the minus strand of NC_081343.1, from coordinate 11,108,271 downwards.
CAGTATGGTATACGGCCGATAGAGCGCACCGGTTGCTATGGGGCTGGATGATTATTTGATTGATAGGCGTATGTCGATGGCTTCTCGGCACGGCATGGACATTGCACGAGTACGGGCCTGCCGCCCGGGGCATGGAGGAGCGGCACGAGAGGGCGCCGACGGGGTTATGACGGGGAGCCGGCCCAAGGGGCTAGGTCAGCCCCGGGTATTCTGCAGATTCCTGGTAGACCACCTACGGCAGCGCCTGGCCAGGCTCCTTCCCCACCAGTGACCAGGCCTCCATGATTCCCCACCAGGCAGAAGCACGGCAGTGCAGGATATTGACAGTGTGACTCAGGAAACCTAGAACTCCTGATGACAGTTCTGACAGTGGTCACCCACCCTGCAGGTATACTGTGGAGCAAACCCAGAGTGTTATCGCGCCACAGGTGCCTGTTTTACTTGCGGCCGTCAGGGCCATGTGATGAGAGATTGCCCGCTCAGGGGCAGTGCAGGGGGCGCGGCGCAGCCTACAGGTTCAGGTGCTGGTTCATCTTCATCATCAGTAGCCATGCCGGGGGCGAGTGGGTATCACCCGCACCGACAAAGCCGCGGTAGAGGCCGTGGTGGAGCAGCTCCTAGCGGTCCTTCGAACCGCATATATGCTTTAGCCACCGTCAGACCGGAGCGTCGCCTAACATGGTTACAGGTACATTATTGGTTTTCTCTCGAGTTGTATATGCACTGATAGATCCTGGTTCTACTTTATCATATATTTTCCCTCTTGTTGCTAATAAAATTAGGATAGAATCTGAACCAATAGAACCATTTGAGGTAGCCACTCCGGTAGGGGATTCTATTATAGCCAGACAGGTATACAAAGATTGTTCGATAATTATCTGTGATCGTTGCACTAAGGCAGATTTGATAGAGCTAGATATGATCGAATTTGATGTTATTATGGGAATGGATTGGCTGGCTTCTTGTTATGCTAATGTTGATTGTCAAAAGAAAAGTAGTCCGCTTCCAATTCCCGTGAACCGGTTATAGAGCGGGCAGTAATACAAAGAACGCCGAGGGGTAAGTTTATTTCATACCTCAAGGCAAGAAAAATGATCAGAAAAGGCTATATTTACCATCTGGTTCGTGTACATGATCTAAAAGCTGAAGCACCGACTATTCAGTCCGTTCCAGTGGTTAATGAATTCCCAGATGTATTCCCAGACGAGCTTCCAAGTCTTCCTCCTGAACGGGAGATAGAATTTACGATAGATCTGCTGCCAGACACTCAGCCTATATCTATTCCTCCGTACAGAATGGCACCGGCAGAATTAAAAGAGTTGAAAGAACAGCTGAAGGATTTATTAGAGAAGGGCTTTATCCGACCCAGCATGTCACCCTCGGGGGGGCACACTTGGGATATTTGTGAGAAAGAAAAGACGGTCGCCGCGGATGTGTATTGACTATCGACAGCTGAATAAGGTGACTATAAAGAATAAATACCCCTTCCTCAGGATTGATGATTTGTTTGATCAGTTGCAGGGAGCTAAATGTTTCTCAAAGATACACGATCGGGCTACCACCACCAAAAGTAGTACGGGAGGCGATATTCCCAAGACAAAGATTCAGGGACCGGTATGGGCACTATGAATCGTAGTTATGTCTTTTTGGTCGACGAATGCTCCGTCGGTATTCATGGATCTTATGAATCGGGTATTCGGACCGTTCTTGGATATGTTTGTGATCGTATTTATTGATGATATTCTCGTTCTATTCTCGGGCGAAGATGAGCACGCGGACCATCCGAGGACTAAGATTGGGTACTTCGACATCGAAATTATATGCAAAATTTTCTAAATGCGAATTCGGCCGACGTCAGTGGCATTCTTGGGACATATTATTGGAGTCGACGCATCCGGTGGATACCCGTAAGATCGAAGCCGTGAAGAATTGTCCCGCCACAACGCCGACAGAGGTACGTAGCTTCCCGGGATTGGCTGGTTATTACAGAAGATTTGTGGAGAAATTTACTTCAATATCAGCGCCTTTAACAAGGCTAACTCAGAAGGGAGCCAAATTTCAGTGGACAGATGCCTGCGAACGAAGCTTCCAGCTGCTGAAGGAGAAATTGACTACAGCTCCAGTTCTGACACTTCCTGAAGGGCCAGACGGATATGTTATTTATTGTGATACTTCTGGTGTTTGACTGGGTTGTGTATTGATGCAGAACGGCAGAGTGATAGCCTATGCTTCCCGGCAGCTTAAAAAGCACGAAACGAATTATCCCACTCACGATTTGGAGCTCGCAGCAGTGATTCATGCCCTGAAGATATGGAGACATTATTTATATGGAGTTCATGTTGATATCTACACAGATCATAAGAGTCTCCAATATATTTTTAAGGAAGGAGAGTCGAATTTACGGCGAGAGGAGATGGTTAGAGTTGCTGAAAGATTATGATGTTGATATTTTATACCATCCTGGGAAAGCTAATGTTGTAGCAGATGCCCTCACCAGAAATCTATGGGGAGCACAGGACGTGCCATCGAAAAGAAAGAAATAGTTCGTGAAATTCATCGGTGGCAAGCCTGAGTCCGTTTGGCCGAATCTGGGATGCGGGATTTACGGTCGTGGAAGTTGCCGAATCTTCTATGCCTAAGAAATTAAGCGTCGCCAATATGAAGATCCTATTCTAGTGCGAAGACGTAGACACAAACAAAAGGAGAAGACTCCGTTCGAGATTACACCGAAGGGGAGTATTATTACACAGGGGCAGCGTGCGTACCTGAGGTTGCTGAGCTACGGCGACAGGTTATGGGCGAGGCACATTATGCCCGTTATTCTGTTCATCCAGGAGCTACAAAAATGTATCACGACCTCAGATGTCTATACTGGTGGGATGGTATGAAAAAGGATATCGCAGAATTCGTGGCTCAGTGCCCAAATTGCCAGCAGGTCAAGATTGAGCACCAAAAACCCGGCGGGCTGTTACAGGAAATGGAGATTCCGACGTGGAAGTGGGAAATCATTAATATGGACTTCATCACAGGGTTGCCCCGCACGCCACGGAGGTATGATTCCATCTGGGTTATCGTTGACAGGCTGACAAAATCAGCCCATTTTCTTCCTTATTCTGGCCAAAGACTACTTATTCGACCGAGATTATGCCGTATTATACACACGAGTTCCCATATCTATCATCTCCGACGGGCCTGGCCAGTTTACAGCTAATTTCTGGAGATCATTTCAGGAAGGATTGGGGACCTGTGTGAGTCTTAGCACAACATTTCATCCTCATCCGACGGGACGCCGAGCGTACTAACAGACGCTAGAAGATATGTTACGGGCCTGTGTTATTGATTTCAGAGGTAGCTGGGATGATCATCTGCCATTGATTGAATTTGCTTATAATAATAGCTACCATTCCAGTATTCAGATGGCACCGTACGAGGCTTTGTACGGCAGAAATGTGTCACCAATTGGTCGGTTCGATGTTGGAGAAACTAAATTAATTGGCCCAGATATGATCCAGCAAGCGGTAGACAAGGTGAAACTTATCCGGGAGAGATTATTAGCGGCCCAGAGTCGACAGAAATCGTATGCAAATAATCAACGTCGGCACTTGGAATTTCAGGTTGGTGATTGGGTATTCCTGAAGGTATCACCGATGAAAGGTGTTATGAGATTCGGCAAGAAAGGGAAGCTCAGTCCGAGATATATTGGGCCTTATCAGGTTATTCGGAGAATAGGCAAAGTTGCCTACGAATTGGATCTGCCAGCGGATTTGGGCGCAGTGCATCCGGTATTTCATGTTTCTATGCTTCGTAAATGCATTGGTGACCCTTCCAGAATATTTCCTGTAGATGATGTCCAGGTCACGGAGGAGCTGTCCTACGAAGAGCAGCCTATAGCTATATTGGATCGGCAGTTAAGAAGGTTGCGGAACAAAGATGTAGCCTCCGTTAAGGTGCTGTGGCGAAATAACAATCGGGAAGAAATGACCTGGGAAGCTGAGGAGCAGATGAAGAAAAAGTATCCTCACTTATTTTCGGTGCCCACAGGTAATTTAAATTCTTTACTTGATTATGTTGATCAATGAATGATTTGTGTGAAATAGCTACACAAGAACTCCCCCAAATTATTTGTAAGGCCCGTAAGATTAATTTAACATTCGAGGACGAATGTTCTAAAGGGGAGGAGGATGTTATATCCCGTATTTTGAACAACGGGACAACTTGAGTGAATTATGAGAAGTTAGGGACAAGACTATCCCGAGAGACTTTCGTTTGTTTTAAAGGCTTGAGTTGTGTATGATTTTAATGTCATGAAAGTGTTAGGAAGCATTGGAGTCATATTCCATTTTTAGTAAGTATGCTAATTTTGGAAAGTTGAAAATTCAAAAAAAAAAAAATAAGGGACCAAGGTGGCCGGCCATTTAGGGTGGGCCACGGCCACATGATTTATTTCATGTGTTATTTAAAAGATGACTTAGTCATCTTGTTCAACACTTTCATCTCTAGAACAATCAAGAAAAACTTGAAGGAGAAAAGAAGGCCTATTCGGCCACCCCCATGGAAATCAAGATCAATTTCTAGCCATCAAAAAAATAAATTCTTCAAGCAAACTTGCTAATTCAAGGGTGCTCAATAACGTGGAGGTGTTGTTTGGAGCGTTAGGTTACTCGTTTTCTCTATCTACCAACTTTGGGCAAGTTGAGAAGTTGAAGAAGGAAGGTGAGTTTTAATCTTGTTTTATGTGTTATACATGGTTTATATGTGTCGTAGTATGCTAAAATGGAAGAAATTCATGCTAGAAAAGAAGTTGAAGTTGGGCCGTTTGGAAGGTAGTGCGTCGTGTGTGTGTATATCGTGTTAAAGGCAATGTATTAATTCTAATTAGCATGTTTTGATTGTTGTAGTGTGAAGAAAAGAATGAAAATCATCTTTGTGTGGGTGTTTGATGTTGGCCGAATGGTTCCCCTTTAGTGAAGTTGTGGATGAACAAATCGTCGTTAGTATTTTCGTTATCGTCGTTATGGATTTTACGAGGAAAAATGCAAGTTTAATGACTCAAAATAATGTTATGTTAGTTATGGGATGATTTGGAAATTTATGCGAATTTTATGTGATTTTTATATGTATGAGAATTGTCTTGTTAATGTGTGGATTATTAGTGTAATGCATGAATTTGGGAGAAAGGAATATGGATGTGGATGCTCTCGGGTCAAAGGCGCTTTCGGGTGAGTTGGAACAATGTTTGGGTTGTTTGAAATATTGTATGAATTGCTTAAAGTGTTCTTGTATATGGGTTGAATGGGTTTGGATTGGTAATCGGACGTATAAACGTTGATATTAGTTTGAACGTAAGTGGTCGAAATAAGTATATTATGAATGTTGTTGGACTATTATGTATGTTGTTAAAGTCGTGTAGAAAGAACTATTAATGTTGGAATACATTGTGAATTGATTATTGATGTTGTAGTTTGGTTGTTGGTTTGGTTGTTGTTGAAATTAGCCGAGTTGAAATCTCGGAGTTGGTGTGTTTACAAGGGAAATGCTGCCGAAATTTCTGTAGAATTTAATGTTCGTTTGGAATTGAATGCCTAAAGGCTTATGGCTAATGTTAATATATTTGGCATTATGTAGATCTTGACGTACCCGAGACTTGAAGCTTGACTTAGCTTGCGAGCGGACAAGGTATGTAAGGTGTTACGTTCTATTCATTGGCATGTCTTAGTACTACTAGGCTATGACCCGAGCCTCGGGGTAATTCCACTCTTAGAATCCAAGCCTAGATACGTACTTTATTCGTTCCTAAGACTTACTCCTTAATGTAACCAATTAAGGTTCTTATGTTTTCAAAGATTGAATTTTAAAAGCCTTACAAAGAATGTTGCTACAAAAAGATCCCGAACTTCAAACGCCCGTAACTTTTGCATACGAGCTCGGAACGCCCCAAAACATAATAGGTAAGTTCATAAGACATAACTTTCCCCAACTCTCGTAGTCGGGCTCGGTGGGGGCGGCACCCGTCCGTGGGGCCCGCGGCTCTTCTATGCTATTCTTAATGACCTTCGGGAAAAATTTGAAACTATTTTCACTTTGACTTCCGCATATGGATTTCCTACTTATTTGATGAGTTATGATTATGATTTTATGCATATGGTTACTCACGACTCCGCTCGTGCATATGGTTATCACCTCGTTCACCGGATCCCGGGCCGGTTATGTTCGTGCGCACTTTGATATATTCCGGAGTATGATGTGTTCCGGTACGCCGAGTCCCCTTTGGCCGGGTACCGTGTATATTTGGCGTTACGGGGGGTACGGCTTTATGATGTGATATGATATGTCGGGTGTCGGAGATTTGAAACCTTCTGGAGTATGATGTGGTATGGCGCCATCGTCAGGCGGGCGACCATCGTTCTAAGAGCTTATGCATGACTTATATTTTAACTAAATATTTTGACGTTTTGCATACCATATTTATTTTCTGCATTCGGTTATCATGATTCTGTATTTCTGCTTTACATACTCAGTACATATTTCGACCGACCCCTTTCTTCGTTGGGGGGTCGCGTTTCATGCCCGCAGTACGAGACGCTCACTCCTGATCCACCCACTTAGGACACCTTTACGCTATCCGGGAGTGCTCCTTCATTCGAGCTCGTATTTTGGTATATATACTTTCTATTGCATATGTATATATTTATTCAGTACGACGGCCCCGTCCCGTCATATGATTTTGTTACTGCGTTTTTGAGGTCCGTGGACATGTACGTAGGTATGGCTATATACGTACAGCTATGTGTGTGTGTGGTGTGTTTGGGGCGGTCTACCCGCCACGGACAAATTTCTTAGTCGGCTTGCCTTTGTACATATTTCGATATTCTGTACATTATGACAGCTCAGCCAGCTTCCGTGACATATGTTGGCTATTATGCGATATCTGAGGCGATATGTGATTATTTATGATTATGCGAGTTAATATGCTAATTCTGAGTGTTACGTGCGTACGAGTGTCCAATTCGGACACTAGTCATGGCCTACGGGGTTGGGTCGTGACACCCGGACTTTTGTCCAAGGGAGGGTGGGGTTCTCACCAGCACCATTGTGGGGGACCCACCGCGTCCATTCACTAACAACGATTCCGGAACTAACATCGGATATCGACCATGCAACAACAATTCCGAAATTTATCATCGGACATTCGCCATCTCACGTAACTCAAGTAAAAGAATTTATTAAATATCAGTTTCACTCAATCAACGATTTCGGGTTGAACATCGGACATCTCACGTCACTCAAGTAAAACAGAGTTTAACTTATCAAGTATTTATCAAATATCATCAATATTTCAACCGTGTATCATGAAAATGAGAGTGCGTGCAATGCATGAATCATATCAATAATTATGCTCAATATCACAAGTACCAACAGCGGGTACGCCAACAATATATCCGAATCACAAATAGCAATAGTGGGTATGCCAATAATATAATCGAATCTCAAGTACCAACCACGGGTACGCCAATAATATATCCGAATCATAAATAACAACAGCGGCATGTCAATTATATCACAATCAAGATGATAAAATAGAATCCAATATCTACCAACTACTCATGGCATAAAGCCAGCATAATGGAACAATCAAGGCACACGTAATCTGCAGCTAGTCCCAACACACAATAGGGCCCAACCTAAGGCAATATTCAACCCGACTTCATACCCGAAGGTTCACATGCTGCCTCCGACAATATAGTCTAAATATGTGCTTCGCTATACGAAGTCTCACCAAAGGTAAGCCATAACCTACCTGGATGGCCGAACCGCAACACCAACAACTCACTCCTTTGCCTTGCCTTTTCGCTGAACCTCAAAACCAAATTAGTCTAAACATAATCGAATTCTAGATTAGAAATCATAAAGAATGATACTAATATTCCTACTATTCAATTTAGGTCAATTCTAGTCCTAGAAATTGGGAAAACGGGCCCACACGAGCAAAACGGGAAATTCGGAAGCAAAATACCAAATTAAGTACTAGGTGATCATAACCCAACCATTAATTACTGATTTAACTCAAGGATTAGCCTAATTTCTAATTTCAAACAAAACCCCCAAACTGGGTATAAACCCTAAGTCTTTGTTTCCGAAATTCAATGCTAAAAGTGGAAGATATATGATTAATGTCACGACCCAACCCCGTGGCCGCGACTGGTGTCCTAATCGGACACCCGTACGTACCTACCTAACAGATCTGGCGTACGAAACAGCTAATTCCGTTCAGACATACATAAATTCATACAGATATAAGGTGCTGCGCATGAACATACATATATATATATATATATATATATATATATATATATATATATATATATATATATATATATATATATACATCCGAGACCTTACGTGTCGTTAGGCTATTATATCAGACAGAGTCGCAACTCGCACACGCCTACCTGAACAGTGACAACCCACAACCCACAAACTCCGCCTACAAAGCCTCTACATACGTAACAGAAGCAAGACGGGGACAGGGCCCCGCCGTACTTCCAAACGACCATATATGTGTAATATACAAACAACAAAAGATAATACCAAAAGACCTCCCCG
>NC_081343.1:11045954-11099567 GCF_029784015.1 Lycium ferocissimum | reverse complement strand
TACCTTTTCTTCAATTTCCCACTTGCCGCAAACGTCGTCCTTCCACCAAACTAATTACGCCATGTCGGAGAGCGTCTTGAGCTTGCTAAGAGTTCAAGAAGAACAAGATTCTAAGATCAAAGTTGGAAGGCTAGCAATTTTTTTTCCTCTCTTTTTTTTTCGGCCGAATGGCCATGGTCATGGAAGTCTCAAGCTTTTCTTTTGTTTCTTGAATTTTCTTGAACCTTAGCTTCTCTTATAATAATTTGTCACATGATCAATCACATGACCAATTCATAATATGGGCTTGGGTCTTTTAACTCCCATGGCCGGCCACCGTTTGATTTGGGCCTCAATTTCTCTTATATTTTTTTGAGCCCAATTAATTGTGAATCTTATTTTGTAATTCCCGAAACTAATTTCTAAAATTCCCATTTCGCCCTTAACTTTCCACGACGCTTCCGCGTCCACACTTCTCATAAGCAACAACATATGTATCAAATAAAATCAAAACATGGCCTTATTCTTTACAAGTCACAATTATACCAAAATTTTCGAATATGCGAAAATACGGGATATAACAATATACATCCTGGGAAAAGATCGATAATATACCTGTAACAACGTTTGGCGACGCCTCCTGATCGTGTCTGCTAGTTAAGGCATATATGCGGTTCGAAGGACCGCCGGAACCGGAAACCACGCCCGGCCTCGCCACGGCCGGGCCGGGTGTCGGAGTGCTTTGCCCCGCAGGCGCATAAGCGCCGAAGAGGATGAACCGAAGAATCGATTCAATCGTGAGTCGCTCCACCGCATTACATTCGCCAAATCGACACTCCCTCATAGTATGGCCCGACGGCCGCAAGAGAAACAAGCACCGAATACGACGACACTCCCCGGATGACGCCTACCACAACGAGGCACCGAGGTAAAGGTGGCCTCGTGGGACCGAATCCTCGTGCGTCCGGAACCACGGGAAGTCATGGAGCTTTGACCGGCTCCCCGAATACCCGTGCTATCAAACCTCCTACCCGTGGGTCGTGGAGGTGCACTCCGTGCCGGCCGCGAAAAAAAATATCTACCATCTTCGCAACGCTGTGGGGGCCGCCCGCCCGAAACTCACGAGAATACCCGCCGGACCTAGCCCTCTTATGCCGACCCCGATCATGCTCTCTATCGTGTCGACGCCCCTACATCGGTCCTCAACCCCCGTGCATATGCTTGCACCCGAACAATATCCATACCGGGTAGAAGCCATTGCCAAACAACCATCAATCAAATACAGATCCAACCCCATTACATAACGATGTACCCTATCAGCCATGTCCGCTACAATGGTGGGCGCGTACCGGGCCAGCGAGTCGAACTCGAGACTATAATCTCGAACACTCCTGCCATCCTGTCTCAACCGTAGAAATCTATCAACCCTAGCTCGCCTCACCTCCGGAGCGGAAAATGGCCCAAAAGGCTTCCACGAACTCGTCCCATACCGCCGGAGGAGCATCCTCGCCCCAGACAATTCCCGGACTCATACCTCGCCATGCGCCACATCACGTAATCGATACGAAGCCAACTCCACGACTCCGTCCCGCAGCTCTAATTACCCTCAACGTGCGCAACATCGTCGGACAAAATCCTCGTGGATCCTCCGCTGGCCGTGACCCATAAAACTCTGGGGGGTTACATGTCAAGAAATCACGAACACTCAAACTATCGTATCTGTCTGCATGACCACCTCCAGCTCCGTGTCTGCGAGCCTGCCCCAACACCAATCTAGTCAATAGCTGTACTGCGTCCCTCATAGCTATATCCTCTCGCTCCCCGGGCCGGGAGCCGAAGGCTCGGGTCTGCCGGAATCCTGTGAGCCGGTGGGGGGCGTCCCCCGATCCACCTGGCCTTGCTCTAGGCTCCTCCGACGGTGGTGGTGTAGTGGAGCTCGCCGACCGGAGTCTAATCCCGGTGCAGTACGAGCATAAGCCCTAGTAGTCCTTCGGGTCTGACTGGTCTCCCCGACTATTGCCTTGCCCTTCTGGGCGGCTGTCGCCTTCTTCGGAGGCATCGCTGTAAACATAACAATCCGTCAGGAAAGAATCACCCTAATAATACAGCTCTATCGCACGATCTAAGACAGAAAGAAAGATGATATCCTAAATGCCCTGTAGCTTCCTGTTTATAAATGTGGTGCACAACACATCGATAAACAAGATTCTACTAGACACGGTCGTGGACACTCCGAGGATTAACCGGCTCGATACCACTTTTGTCACGACCCAATCACGTAGCCGCGACTAGTGCCCGAGCCGGACACCCGTGTACACCCGATGCCTACGGTCATACACTACCGGCATGAACTAGGCGATATAAGTATAAGGGCAAAACATATGCAAGTCGAAGCTACCTATCTCCTGAAGAGTTATAACCTTTAACAGTTCATATTTCGCAAAAGCCGGTAAAGCTGTCCTATATGCATATATAGGGAACGCCCCAACAAAACACAAACCGAGACAGCTACCTTCATACACAAAGCATGTCATGATAAACATATATAGCTACGCAAGCCGACAAGGTCGCCACTACCAATGGGTACGCCCCAAACACAAGTCATAAGCATATAACAAAACAACAACCACACATAGACCCACACTTGTGACCACAGACCTCTAAGAGTGACAACGACATCATATGACGGGACAGGGCCCCGTCGTACCCGAACGATAACATATGTACATATCAAAAGGTTATACCACGAAACTATGCTCCGAATAAAGGAGCACTGCGAAATAGCCGGGTAGATATCCTAGGTCGGCGGATCTCGAAGCGTGTGTACGTACTGCGGGCATGAAACGCAGCCCCCCGAAGAAAGGGGGTCAGTACGAAATATGTACTGAGTAGGTAAAGCATGAAACATAGTAGATAGAATCATATCTGCGACAAGGTGAACAAGATTCAATGCAACAAACAGAGTTTCATAAAACTTGCCTTTGAACATATTTCATCTGTATCGTTCTCATATCAATGTCACTACAGTATTTCATAATCAAAGCTGCATAATCATTACGTATATAACATATATAACGTGTCCCGGCCCTCTAGTGAGGAACTCGGTAATTATAATCATAACATCATAAACATAAGCATATACGTGTCCCGGCCCTTCAGTAAGGGACTCGGTAATAAGGAATGTATGCCCTCCTGGCCTCCATCTCCAAATCATCATATCATCATATCATCATCATCATCATCATATATATATATATAACGTGTCCCGGCCCTCTAGTGAGGGACTCGGTGAATAGTATAATAGTTGTGCGCACGAGAACATACCCGGCCCGGACTCGGTGAAGGATATAGCGGTAGCACGAGCGAGTAATAAGCAACCACATATATATATATAAAACATTTTTGAGACTCAATGAATAGTAAACCAAATCAGTTCTCGGACATTAGCATGTTACATTTTATAAAAATCAAGCATACTTATGCAATTCCTTTTAAGAATAAGAATTCCTATACATCACATACTAGTCCATCATGTAATAAATAACGAGATCATAATTCCACTATACCAACATTTTCAACATTACGGACGAATAACAATCACATGTCATACTAGAAGTTAGAGAGTGGAGTCACCCCGAGGCTCAGATTATATTTTACTTACGTCTAGGACATGCCAAAAAGAAGGAAGGAATAGGCTTTGCGTACCTTTAGCGTTTAGTCGTATAATAACTTGTACTTGCTGCCTAACAACACTTATCCTATATCAAGATATCAAGAGCTACAGTTAGTCTACAAAGGATTTTAATATGCACTCTAACGCTCACAATCCCTTTCAAACAGTTAGACGACGTTTCGTTCGCATTCAAGCCAACTAGTGCTACAAGCTAACATTGCTAGTCATTCCTTTCTCATATCATTCCAAACTTGTTTAACATGACTTAGGGAACTTTGGACAACTTGTATATCATAAAATTCAGTCCCAACTCACGGCCAAACAGCCCATACAACAATACCATTTCACCTTTACTACATGTTCATAATAACATTCAACCATTCAACAACATTACTTCACTTCTAATCTTAAAACAGTCCACGATTTTGGACAGCTTGCACACCTCAACATAATTTGTTTCATTAACACCTTAATTCACCTATTCAACATACATACAATGTACCACAATGTGCACAACAACAACAATCAAAACTTGGCACAAAACAGTCCATAAATTCCCCCAAAACAGTCCCCTTACACGGCTTCAATGCCATTCCTACACTTCATGATTTTCACCCATTTATTCATACTACAACACTTTCAATCCACTTCCAATACATGTATAAGAAGACTAAACATGATTCCATGAAAGTCTACAACACACGGCTCATTCAAACTTTAAGAAAACAACCCAATTCTAACATGCACATCATAACCCAACTTCTAAAATCTTTGTTCAATTACATATGTTGACATACATTTATTTACCAACAATGCATGCAAAATGGAACCAACCATGGCTTCACTAAGCTCACGGCTCAACCTCAAGTCCAACCACAACAACAATCCAACAACAACATGCATGAATTACACATTCAAATCTTCATACAACACAAGAACAATGACCATTCTTACCTTGCAACTTGCCCTTCAAACTTGGCCGAATCTTCAACTCTATGGCATGCTACACCTCCTTGTCTCTTCCTACCAACTACTACACGTCCTTAAACACTTGATGAGGAGTTGATTTACTTGGAAAAATGATTTTTTTGGATCAAATGGAGGAGGGTGTTCTCGGCCAGTTTGTAGCCGAGAGCCTCTCTCTCTATCACTTAATTTCTTTTAGCTTGTAAAGATGAAATGACTTAGTAGTTGGAGTGTGAATCAGCCCTTTAGTATATATATGCAGTCCATGGGTTGGACATGTGTCCCACCCAAGTTCTTAGCCAATAAGAGTTGGCCAAATCACAAGTGGGGCCCACACGGCCACTTAAGCTTACTAATGGTGTAATTAAGTTCTTAATCTCTCTTAGTCATCCAACCTTGGTCAATTAATCTTTATTCTCCAATAATGTTCTTATACCAAACTAAATTCATAGGCAACTTGTGCATAGAAACGAAATCGGAAGACGAAAACCCTTACCGGGAACCCTAAAATAGCTTTGTCTTTAACTTGTCACACTTAGCTTTACAATGTCCCAATGTAAGGATACGGGACATAACACCGACGAAATATTAAGAGACCAATTCAATCTCATTGAATGAAATGGGGTCGATTTCCCATCTTGAATTTCTAGGAACAGGATCGTATCTAAGGCTCGCGTTCGAGTCTATTATGCTTAGAACATGCCAAAGAATGAAGGGCAATGCTTTACATACCTTTGTTGTGCCTTACGCTCGTCCAATTTCGATTCCTGTTTCGTCAAAAATCTGCAAATAGTCACCTTTACCAGTTACTATTCATGAGAGTTAACATTTCACTCTTTGGGTTTATACTTTAGCTACCGAAATTTCGGCAGCACCTCCCCTATAAACGTGACGCCCCGAGAATTTAACTCGGCTCAAAATAACCAACAACAAGCCAACAATAACACCATCAGCAAATACGATCAACACAAATTACAATATAACACAATTTGTCTACTTTCCGGCATAATGCAATAATTCCCAATTCAACTTTATACTTTCAAATCAACACCAACATGCTCTCACTCATTACTAATCAAGGTCATTACAACACCATTCGGAAGCATTTCATAGCGTTTCTACAATATATACTCAAGATATACAAAATATACAAACTTTCCGCCGAAGCCATAATTCATCCAACACTTCTAATCTTTAACATATATGTTCATGACATATTCCTATCTTCCAACTTCATCAATGACAATCATAATTTGCATCTTCCTACTTTCATTTCCACATTTACATAAGTTACAATAAACTTGCATGTTTTTCTACAACAACTTAACAACCATTTTTTTTTCTTTTCCATAACAACAAGAATCATTATCCTTTCATTCACTTCACAATTACACACTTAACATACTAGCAAGATTTAATTCACATTCCATCATCAACATGATACCACACGGCCATACCTCATATTTTCCAACTTTCACTAATTTATTCAACTTTCATTTCCAATACAATTTTCACCATAACTACAACTAGATTACCACATAAAATTCAATTCATATTCCCTACACCTTAACACACACTCACGGCCAACATGCACATACCCTTAATACACAAAATTTCCATGCTTTTTTAATCATTTCCACACACTACAACATGCATATATCTTCCATAACATAACAAAGGCATGAAATCCTTACCTTTCCTCCAAGTTCTCACTTGCCACTAGAGTTATCCTCTTGCCAAGATAATTATACCAAGTTGTAGAGCACCTTGAGCTTAGTAAGAATATAGGAAGATTTCAATTTTTGAACCAAGGTTGAAGGGCTAGAAATTTTTTTCCTTTTCTTTTCTTTTCTTTTCTTTTCTTTTCTCCTTGGCCGTTTTCTCTCTTGTTCTTTCTCCTCTCAATTTTTCTTGATTTTCCTTTGCTTTCTTGAAACTTCTAAGGCTAAGGATCATTTTTATAATTAGTAGGCACATGCAAAATTAATTAAACTTGGGTTTGGGCCTTTGTAGTGGCCGGCCACCCCTTCTCTTTGGGCCTTAGTTTCATATTTTTTTTTTGAGCCCAATTCCTTATAATTCTTGTTTTGTACTTCCCGAAACAAATTTCCAAAATTCCAAATTTGCCCTTAGGCCTTCTCCATTGTTTCCGCATTCAAGTTTCCATAACCGGCATACACTTACTAAGAAAAATTCAATATGACCTTATTCCTTACAAATCAAGGTTAGTTCCAAGTTTTCCAAATACGCAAAATTGCCGGATATAACAATTAATAAGATTAGATTCATCAAATTTTAACATAAACATCATCAATTTATCATTTCCAAGCCTAGAGAAAGTGTTCATCAAAAACCCTCTTCCAATTTCTATTACTAAGGGGTGATTAATGGGAAAGGGGGAATCTAAGATGATTATGAATTAAGGAAGAGTGAAGTAATGAGCAAGATTTACCTCTAAGATTCTCCTCCAAATATCCCTAAGAATAATTTCCTCAAGCTCAAATATCGAGATGAAAAATAATGAGGGTCTAAGGCTTATTTAAATCACATTTAATGAGACACCTGGCCCGTCACCGCCACGACTGTAGCGGGGCCACTACAGTGGCGCCGTTACGGTCTCTTTTATCGCGCGACGGCGTCCGGCCCAAAATACGGTGGCCGCCCTAGCGGCCAACACACTGTAACAGCGGTGCCGCTGGGATGGTACCAGAATTCTCCCATTTTTCTAAGTCTCTAATCGAAATCTCGGGCCATTCTCGAGGCCTTATGTTCACAACCCATATACACAGACCCACACAAAAATACGTTATGAACACGCTCGTGGCCTCAGAATTTCAAACGGAGGCCTCGTTGACCGAGTCAACCCCCGATGCCTTAATTCTAATTTTCCAATCCAAGTCCCGAAATGCATCCGAGTGCATTGGGACCGAACTAATTACACCCACAAGTTCTAAATGACCATCCGGACCTCTCAAAATCGATGAAATTTCAAAAAGGTTCGTTTATCCAAAAGTCAACTTTGGGTCAACTATTTTCCGCTTTAAGTCTACATTTCACAAAAGTTGCCCGAATTCAGTCCAGACACCTCGGGAAGCATGCCAACGGTCCCCTCAGGTCTAAAGTGAGATAATCAATGCTCAAAAACGGGTAAAAAATACTGAAAAGACTATAACGACCAAATGGGTCGTTCCACCTCGCCCTCTATTCCAACCTACTACCAAGACAAAAGAAAACAAGCCTCTAATCAAGGACTATAGAGACGCTTTATGTCCACGTAATTGAAATATTACGAGCACCTTAAAAGATAGGCACACTCGAAGTGTCAAAAACTTTAATACAGAAGACATTAGGTGACAATGAGTACACAACAGAATACCCAGATATAATCAAGTTTGAAGAAGTTAAAACAATTGGCAAATCAACCAGTATTGGTCATAAAAGGTACGCATTTGTTATTATTCACAGTTATTCTCACTTCACTTGGATAATTTTTCTTGCTCATTAGTATGATATCTTAAAGAACTTTGAGTTTTACTATAAGAAAGTACCGAGATACAAAGGCTACTATAATACTTCTATAAGAAGTGATCTTGGAGGAGAATTTGAAATGTTCTACAATGAATAATGCTACACTCTCAACTTTTACCACCTAGATCTCCTCAGAAAAATGAAGCAATCAAATAAAGGAATCGAACACTCCAAGACATGGCAAGAACAATAGTTTTCGATCACTGACTGCCAAATCACTTCTGGCCAGAAGTTCTTAGCACTGCTTTCCACATTCTTAATAGGTGCCTGATCTGACCTATCTTTAAGTAGACACCATATGAGTTATAGAATGGGTAAAAGTCAAACATTAATTACTTCCATCCTTTTGGATGTAAATATTTTGTGCATAATAATGAATAGGACAATCTTGGTAAATTTGCACCTTGAAGCGATGAAGGTATATTTCTTGTCTACTCCAACTCCAGTATATATTAAGGAGTTAGTACATGTTATATTTTATGAGAAAGAAAATGTAGCAGATGATGAAGAAACAACTCAAGAGTCACAACTCTCTAGTAAACAAATAGCTTCAAAAGAAACTAATAAAGTTGTCAGGTCGATGGATGAACAAAAGGAGTCAATTATAGAAAAATTAGAAATTATTGTAAATGAATGGAGAAGTGGACCGAACTATCCACTGAAGTTTATCATTGAAAATTCGAATGAAATGATTAAGACAATACCTGAAAATTGGCACAAAGAAAATGTGACTCTCATTTCTAAATATAACCTAAGAAAATCGATGAACCTTAAAGGATAGTAATTAGGTTCATGCCCTTCAAGAAGAACTAGATTAATTCCAAATAACCAAGAATAGAAGTTGGTCCCTAAGTTAGAAAATGCTTCTGTCATTGGCACAAAATGGGTGTACAGAAATAAATTGAATGAAGTTGAAGTAGTAGTAAGAAACAAATCTTGATTGGTAGCTCAAGGCTATTCTCAACAAAAAGGAGTCGCTTATGATGAAACTTCCAGTTCTGTAGCTTATTAGAATCAATTCACATCTTAATTGGCTATGCATCTTGAAAAAGGTTTTAAATTATTTATAATGGATGTTAAGAGTCCTTTCTTAAACAGTTTTATTAAGGAGGAAGTTTATTTTAAACAAACTCCCAGTTCTGAAAACTCTAAATTTTCTTATCATTTGTTTAAGTTGACTAAGCTCAAACAAGCTCCTCAAGTATGATCATCTAAGTATATTTTTGGTTGATCGTGATTTTTCAACAGGAAAACTTGATACTACTTTGTCTATTAAAATATCCTCCATGGGTAATCTTGTGTGGATGATATTATTTTTGTAAGTTCAAATCCAATTTGTGCAAGGAGTTCTCAACTCTTTTGCAATGTGAATTTAAAATGAACATGATAGGGAAATTAACATTTTTCTTGGATTAAAAATCTATCAGTCAAAAAGGGTATATTCATTTATCAAACTAAATAAACCAAGTAGCTCATTAAAAAGTTTGGAATGAAAGAAGTTAAAAGGTTTAGGAACTCCAATGAGTTCGGGATGTTCTTTCGACAAGGATGATATGATTCTTTGAGTTAACAATGAACCAATCGATCAGGATCTGGATATTGAATCGAATTGATGGGCAGATTTTAAAAAACGGACATGTCTCAGGCTATATGTCTCGGAATTAGGTTATTCTAAAATGAGGTGAACGATGACGATCTGAACTATGGGAATAACTATTTACTCATCTAAAACAAGTAAATATCAAGGGTGAAACGATGGAAAGAAATTCAAAATTCTGGCTGTGGAAAGACGAATTTGTAATCAAGAAAATGTTCTTGAATAATCAATAATACAAAGTTCCTAAGCCACCGCTTCAAATCAATAAACGTGATAGAGAAACACCAAGCATAACTAAAAATAAGATAAAGACTATCACCACCTTGCTTGGAATCATAAACAAGGATAAAGAAGAAGAGATAGACAAAATAACTCTTTTGCAAATTATGGTTATGCTAAAGAAATGTGAATTGTCTTTAACAAAGCATGAGAACCCCTTATATAGGCCTAGAGACTCTTATTTTATGGCTACAAAATCCTATTCTACTCTAGAAAGGTAATAGCTTAAAACAAGGAAAGTAAAATCCCAATTCTATAAGGAAAAGAAGAAAGTAAAACCTACCTAAAAAGGAAAAACAACTAATCCTAATTTTAGAAGGAAAGAGTTTTAATTTGGCTTCTTGGGCTTCAAATCGGCCTTGGGCTTCAAATCAGCCTTGGGCTTCTTGAATTTGAAGACAAGTCCACACACCAATTCTTGGGTTCAAAAGAGCTTGTTATTCATGACCTAAATAACTAAAGCCCAATATAACTTCTTGATTTTCATCATTCTACCCTGGTTGAAAAGGACTCGTCCTCGAGTCTAAAGGCTCTATAAATTGCCTAAGACTAGCTACATTAAATATGGGGGATACCCCATACTCCTCTGGTAGCTCCAATCTATAAGAATTATTACCCAACTTTGAACAATACGAAAGGGACCATCACCTCTTGCTTGAAACTTTGAATACTTTTGGTTAGGAAACCTTTCCTTCCTCAAGTATACCTAAAATAAGTCTCCCATTTCCAAGATTTGTTTTTTCCTCTTCTTATCAATTTGTTTTTCATACGCTTTTGTTTGCCTCTCTTGTAAAACTTTCTCATGAATCTTCTTCAACTCTTTAACTCTCTCTTCGGCATCTCCACTAAAAGAATGGTTTTGAAGAAGGGGAGATAATTCTGAGGGACCAAAAGGATTCTTACCATATACCACTTGAAAAGGACTTTTCCCGATTGTTCGATTCACGAACTTGTGGAAAGCAAATTCAGCATGTGGTAGCAATGACTCCCACTCTTTTATGTTCTTCTTAATCAAATGTCTTAACAAGGAACCCAAAATCTAATTGACTACCTCAGTTTGCCATTCATTTGAAGGTGATAAGACGAACTATAATTCAGCCCTATACCAAGCTTAGCCCATAAAGTATGCCAAAAGTGATTTAGAAACATTGTGTCACAATCTGAAACAATGCTTCTAGTAATAACATGCAACTTGACAATATTGTTGAAGAACAAAATAGCCAGGTGTGTTGCATCACTTGTCTTTTTGCATGAGATAATATGTTCTTACCTCCTTGGGCTCTTGGCAACGATAAAGATAGCCTTCTTACCTCCTCGGGCTCTTGGCAATCCAAGAACAAAGTCAATGATAATATGTTCCCAAGGTGTTGTAGGAATTGGAAAAGGCTCATATAATCCCTTATTTCTACCATGAATCTATTTCCTTTTACAAGTTTCATAACGTACAATCAACCTCAACACATCTTGATTCAACTTGGGCCAATAGAAGTTTTCCGGAATCATCTTCGATGTCTTAGATTGGCCAAAGTGACTAGCTTATCCACCCTCATGTTCTTCTCTAACAATGGACTCCCTTAAAGAGCCTTGCGATATGCAAAACTGCTTGTCATAGTAAAGAAATCCATCTCTTAGCAAGAACAATCTTTGTGGACCTTCCAAACATCTCTTCCAAATGACTCAAAAGTCTAGATCAGCCAGATAAAGTTCCTTGATGTGGTCGAATTTGAATACATTAGTTTACATGATTAAAAGCACACATGGTCTTCTACTAAGAGTATGTCACGCCTCGAACCATAGCTTGGGCGCGACACGACACAAGGTGCCTGACTGTAGGTGACCGAGTGAACCACATGGCTGGCTGAATCAACATGGGACATGTACTGATGTGGAATATAATTTTAAAAATGAATATTTTGAATAAATCATGAGTCATCATAATAATACTGAAAATACTGTTTTAAACATAAGTGCAAAAATACTCTGAAAACATGATAGTGCAGCCCACAAGGCAGAACATAACTGAATACCCAACATGACTTGACCAACTAGTCTAGGAAACCTCTAACATGATTCTGTAACACTAAAATGTTCTTTGGGACAAGGCCCCCATCATACCTGACTGTCTATAACAAGAGTACTGAAAATAAAGATAATGCCGCGAAAGAAGTGAGGCTCACCAAATAGCTGATACGTGTGAATCCTAACGTGCAGTCCTGTCATCCTATAAATCAGTACCTACATCATGAATTGCAGGCCTCAGGCAATAGGGACATAAGTACACTGGAATTGTACTTATATTTAAAAATACTAAATGAAAGAACAGTAAGCAGGGTGCTCGGGAAATGGGCAGCCCAAATCAATAACAAGGATACATAAAGTAATACGACTCTGAAACTATAATTGTAGACTGTAACTTAGGCTGTAAACTGTAATTGAAACTGTAAACTATAACTGAAACCTAGAAATGATCATGATCGAGCATGATCAAGCTGTAACATGAGTAAAACATTTTAAGTGGGAGAGCCTTAGTATAATCGACATGTAAGAACGTGGCATCTAATCTCTGCCCGATCAGCTAAGCTATCTCGTACCTTATTAGGGTACGAGACATAAACATGACAAGAATGGATCCATAAAATAACCCGCAATAGGCAACATAAAGGACTCGTCCTAACTAGGCAGAGCGATCCTTATCCTATAATGGCATGCGTAGTTTCAGGTATTAAACCTTCTAGGTAATCTGTGCTACTTCCAAAAATATGATGTAATGACCCATTCGGTTGACTAGTCATTTTTACCTATTTACCCTTGGTGACCCTTTCCCTAGCTTTGTTAGAGTGTGTTTGGCTTGTGAGGATGGGTAGCATGGTTCTCGAGATGATCGGGTGAGTCTTGGTTGATTTTGAGGAATTTAGAAGCTTTTTAGTTGAACAAGTGAAAAGGTGTTGACTAATAACTAACTTTCGAATAAATTAGTCTTTTTGGTATTTTCGTCGATTCCATTAGGTCACGAAGGTTGATTATAACTTGGTAGGATAATTGGTTTGGTTCCCGAGGTACTCGAGGGTGTTTTGGTCCTTTGGTTGGAAAGCTTATTTTCGGCGTTTGGGGGTTGACAGGGTCAAGATGACCTCTTTTGGGAATTTCGAGGGTGCGGGTGACTTTGTATAGTGTTTTCATAGTGGGTTGTATGTTTGGTTTGAATCCGAGAGGTTTCGGATAAGTTTCAGGTTTTGGGTTGGACTTGGTGAAAGACTAGATTTTTGGTGGTTTCTGGTGTGCCACATCTGCAAACATGGGGACGCACCTGCGGGATTTGGTCTGCAAGTGCGAGAATGTGGGAAACCTGGGGAGGCCGCATCTGCGAGATTATTCCCGCATCTGCAAAATTTGGGCTCTTAAGTGAGGCCGCATCTGCAGAGAATTCTCCACAAATGCGAGCTCGCACCTGTGAAGGATGGTCCGCAGGTGCGGGATTACTGGATCAGAAGTCTCAATTAATCCCATCTTTTCCAACTTCGAACCGCATTCTCCCTAAATCATTTCTAAGACCAAATATCTCGATAGAGGAGCAAATTGAAGGGTTTCTCAATATATTTCTTCGGGGTAAGCTCCCTATCTTTGTTTTATGATTTCATCTTGGATTAATTAAGGTTTTTCATAGTGGGAAGCTTGATTTGAATGAGGGTTTGATGACTTATAAAACCTAGTTTTGTAAATGGATTTTCTTAACTAATCATGGATAGTTTTGAAAGATTTCCATAGATTTTAGCTTAGTTAAGCTTGGGTAAGTTATTTCCAAATCTAATTTCGATTTCAAGTGGATTTTCAAAAAGATTAATTTATGGGTTTCCTCCATAATTGGGGGTTTTGATTATTGATGAAATTAAGGCTCAATTGGGGTTAGAATCGCACGAAACTTGAGATTATGGCTATTTAGACTTCTGGTAATCTAACTTTCCAATAAATTTCTGATTTTGCCCTTGTGGGCCCGGGGTCATTTTTAGAGTCGTTTTAGAAGTATTTCGATATGGGTGTCCTTAGACTCATATACTAACATATAATACTAATTTGATAGATTTTCGAGGCAATCCAATAGGGAAAGGCTCAACTGGATTAGTTTATGGCACCTGCTCAGCTTCGAGATAGGTTACAACTTACATATGTCTAGACTCTAGTTAGCGAAACGTATGTAGATAGTAGTTGTTGACGGGCAAAGCATGATAGGCCTTCGGGCATGGTTGTAGTCATAAATCCACTGGTTTGGTATGGATGTTGTTATGTGGGTTTGTCACCATGTTTGTTATACTTGTGAACTGATTGTTTTCATCTTGTCTCTTGATATCTCACTTATCTCATGGAAAGGAAGGATAATGTTGACGAATTGAGTCTTGATATGCATTTCATAGCAAGTAACTATTGAGATTGCAATATGTTTTGTTGGTTGAGGTTGATACCATGCATGGCATGCATTCCATATTTCATATTGTTGATTTTATGTGATTATGACTGGTAATGATGATAAGTGAGAGAGTGGAGCCTCCGAGGTCTTTACCAGAGAGCGTAAAAAAGAGATGAGAGCTCATGATCTGAGGTCTTTACCGGTGCTGGATGAGTGCTCATGATCTGAGGTCATTCACCGGAGTGAGAGAGTGCTCGTGTCCGAGGTTATTTGCCGAAATGAGGATACATGGACTTCGCGGGTCCCCATGTATCATGTCTTGAGGAATTACCCTTAGCATGTGTGTACGGATATGGAAAATTGGCCAGTGCATTGTATTGCATCTACATTCATTCATCTATTATTGGTTGTTTACTTGGCATTCTTACACCTCATCTTATCTTATATATGTTGAACATGTTTCATTATTGTGCTTGATTGCTTATCTGTTCTACTTGTTCATTTCTATCTATTTATATGCGTGAACTAATCGTTGTCAGCCTATGATACCTACGAGTACGTGTGTTGGTACTCATACTACTCTTGTTGCACTTTTTATTGAGTGCAGAGTTCGTCACTGGTTCTACTTCCCGACCTCGCGAGTAATTTTGAGGCCTTCTTGCTGAAGATTCAGGGTGAGCCACCGCATGATCTTGCAGCCCAGATTTCCTTACCTTTGTATATGTCTACTTGTATGAGTTCAAACTAAGTCCTTTGGTGTTACACCTCGCATTTTTGCACATTTGAATATTTCGAGTCAATGGCGGGAAGTTGAGGACGAGGTTATATTTTTAGTTTGGTTGGATGCGCAAGTCGCTTATATATTATCGGAATGAAGCGTTAAGGGTAAATTTGGAATAAGGAAAAATTGGAGGCTAAAAGTTGGAAAATAATTTTCATAAAATGGCACAAGTGCATACTATATATTTGTGGAGTGTGTATAAGTATGTGGGCCCCATTATTTTATGACCATGTGATTATATGGACCAAGGCTTATAATATAAGTCATCTTTTGACTAAAAGAAAAAGGAAGAAAAATCTAGAAAATTTGAGAGGAAAGGAGAAAGGCCAACCGGCCATGTGCCATGTTTTATATATATATATATATATATATGATGACTAAATAAGGTGGAGGTCATCATTTTGTAATTCAAGAAATGTCAAGAAAAGTTGAAGAACAAAAGAGAGAGAGAACGGCCAAAGAGGGGGGGCTGGCCGAACTGCCCCCTTGGATTTGATCATGGAAAAAATATTTCTTCATGCTTTCTTACTAAATAGAAGGCCCTCGTCAACGTGGAGTGGTTGTTGGAGTGAACAAAACGCTCGTTTCTATTATGGGAACATCCTAGCCGAGTGGGAGTGGAAGGAAAAGGTAAGGTGCAATCTTGTTTTTACATGTTATGCATGGTTATGGACGTGTGATAGTGTGTTGAAATGAATGGAATTCATGAAATGAAGATGTTGGTGTGTGAGGCCGTGTATAGGCTAGATGGCATAGGAGTGAAGAGTTAAGTTTATTTAGCATTTTGATTGTTATGTTATGGATTATGTGATGTAGAAATGGATAAAGTTTATGGGAGTTGTATATTGAGGCTTGGCCGTGTATATATGTGTGTTGTGTAGGGAGGGTGGCTGCCTTGTGAAGGAAGAATGAACCATGTATCTAGTAGCTTACTTGTTGTGGTTGTTGTGACTTTTATGATGAAAATGAATGCTTGATGGTGCAAATTGAAGATAAGATGGTTGTGGGCTGATTTGGAGACGTTATGTGATTTCAATATGCTTTCTTGAATTCATGGAAGTAATGTTATAAATATGTGGAATTGTCGATATAGTTTATGAGTTGAAAGAAAGAATTAAGTCGTTGTTGTTTTTGTTGAAATTGGAAGGTGTTGGATGAAGTAGTAAGTAGATTAAGTTGTTGGAACATTATGTAAATTGAATCGAAATGAATTGAATATGAATTGAATGTTGTTTGTAAGATTGTTGGTTTTGTTGTTAATATTGTGGCCTAGTTCCATTCTCGGGTTGTTGTTGTTGAATTGGGCCGAGTTAGAATCTGGGATGGCGCATTTACAGGGAAATCTTTTGCCGAAATTTCGTGGATGAATGTTGATTCAAGATTTAACCTCTAAAGGTTCTAATCACCATTTGGTAAATGTGACCAATATGTAGATTCTGGGCTAACTTGGAGCTTGGATTTGGAGTAGCGTAAGGAGCGGAAAGAGGTATGTAAGGCTTCTCACCCTTCGTCTATGGCATGTCTTAGACGTACTAAGTCGACTACGCGTCCCGAGGACCATTCCTTTTCTCGGAACCTAAGATTGAAAATAGTTACTATTCATTCAGTAGAATTGAATTAGAACTTGCCTAAAATGTTGGAAGAACTTCGTAAACATCCAGAACTTACCCAAATAAGACCCGATTACCCTAAGACCCTCCCAAGTGACGCCATGAACTGTAATATACGTGAATTTGATACGCCGCCTCGTTTGACTCGAGGTGGGCCCACTATTCCCGAATTTTCTCCTATTGTTCCATTTAGCTTACTTTTATTCTATAATGTAAGGAAGCTTTTGGACATCCTTTCGACTACTAAACAAGAATTGTTTTAACTAAGCCCTTAACACCAATACATGATTTTTCCTCACTGAAAGTTTACAAGTGTTTTCCAAAATATTCTTTCTCTTCAAAAACCAAGTTTTCAATATTGCCATTTTCCAAAATATACATTTTTCTTTAAAAACTAAGTTTTATGATGTTGCCAATTTTTATGACCTAAACAACGACTATAATCCTATGATGACTATGAACCTAGGATGCCTATGATCCTATGAATACTATGATCCCATGACGACTACGATCCTATGAAGACTGTGATCCTATGACTACTATGATTCCCTGATACCTGTGATTCTACGATGTCAGCTATGCCATGCCTATACTCCGATATGCTATGACACGTTCTATCTTTGATAGTCTCGCCTTATATTAATCATCCCTTCAAGGTGAGATAAGCGCCCTCAATTATTTTATAATATAATCGGAGGTTCCCGACCTTACGTCACTCCGATGGATACACGATTTTCTTGGGCTCCCCTGCATGCTATGATATATATATATATATATATATATATATGTATAAAAATGTATTTGGGGAAAGGCGGGAAAAAGGGCAGAGCGCTATAAGCGCTCGGGTTACTCACGGTGCATGTATCCGTACTTGACTTGATATCATCCCGGACGCGGGATGCCGGACGCGGGAATTATACTATGTACGCGAGCCGATATATTCGGTACTTATGATATACTATGCTATGCTATGATACTATGATATACTATGCTATGCTATGATACTATGATATACGATGCTATGCTATGATACTATGATATACTATGCTATGCTATGATACATTATGATACGATACAAATTCTACTTTCTATGCTGAAAAGAAATGTTTTGTTTTCAAAAGGAAAATCAAGCATGCATGATATCCGCCCTGAAAAGGGTGTTCCTATGCACAGGTTACTTTCTTATCTCAGTATATATCCATGACCCCATGATGTTGCCACTTATTATCTATGCTCTTGTTTATGTTACTTCCCATGTCTTACATACTGTACACTATTCGTACCGACGCCCCTTCATGCGGGCGTCGCGTTTCATGCCGCGCGGGTACCCCGTACGAGTAGAAGTCCTTATAGAAGATGTTCCGGCGAAGTTGGCAAGCTCCACTTGGCCCGGAGTGTAGCCGAGTCATAGCACATGTGCAGGATTTACTGACGATTACGGTTAGAGACTTTGCGAGACGAGTCGTGGGTCCCGAGTCGATGTCGGCCCGTACTACGATACAAGTTCCGTATAGTTACATATTTTATTTGATTCTAAGCAACAAAGGAATACTTAAATAGCCTTGTTATGTATACTTGACATAGAGATTTCAAAAAAAAAATTGGTACGTAGAAAGAGTCGGTGGGTTCGCTCGACTCCTAGTTACGGGTCGGGTGCCCATCACACCCTAGTGAGATCGGGGTGTGACATTTGGGTTGTAGTATTTTCTTACTTCCGCACTTACATTATTATATATAACTATTGTGACTTGATTACTTTCGCTTTTACTTTTGTATTTCTCGAGTTAATGATGTTTTATACGAGAAGGGTTCGCCCACAAGAAGGATAGTGTCAGTGCCCTCACGAGCCACGAGTTGGGTTGTGACAAGTTGGTATCATAGCCCTAGGTTCATCGATCTTAAAAGTACAATAGCAATGTTTAGTAGAGTCTTGCTAATTGGTACGATGAGCTCCATACTTATCTGCGAGCGCTATAGGACATTTAGTAAACTTCCATTTTCTTCACTCCTTTCGTGCTACTTTATCAAATTAGCATCTAGGCGATTAAAATTGGTATCTAACTTCTATTCCTATTCGCTCACAGATAGTGAGGACACGTGCGACATTCACGAGAGATGAGGTGCCAATACCTGTAGCCAAAGTCCGAGGTCGAGGTCGAGCTAGAGGTCGTAGTAGAGGTAGAGGTCATGGGACAACACCGGCCTGGGGTAGAGCAACCGTGGCTGGCCAGGCCCGAGCAAGATCTGTATTGCCCGAGTTAGTGCTTCAGCATGATAATGAGCCCATGGAGAAGGATAAGCTGGGACCGCCCCCATGCTCAGCCAGAGGTTATTTCCACACCCGTACTGTAGGATGACATGGTTCGCATCTTGAGTCTTCTTAAGGGGTTGACCCAGGCGTGCATCCATCCAACTACACCAGATGAGTCTCAGACTAGAGCTGGAGGATAGACCTATGTCATGACCCAACCCCGTAGGCCGCGACCCGTGCCCGAATTGGGCACTCGTACATACCTAGTATCCCAAATCAGAAATAGCATACGAATAACTTATACCGTGTACAAATAACATATATTTACAGAAAAGTGGAACGTCGCCCCGAAGCTATCACAAATATACAAATATACTTATCGCTGTCATAGCTTCCAGAAAATAGTATCATATATAAGCCGATAAGGCTATCATAGCATAGGGGGACGTCCAAATCACAAATCACACAGACACGACTGAATAGTGAATACCCATAACCCACACATATATGTCTACGGACCTCTAAGGAGCATAACGAGAATCATATGACGGGACGGGCCCCGCCGTGCCGTGAACAAACATTTGCATATATATACAATAACGGAAGGCTGGATCAAAGTATAGGCTCGAGAACAAGGGAGCGCTCCAAGTCGGTGAACGGGAATCTAAGTCGGTGGATCATCCAAAATGAGTACACGTACCGCGCGGCATGAAACGCACCCCCCGAAGAAAGGGGGTCGGTACGGAATATGTCGAGTATGCAAAGCATGAAATATAGTGAACAAGATCACGGTCAAAACCGAGAAGTACGGAAAGTAAATGCAATATTCAAAATATTAAAAAGCTTACTCATAAAAATACAAACCATGCATAGGGCTCTTAGAACGGTGGTCGCCCGCCCGTCGTTGGCGCCACGCCACATCATACTCCAGAAGATTTCATATCTCCGACACCCGACATATCATATCACATCATAACGCCGTAACACCCCATAACGCCAAATATACACGGTACCCGGCCAAAGGGGACTCGGCGTACCGGACACATCATACTCCGAAATATATCAAAGTGCGCACGAAACATAACCGGCCCGGGACTCGGTGAAGGATATAGCAACCATATGCATGAACAGAGTCGTGGGAGACTATATGCAGTTTAAAACATTTTTCAAAAACTCATAAAATAATCAAAGTGGATTATCATTTAAAACCAAGGCGATAGTCAAATCAAGTTTCTTTCAAACGTCGATCGAGGACATATCAAATCGAACTTTAAGACTCGTAGACACATATCAAATCATATGAAATAGCTTATGGAAATTAAGGGCATAGTCGTCATTATAAAGTCGTTAGAGAAGTAGTAGTCAACGTCCGAAGTTTAAGACAATAATTATTCTCAATCCTTTCGAAAGTCATTAGTTCTACACAAAGGAGAGTCTCGGGGCCCACGGACGAGTATCGAACCAATCCGGGTCCATTTATGAAAGTTGGAGACCTTATCCATTATAGAATCTCCCGCGAACGTTTCGAAGTGATCCGAGCTCCTCTATGAAAGTTACGATTGTTCGTAGTTACGAAACCTTTTAAAAGCAACATTCTTTATGCAAAACTTGAAATCCAACTATACAAAAGACTTATGAACCATAGTTTGACAATATCAAGAACATTGACATCTGAAGAAAACAAGAATCGTATACGGCTCGGATCTTAAGAGTGGAGTTACCCCGAGACTCGTATTCTAGCCTACATACAATCAAGACATGCCAAGAGAAAGAAAAGTTAGGCTTTACATACCTCGTCCGCTTCCTAAATTAATCCAAACTTACGTCTTGGCTTCTCCAAGATCTACAATAACATCATTAGACGCCAAACATTAGTCATACGCACTTAGGAATCCAATTCTAGGCTACACTTTATTTACAAAAATTGGTAAAGATCTCCCCGTAAATTCAACAACCCCGATAATTCAACTCGGCTAAATTCATCAACAACAATGCCAACAACCAAACTAGCAACATCAACAAGTGATTCAAAACTCATTCTAACATTAGTAACTCTTTTCTATATATTTTGACGACATTTCATTTACATTCAAATCACCACCTACAATTAAGCCAACTCCAATGCTAATACATTCAAATACCAATCCGAAATCATTCAAACAAAATTCAAGAACATTTCAAACAATCCACACAATATTCAAACGGCCCAACCAATGTGCAAAGCCACCCGAAACCTTCCAATTCCCATAGGGACAACAACAACACATTTATTTCTTCCAAATTCATAAACTACATCAATAATCCGCATGTTAACAACATCATTTTCATCCATTCAAGAAACTACATTAAATTTACATTAGCTTCTAAAACAGCCCATATACGTTTTCCACTTCAACTTACATCATTAAGCTTTCATTATCATCATATAATCCATAACAACAATAACCAAAACACTAAATAAAATTAGTTCATCATATTCTAAAATAGCCCACTACACGGCTCAACTTCAACACACAACATATCATGATTTCCATCCATTTTTACACATTACAACACATTCAAAACATCCATAACACAAATGCCTAATTCCAACCATTAAACCCACATAAAACAGCCCCTTAATCCATAAATCTCAACAAAATAACAAACTAATTTATAACGCTATTTTTTCTCGTTCTAATCCGTTAAAACTCTAATTAAACTTGTTAACCGTGAAAAGGGGACCTTAGTCTTACCTTAAGTATGCGGCCAGCACGTCACCCTCTTCTTCTTGGCTAATTTTTAGCCCAAATTGAAGGCAACGTAACGTACAACACTTTTCTCTTCATGAGCTTCGCGATTTGGGGCTTAGATTGTGGTCAAAATTTGGTTTCTCTCTACCTCTCCTCTCTCTTTATCCATCTCTGAAAATCTGGATGTTTTGGTCTGAAAAATGAAGGAGAAAGCTAAAAATTTCACTTAAATGGCATGGGTATTGGGCCTGACCCGACTTGGAATTGGGTTGGGCCGAATCCACTGTTCAGCTCGACCTTTATGTCTTAAAACGTCCATATCTCCTTATCCCGATGTCTCCTGTGAACCCACGACCTATGGTTGGAAATCTATTTCAATTATCTACAACTTTCATTCTGGTAGTTTTCCCAAATTCTAAACTCATAATACCGCTTTGGCCCCTCGAAGTCAGATCACCCGAAGACGTTTTCTTAAATCGTCCCTTTGGAGGGCTTACACTCATTTTAGCTTATGGGTCCTTCTTAGGACTTGCTCAACTTCACATGTACTACTCATATATCTCTTCATATGTCCTTTATAAAATCCCAACATGTGGGCCCCACCTTAACACACGGCCACTTTGGCCTTTTCATGAAATTTTTATTTCAACTTCTAGCCCCTAATTTCTCTTAATATTCCATACCAATAAAATTCATAAATAACTTATACATTACACCAAATCAAAAAATTGCCTTGTCCTTAACTTGTCGCAACTAACTTAAAATATTCCAACGTACAAAATACGGGATATAACAACCCAGAGCAGCACCAAACCCATGGGGCAATACGCCTGCCGCAGCTATGGTACCTTGTATTGATGAGATTCCACCACCTGTTTTTGCTCCTAGGCCCATTTCTGGACTGACTATGACTCATGAAGAGTAGGATCTGTTTGCAAGGTTTACCAAGATGAAGACGCAGTAATTTTATGGTACCCCGGGAGAGGATTATTATGAGTTCATCATTGATAGCCATGAGAGGCTTCATAAGTTAGGCGTGGTATAGTCGCATGGGGTCGATTATGTTTCTTTCAAGTTGCGTAGGATGGAAAGATGTGGTGGAGGTCATATATTAAGGCCTCTCTTAACTTGGACCCAGTTCTATTAGGTGTTTCTGGAGAAGTACGTTCCCCAGACTTTGAGAGACAGGCGGAGAGATGAGTTCAATAGTTTATAGCAGAGAGAGATCTCAGTTATAGAGTATGAGTCTAGATTTTATTTCTTGGCTCGTTATGCGATTCAGTTACTCCCCACCAAGGCTGAGAGAGTGAGGAGGTTCGTCAAGGGATTGGTTCTTTCTTTGAATCTGGAGACCTTGCAGCTAGTGGCTTCTGATTCTTCATTTTAGTCGGTGGTTAATTATGCTACTGAGGTAGAGTCTGCGAGCATTCAGGCTCATAGTGGGAGTGATGACAAGGTGAATCGTCGGTTCAGCAATTTCAGTGGTTCTTCTTGTAAGGGTGAGGGCCATTTGGGCAAGATCCATCAGTACCATTCTTGTCGCCCCATTCGGTCGAATAGATATCGCCGGTGGAATCCGAGCGAGTAATGGATTCGCCTCGACGTATTCTAGAGGTTCTTACCCTCGACCCACAGACCGTGAAGGATATTCTGGTTCTTCATTTTCAGTTTCACAACCCCGGTTGGTCAGAGTCGCTTTGAGTGTGGTGACCCTAGACATTCCGTAAGAGATTGTCTGTCACGACCCGGGCTACAGGCCATGACGGGTATCCGGGGCAATCCTACAATAAAATCCATATTGATCACTTCCCATTTCCATGTAGGAATTTCTATTGCTTGCAATAATCCCCCTGGCTTTTGGTGTTCTATCTTCACTTGCTGACAATTTGGGCATTGTGCGACAAATTCTGCTATGTCTCTTTTCATGCCATCCCACCAATACATTATCTTGAGATTATGGTACATCTTTGTCGTTCCTGGATGGATAGAATACCGAGAATAATGAGCTTCTTCTAGAATTCGGCGGCGTAATTCTACAACATTTGGAACACACAACCTGTCGGTATCTAAGAACTCCCTCTATAGAGGTTTCAAATGGAGATTTCTCTTTTTCATGACATGCATCTCTATAATGGTTCAATTGAGGATCTTCATATTATCGCTCTTTCACTTCCGTATTCAAGGACGAAATGGTGGGATTATTAACACTAACCCCTGCATCACCTGAATCAATTAAACATATTCCAAGATTTGCTAATTGATGAAGCTCATGAATCAATTCTCTCTTCTTCGGGGAAACTTCGCATAGGCTACCCATCGATCGGCGGCTAAGCGCATCAGCTACTACATTTTCTTTTTCGGGGTGGTATAAAATATCCACATCATAATCTTTTAATAATTCTAACCACTGCCTTTGTGATTGCATTCAACTCCTTTCCGTTTGAAAATATATTGAAGGCTCTTGTGATCTGTATAGATATCAACGTGCACGCCATACAAGTAATGTCTCCACATTTTTAATGCATAAATAACTGCAGCTAATTCAAGATCATGAGTTGGGTAGTTCTGTTCATGTTTCCGCAGCTAGTTCGAAGCATAAGCAACGACTTTTCCATGCTGCATTAATACACATCCTAGCCCAACACCGGAAGCATCGCAATATACAACATAACCGTCTGGCCCTTCTGGAAGTGTTAAGACTGGAGCTGAGGTTAACCTGTCCTTCAACTCTTGGAAACTACGCTCACAAGCGTCATTCCACTAAAATTTTACTGACTTCTGGGTTAGCTTCGTTAATGGGGCTGAAATAGATGAAAAGCCTTCTACAAATCTTCTATAATAACCTGCCAATCCTAGAAAACTACTAACTTCTGTAGGCGTCGTAGGCCTTGGCTAAG
This sequence comes from Lycium ferocissimum, assembly GCF_029784015.1. Classification (NCBI taxonomy): domain Eukaryota; kingdom Viridiplantae; phylum Streptophyta; class Magnoliopsida; order Solanales; family Solanaceae; genus Lycium; species Lycium ferocissimum. The sequence continues at coordinate 11,074,872 of NC_081343.1, read as the reverse complement.
TCTTCACAGCCTCAATCTTCTGAGTGTCAACTCGAATGCCATCATCTGAAATCACATGACCGAGAAATGTTACAGAATTTAACCAAAACTCGCACTTCGAAAATTTCTCATACAATTCTCGAGTTCGAAGAATTCCAAGAACAATAAATAAATGATCTGCATGTTCTGATTCTGTGCGAGAGTACACCAGAATATCATCAATGAATACTATCACGAACAAATCCAAGAGAGGCCTGAATACATTATTCATTAAATGCATGAACACTACCGGAGCATTAGTTAGCCCAAACGACATCACTCGAAATTCATAATGGTCATATCTCGTTCTGAAAGCTGTCTTGGGAATATCTTCTTCCCTAACTCGCACTTGATGATAACCTGACCTCAAGTCTATCTTTGAAAACCATTTGGCACCCTGAGCTGATCAAATAAATCATCAATCCTCGGAAGAGGATACCTGTTCTTTATCGTCACCTTATTCAACTGTCTATAATCAATACACACTCGTAGGGAGCCATATTTCTTTCTCACAAATAAGACTGGTGCTCCCCACGGTGATGAACTGGGTCTAATAAACCCTTTTTCGAGCAAATCTTTCAACTGTGCCTTTAGCTCTTTTAATTCTGCCAGAGCCATTCGGTAAGGAGGAATAGAAATAGGCTTAGTGTCTAGCAACACATCAATAGCGAAATCAATTTCTCTTTCTAGAGGAAGGCCTGGAAGTTCGTCTGGAAATACATCCGGGAATTCATTCACTACCGGAACAGATTGAAAAGTTGGAGACTTTGCTTCCGTATCATGAACCCGAACTAGATGATAAATATAGCCCTTAGCTATCATCTTTCTTTCCTTAAGGTAGGAAATAAACCTACCCCTTGGAGTTGCCGTATTGCCTTTCCATTCAAGCACGGGCTCTCCCAAAAATTGAAATCGAACTACTTTCAACCGGCAATCAACATTACCATAGTATAAGGCCAACCAATCCATACCCATAATTACATCGAAGTCTAGCATTTCCAGCTCAACTGAATTAGCTTTGGTTTGGCGATCACATATCACAACTATACAATCTTTATACACCTGTTTAGCTATCACGGGATCACCAACCGGAGTAAACACCTCGAAAGGTTTGAATGGCTCGGGTTTCACTCCAATACGATTAGCAACATATGGAGTAATATATGATAATGTGGAACCCGGATCTATCAATGCATACACATTATGAGAAAACACAGACAATGTACCTGTAACCACATTTGGGGACGACTCGAGATCCTATCATCCGGCTAAAGCATACAAGCGGGGGGGTGTGGCACCTGAAGTAGATGATCCCCCTCGGCCTCTACCTCGACGCTAGAATGCGGGGAGTCCGTCGCCGCCGGGACGTGCGAAGAGGAGCCCGCTCGTCGATCCCCCGGGGGCGAACCCCACCTCTACCATATCTCGAAGGACAATCTCGCATCAAGTGTCCAGACTGTCCACAAATATAACAAGCATCCGTGCCCTGGCGACATGGCCCTGAGTGCAATTTTCTGCACTGGCTGCATCGGGGAACCGGTGGTCTCCCCTGACTGTAATCTCCCCCAAACTGAGAACCTGGGGCCCTCGAACTCTGGCCCTGTCCTGAACGGAAAGAGCGATCAAATCTTCTGCCTGTAAATCGGGGAGGTGCACTCGTCACTGACTGGCCTGAGTGCCTAGAATGTGTCTGCCTTGATCCCCCTCTATAATCACTGCCTGTGCCCATAGATCTGGCCCTTTTGCCTTGCCCTCTATCAACATCACGATCACCCCTTTGCGGAGGTTGTTGTCCTTCTAGGTTTTGGGCATGGGCTTGAATACGGGAAATATCCATCCCATCTTGCAATGAAGCCGTCAAGCAATCTTTAAACAAATGTGGCCCTAAGCCACTCACAAATCTGTGCACCCGATCTCCCATATCGGCCACCATTGTCGGAGCATACCTAGCCAAAGAATTAAATTGAAGGCTATACTCCCGGGCGCTCATGTTCCCTTACTTTAAATTTAGAAATCTATCTGCCCTAGCTCGACCGACCTCGGGTGGCAAGTAGTGGCGAATGAAGGCATCTACAAATTCTTGCCACACGGGAGGAGGCGCATTTTCTTTTCTTGACGCTATCCAATTATTGTACCATAGGACCGCTATATCTCGGAGTCTATATGATTCCAACACCACGAATTCGGTCTCGGAAGCATGAATAATCCGCAACGTTCTCAACATTTCATCAATAAAGCCTTGCGGGTCTTCATCCGGCTTTAACCCAAAGAATTTCGGAGGATTTAAGCTCATAAAGTCACGAGCTCTAGTACTAGCTGAACGATCACTTGGGCCCGCATTTTGCCATTGTGCCTGGGCGGCAACCAACTGCGTCAATAAATGAATAGCCTCGGTCACTTGTTGACCCGAAGTAGCCGGTGGAGGAACTGGAGGCATAGGAGCTGGAGCTGAAGCCCCTTCTTGCTCTTCCGTAATAGGCGGAGTAGTGGAGGCATTAGATGGAGCCTCATGGTGTGATTCGCCCTCATCTACATTCATAGGCGGCTCTCTTTCTGCCCGCCTTTTCATTGTAGTCTTGCCCTTCTGGGCGGCTTTAGCTTTTCCTTTTGGCGGCATTTCTGAAATCACAACACACTATTAGGGAGGATTAAATCTCATACTCGGCTCTATCGCACGATCTCATAAGAAGAAAGATGGTCATTTTTCCTAAATGCCCTGTAGCCTCTTGTTTATTAGTGTGGCGCGCAACACACCATAAACAAGACTCTACTAGACATGGCTCGTGGACACTTTCTAGGACTGAACTGCTCTGATACCACTTTGTCACGACCCAAGCTACGGGCCATGACGGGTATCCGGGACTAACCACCGAACACCGGTCACTATGTTACTTATCTGCTCTCATTCATAAGCATAGAAAACTATCATCATTTGAAACATATTTACTTTTATAAACATAAGCCCTTCGACTATCAAAATAGTATATATATACATGCATATACATGAAGACCGTGAGACTATACTACCCACACTGCGTATCTACGAGCCTCTACTAGAGTACTAAACGTATGGACGGGACAGGACCCCGTCGTGCCCAAATCATGAGTATATTATATGTACCAAAAGAATAATCAATGGCACCTCCGGAAAATGGAGTGCTCTCAAATCAGCTACTAGCTCCTATGGATCTGCACCGTCTCCCTGCCTACCTGTGGGCATGAACACAGCGTCCAAAGAAAACGGACGTCAGTACGAACATTGTACTGAGTATGTAAGGCAGGAATGAAGTAAACATAATAAGAAAATCATAAGTCATGGGATGAGGATACCACCTGTGTACTCTTTTAGGTATAGATACATATATCATACATAAGCATATCATGTGTGTTATCCTAGCGTATACCTTGTCATATCACATATACATCATCATTGTTACATGTACATTACCATCGTCAACCCGCGTCCGGGTAATCATCATATGCCGCCCACTAGTGGTGTCATGCCCGGCCCTCTAGGCTCGGTGTAAACATAGCAGCCCTCCTTAGCGGTGACATGCCCGGCCTTCTAGGCACGGTGTAATCGTATGCAGCCCGCCTTCACGGTGACATACCCGACCATTTAGGCGCAGTGGAATCATATCATCGTACATATCATATTCTTTATCATTATTATTCATTTCATAGACATATCATGGCCTTATCATAGCTTAGCATTATTACACATTTATCGTCAATAGATACATTAGAACTTTGAGGGCAACTATAGTTGTGTCGGGGTGACATAAGGTCGTGGACCCCCGATTACATTATGGAGTAATCACAGTCGTTATATCTCACCTTGGAGGGACTAACATTTTAAGGTGAGTGTACCTGAAGAAAACATCAATGAATCGTAGTCAACATCATTAACTTTGTAGATACATTATATCGTAATCTCTAAAATCCTTAGGCTTGAGTTTAGCATTTTCATCATCGTACTCTTAGCATATTTCTTATCTCATATGACTATTCATGGACGTAGGCTCTTAGTCTTTCGGAATATAGGAATTTCATGAAGAAAGAGGAAAATCATACATAGGATTCATGCCTTAGGAAGAAAGGTTGAGCCTTACATACCTTTGTCGTTTAGTCATTCTATTGCTTGCTCGATCCTCTTTAATGCACTCGTTTATACCTTTAAGGGGATTCATATCGACATTAGCTTAACAATCATAAGAACGTACTTACTAAAGCTAGAGAAAATTGGGCAGCATCTCCTTTGTTTATACTACTTTTCGTCATATTCCATATCAACTCCCAACATTCATAACAACAATCGTCATTCATTTACATTATTCGCATTTCACAATTTCACTCCAATTCTCCATAATCATGACCAAAGTCCACTATCGCGTTCTTTCACATATAATAATCATTCCATATTCTAAATATCATTTATAACGTATTTATAATCTCAACATATTCATTTTCATGATTCATTCCAAGTACTACCCAATAATGACACTATTCACCCATTTATGACCCATTTTCTATATTCTCCGACAATTCAAGTGTTTCAACTTATTAACACTTCAAACATCATAAAAATACCATGAAACTTACCTTAGATAACGTAGAAACAAGCCTTGAGTGGAAGTATTCTTTTAGCACCAAAACCCTATTTCACCTTTCTTGAGATTTCTTGACTTGGATGACTTTAATGAGGTTTCCTTCACTTGATTCACCTCAATTCTTGTTGTTGATCTTTGATTCCCTTTGTTTCTTGTGGATGAAATATATGGAAGGTTCTAGAGGTCTTGAGAGGTGGAAGAAGTTGGTGGAAATGAAATAAATGAAGTGGAGATTACATTTAAAGACTTGGAACATTTCAGTCGTCGGGAGTTCCACGGACTGTTCCATGGTCCGTGGAACCTTGTGTTGGCCGTGGAACTGGTCGTGGTTCACAACCAGCCAGCCACTATTTCTACTGGCAGTTCCACGGACCCATCCACGGTCCGTGGATCATGGTGCTGTCCGTGGAACATGGTCGTGGAACTCACAGTTCCACCGAAGTTGTTCCCGTCGTTTCATTTGATCTCCAATCCTTATGGAACCTTCTTAACACTTGTTTTTCACTTCATTAGCAATCTAGGGGACATTATAACTCTTCTCCAAAACATTATTAAAATATCATTAACTCGATACTCGTAACTTTGCCCGACGTGCAACTTATAACTCGCTTTCCTTAACAATTTTCTTTCTTTGACTCGAATGTCCTTGAAAATCTTAATTAGGACCATCAATTTCTATTTCTTGCTTATCAAAACATCGTATATATATCATGCACTTCATTGTCCTATTCACTGTACGTTAACGAAAAATTTTCTGAGGTGTAACAGTGTCCTAGACCGCACAGAGTGGAGCTCAGCAGGGCTCTAATTCAGACTCCTAGGACTCCAGCACCATCGGTTGGTAGAGGTGGATCTTCGAGTAGAGGTGGTTCATAGCCTGGTAGAGGTGGTTATCATTCTAAGAGAGGTGGTCATCAGCCTGGCTGGGGCAGTTCTCAGGCACTGAGAGGTGGAGCTTAGTCTGGTCAGGTTGGCTGTGGAGGCACACAGTTCGAGGGCAGACGAGTTCATTGTTATGCTTTTCCTGGTAGACTAGAGGTAATGGCTTTTGATGCAGTTATCACAGGTACTATTTTGGTCTGTCACTGGGCAGCTTCAGTATTATTTGATCCGGGCTCTACCTTCTCTTATCTGTGCACATATTTCTCTATGGGTTTGGATATGATTTGTGATCTACTTGATGTGCCTATTCGTGTGTCTACTCCGATCGGAGATTCTGTAATGGTAAATCGAGTCTATCGATCTTATACAATGACATTTATGGGTTATAGTACTTGGGTAGATTTGGTGATTCTCAATATGGTAGATTTAGATGTCATCTTGGGTATGGATTGGTTGTCTCCCTATCACGTGATTCTAAAATATCACGCCAAGACCGCCACGTTTGCCATGCCAGGCATTCCAAGATTAGAGTGGAAGGGTACTCTTAGCCTTTCTCCCCAGAAGATTATATCGTTCCTCCGGGCGAAGTAGTTAGTAGATAAAGGGTGTTTGGCTTACTTGGCCCATATCCGGGATTTGAGTGCGGATACTCCTTCCCTGGAGTCGGATCCTATAATTAGCGAGTTTGCGGAGGTCTTTCCCACAAACTTGCCTGGTATGCTATCTGATCCTGATATTGATTTCTGCATTGATTTGGAACCAGGCACTCGGTCCACTCTATTCCACCTTATCGTATAGCCCCAACAGAGTTGAGGGAGTTGAAGGAGCTATTACAAGATTTGTTGAGCAAGGGTTTCATTAGACCTAGTGTTTCCCCTTGGGGTGCTCCCGTTTTATTTATGAAGGAGAAGGATGGTTCTAAGCGGATGTGTATTGATTATCGGTAGTTGAACAAGGTTACCATTCGGAACAAGTATCTGATACCCCGCAGATGAATTGTTTGATCATCTTCAGGGTGCATCGTTCTTCTATAAGATCGACTTGAGATCAAGGTATCAACAGTAGAAGATTAGAGCAGAGAATATTCTAAAGACTGCTCTCAGGACCCGCTATGGTCACTATGAGTTCTTAGTGATATCTATCGAGCTTTACTAATTACCCCGCAACTTTCATGGATTTGATAAATGGGATCTTAAGCCCTACTTGGATTTTTTTGTCATTGTCTTCATTGATGACATTTTGGTGTACTCTCGTAGTAAGTAAGATCATTAGAAACACTTGAGGATAGTACTTGGGTTGTTAAAAGAGAAGTTATATGCTAAATTTTTGTTAAAAGAGAAGTTTTATGCTAAATTTTCTAAGTGTGAGTTCTAGCTCAGCTCCCTGGCATTTTTAAGGCATGTTGTGTCTAAGAAGGGGATTACGATAGATCCCAAAAAGATTGAGGCAGTTTGAGATTGGGCTAGGCCTCATTCGGTGACTGAGATTCTGAGTTTTGTGGGCTTAGCAAGTTGTTATCATCGATTCGTGAAGGGATTCTCATCTATCACTTCTCATTTGACTCGGTTGACTCAGAAGAATGTACCTTTTCAGTAGTCTGATGAGTGTTAGGAGAGCTTTCAAAAGGTCAAAACTTTATTGACTGTAGCCCTGATTTTGGCATTACCTGTGGAGGGGAAAGACTTTACTGTTTATTGTGATGTGTCACACCTAATTTTGTTAGGGCGAGATGGGCACCGGACCCTTACCTAGGGCCGAGCGAACCCTACGACTCTCGTGGCACTCATAATCATATTGGGCCTCATAGCATAACATGAGTACATAATGAAAGCTTTTCGAAACAACTCGCTTTTCATCCCTTTCAAATCAAGTAAGACACGGGATCGTATAAGACCCGTAGAATAATGCATCACAATACATCGGCTTATGGAGCCGCTTACACGCGCGCGCGCGCATACTACATACACGACAACGTACGCAAAGTCTCTAACATGGAATATGAAACCATATCATAATGCTCGACTCGGCAAGACTCCGGAGAAAATGGAGCTCGCCAATCCCCCGTTGGAACATCTTCTCGCTAGTATCTTGACTCGTCCGGTGTACCGCGCGGCATGAACGCGGCGTCCACAAGAAGGACGTCGCGCACGAGCAACGTCGAGTATGTGAGGCATGAGTAACAACATATAGAAGGATGCAAAGCATGAATAGTAACAAGATGAAAACATAGGGCATTTCATGAGATAAAGAGTAACTCGCACATCCGAATGCCCTTTTAGGCGAAACCATGTCGCTAGTGCGCGGAACGTGCGGCCCGATCCGTATATATATATATATATATATTATATTGCTGCGGAACGTGCAGCCCGATCCATAACCACGTATCCGCGTCCGGCATCCCGCGTCCGGGACGTGGTATCATGTCATATTATACCAACTGATCAGGTGGTTACGCGTATATAACGCTCTCGCCCTTTCCCATATTCCCCATATACATATACATATATCATATTCATATATCATATTCATATAGCATGTAAGTAGCATGCATGAGAGCCCAAAGAAAGTCATGTATCTATCTGAGTGACGTATGGTCGGTAGCCTCCGATTGTATTATGGAATAATCATAGTCGCTTTGTCTCACCTTGAAGGAACGATTATTATAAGGTGAGACTATCAATGAAGAATAGCTTCACGAGGAAACATAAAATAGGATCATAAGGCATCAACTCATATACTTTAGAATCTTTAAAAATAGTCATCATTCATGAATAAAATTGAGAAATCAAGAAACCGCTCAACATTCTCATATCGTCATTGAAATCATAGACTTGGGACCTTTAAACATGGAATCATCATCATCATATTCATCGTAGTAAAATATTCTCATTTTGACATCATCGTTGTCATTATAAAACATATTCATCGTTGTTGTCATGAAAGCTTACGGAGTCATAAACCTCCGTTTTGGAAAGATACAGACATTTCAGAATTCTTTTCACAAATAGGTCGTTAGAACCAACAAAGGAAAGTCGTGGGGCCCACGGACGAGCGTCAACCCGATTCGGGCCCGCCTATGAAAGTTAAAGATTATTACTCATTATGAAACCTTCTACGATGGTTTCGAAGCGATCCGAGCCCATCTGTGAGAGTTACGAGCGTTCGTAGTTTCGGACTCGTTTAGGAACAAAATTCTTTTGAAAGCAAAACTTTCGAAAACAACAAAGTTATGGAAGCATTTATGAAATCGTAATCTAAGAATCATGCCTTTGGAAGAAAGGGACGAGCCTTAACATACCTTGGCCGCTCCCTAGGCTAATCCAAACTTATGCCTTGGCTTCTCACGATCTACAATCACGACATTAGATATCAACCATTAGCCATAAGCACTTAAGAATCCGATTTCAAACTAACACTTTGTCTACGGAAATTTGGGCAGCATTTCCCCTATAAATCCATCAACCCCGAGAATTCAACTCGGCCAAAACAATCATCAACAACAACCATACCAACCATCATATAAACAACATCAACAATTTATTCCAAACGCATTCTAACATTGGCGATTCTTCTCTACACAATTCGACAACATTTCATTTATATTCAAATAAACTACGTACATTCCAACCAACATCGTTGGTCATACGTTCAAGTGTTAATCCGAGGCCATGCAAACACGATTTACAAGCATTCCAAGCAATTTATACAATATTCAAAACACTCCAAACCATATGCCACTTCACCCGAAACTACCAACCTCCATGAAGACAACAATAATACGTTTCTTTCTTCCAAATTCATACACTACATCAACAATCCACACATTGGCAACATTACTTCCATAAATTCAAGCAACTATGTTAAATTCGCATTATGTTCCAAATCAGCCCACACGATGATCACTTCAACTTGGACCATTAAATCTTCATTTTATATCATAGAATCCACAACAAACAACAACTAGCACACTACATAAAATTAGTTCTACACTTTCACACCACACTACATACATATTCGGCTACAACATAACACACCATAATCTCATGAATTCCATTCATTTACACACTTCACAACGTCCACAAATCATGCATAACATGTGAAGAACAAGATTGAACCTTACCTTTCCTTCAACTTCTCCCACGGCTAGGCTTGTAGTTTGTGAAAACAAATGCCTCTCTTGCTCCAACAACTACTTCACGTCGACGAGGGCCTTCCAATTAGTAGATAAACAAGGAGAAAAGAATTTTTTTCATAATCAAAGTTTAGGGGCTGTGTTCGGCCAACCCCCATAGCCGACCCTCTCCTTTCTCTTTTTTTTTTTTTCCATCACTCATGAATCTTCTAAAGTTGGAAAGATGAATTGTGTCTTATTTAGTACCACATATATATATATATATATACAAGGGGTGGCCGGTTGTGCCCCCTTTATTTTTCTCAACTTTTCTTCAATTTTCTAGAAATTTCCTTAAGTAGTAAAAGATGAAATCTTGTCTTGCATGGTCTTAAATTTTATACATATACTCACACATGGCCCCTCACAATTATGAAATGAACACATGGCCCCCTTGATGGCTTGAAACCATTGGCTAGCCATGTGTGGGTCCCATAGTCACATGGCTAGTTGTGGCCATTTCATGAAATAATTTGTTTCCACTCTTGGCCCTTAATTTTTCTTATTCCAATTTTACCCTTGACACTCCATATCAATAAAAAGATGAATATGCAACTTATGCATTCTAAAAAAAATTGTAACCTTGTCCTTAACTCCCCGCCATTAACTCGGAATATCCAAATGTACGAAATGCGAGGTATAACATGATGTTTGTCGGATTGATTTGGGTTGTGTGTTGATGCAAGAGGCAAAGGTGATCGCGTATGCTTTGAGGCAGTTGAAGGTCCATGATAAGAACTACCCCACTCATGACTTAGAGTTGGGAGCGATAGTTTTTGCTTTGAAGATTTGGAGGCATTACCTGTATGGGATTCATTGTGAGGTATTCACGAATCATCGTAGTATTCAACATGTGCTCAATCAGCGAGATATAAATTCGAGGCAGCGTAGTTGGATGGAGTTTCTTAAGGATTATGACATTAACATTCTTTATGATTTGGGCAAGGCTAATGTGGTAGTTGATGCTGTGAGCCGAAAGGCCGTTAGTATGGGTAGCTTGGCATGTTTCATTTTTGAAGAGGATCCCTTAGCTATGGAGGTTCAGTCTTTGGCTAATAGTATGGTGAGGCTTGATATTTTCGGAACCGAGCAAGGTTCTAGCTTGTGTTGAGGTGAGGTCGTCTCTTTTGGAGCAGATTAAGGCACAACAATTTGAAGTTGTGAAATTGTGTAAGATTCGAGATAGGGTGTTCAGTGGAGAGGCTAAGGAGGTTATTCCTGATGATGAGGGTGTTTTGAGCATTAAGGGGCGCATTTTCGTTCCTCGTGTAGGTGGTTTGATTAAGTTAATTTTAGACAAGGCTCACAGTTCCAGATATCCCATCCATCCCGATGCTACTAAGATGTACCGTGACTTGAGACAGCATTATAGGTGGGGTAGGATGAAGAGGGATATTGTAGAGTTTGTTTCTCAGTGTTTGAATTGCCAGCAGGTTAAGTATGAGTATCAGTGAGCGGGTGGTGTGACTCAGAGGATGCCTATTCCCGAGTGAAAGTGGGAGAGAATTGCTATGGATTTTATGGTTGGTTTATTGAAGACTTTAGACAAGTTTGACGCCATTTGGGTTATTTTGGATAGGTTAGCTAAGTCGGCACACTTCATTCCAGTTCAGACTACCTACAATTCAAATAAGTTTTCAACTATCTACATTAGAGATTGGCATTGTTACACCTTGAAATTTCATATCGTTGTGTCGTACGTAGACAAACGTCAGCTTAAGGGGAACATGGAGTTCTTATGACATTAAGGAGGGTATTTGGTAGTTTTAAAGTGTATACGACAAGATTTTGAAGTTTTATGAATCGGAGGAAGAAAGTTCATCGAAGGAAAGTGAGGTATAAGTCACGTTTGGGGGAAAAGGTTTCGTAAGTATCGAGTTAAAGAGTATTTAGTAAGGTCTTGTGAATGCGTTATAAGGATTTTTAGATTGTTAATGAAGTGTTAAGCAAGTGCTACAAAAGTTCTATAAGGACTGGAGATCAAACGAATCGACGAGAACAAGTTCAAGAGAAAAGTGGGTTATACGACCATTTATACAGTCCGTATAAAACCATGTCGGGTCAGATTTTTGCAAGTGTATATATTATAGCCAAGTTCTTATTTTTCATTTTTCTCACTTTCTCCACATCTCTTAAAGTCTCTAGAATATTCTATTCACCATACCCACACAAATTGAAGAGATATCAAAGATCAAACAATCCAAGGAAATCAAGTGCAAGGATGCTCTCTAGGGTTGCTAGAGGCCAAGAAGCCCTTTGGAATTGAAGTTGGGGTTTTCTCACATGGATTATTTTCATCCAAAGCCCATTCCTACATAATCAAAGGTGAGTTTTATGATCATTTCATGTTATTAAGAATAGTGAATGGTTGAAAGACTTGGATTGGGGAAGAAAGTAGAATATGGAGCTCAAATGTGAAAATGATGGTATTCTTGAATAGTAGTTTGACATGAATCATGACTCTTGATATGTTATGAGAAAAATCTTGTTGTAAATGATACAAATGACGTTAAAGAAGTATTATATTGTTATATCCCGTAATTTGTATGTCGGGATGATATGAGTGAATTACGATAAGTTGGGGACAAGACCATCCCGAGATACGAAGTAGAGACTTTTGTTTGTTTTAAAGGCTTAAGTTGTGTGTGATTTTATTGGCATGGAAATATTAAGGAAACATTTGGGGTCAAAAGCCATTTTTGGTAAGTATTCTATTTTTGGAAAGTAGATATTTCATGAAAAACAAAACAAAAACAAAAACAAAAACAAGGGACCATGTGGCCGGCCACCTTGGTGGGGGCCATGGCCACATGGATGGTCAATACTTGGTATTTAAAAGATGACTTAGTCATCTTATTTCCCATTCAACACTTAAGAAATTTCAAGAAAATTCAAGAAGCTTTGAGGAGGAGAAAAAGGGCCATATTCGGCCAAACCCTTGCAAATTCAAGACCAAGAATTGATCATCAAAAAAATTATTTCTTCAAGCAAAACTTCTAATTGGAGGGTGCTTAGTAACGTGGAGTTGTTGTTTCAAGCCATAGTCTACTCGTTTTCCTCATCCACCACCTTAGCCAAGTTGTGGGGTTGTAAAAAAAAAAAGGTGAGTTTTAATCTTGTTTTTACGTGTTATGGATGGTTCATGTGTGTGGTAGTGTGTCAAAATGAATGAAATTATGGAAATATTGCATGTTGAGATGAGGCCGTGTGGATGGGTGTGACCGTGCATGTGTGTGTTGTGCTAAAAGTAGTGAATTAATTCTAGTTAGCATGTTTTGATTGTTGTAGTGTGAAGAAAAGAATGAAAATCACATATATGTGTGTGTATGGTGTTGGCCGAATAGAGCCCCCCTTGGGTAGTGGAGAATGAACAAATTGTTGTTGGTATTTTAGTTGTCGTCGTCATAGATTCTATGATGAAAATGCAAGTTTAATAATTCAAATTGATGTTGTAATGGTTACGGGCTGATTTGGAAGTTAATGTGCTTTCAATGTAATTTTTGTATGTATGAGAATGACATTGTTAATGTGTGGATTAGTGGTGTAATTTATGAATTTGGAAGAGAAGAATGTGTGTTGGGTTGTTCTCGGGTTTGGGGAGGAATTCGGGTGAGTTGCAGTGTGGTTTAGTTGTTTGGAAAAGTGTGTGTGAATTGTTTAAAGTGTTCTTGAATGTTCTTTGAATGGTTCCGGATTAGTAATCGAATGTATAAACGTTGATGTTGATTTGAATGTAAGTAGTTGAAGTGAGTATAATGGAATATTGTGAATGTTGTTGAATTATGTAAAGAGTATTTAATGTTAGAATGCGTTTTGAATTGATTATTAATGTTGCTAGTTTGGTTGTTGGTGTTGTTGTTGATGAATTTGGCCGAGTTGAAATCTCGGGGTTGGTGTATTTACAGGGGAAATGCTGCCCAAATTTCTGTAGAATTTGGTGTTCGTTTGGAATTGAATGCCTAAATGCTTATAGCTAATGTTTGATATATTGGCGTTATGTAGATCTTGGAGTGCCCGAGACTTGAGGCTTGACTTAGCTTGAGAGCGGACGAGGTATGCGAAGCCTAGCCTTTCTTTCTTTTGGCATGTCCTAGTGTTAATTAGGCTATGACACGAGCTTCGGGATAACTCCACTCTCGAGATCCGAGCTTATATACGCATCTTATTCGCTTCTAAAGATTTACTTTCTTAATGTAGCCTAACTAAGGTCCTTATGTTTTCATTTGATTGAATTTCAAAAGTTTTGTAAAGAATTTCGCTTTTAAAAAGATTCCGAAATTACAAACGCTCGTAACTTTCATAGACAAGCTCGGATCGCCCCGAAACATTCGTAGGGGATTCCATAAGGCATAACATTCCCCAACTTCCATAGGCGGGCTCGGATGGGGTTGATATCCGTCCGTGGGCCCCGCGACTTCTTATATGTTTGTTCTTAATGACCTTCGGGAAAGGCTTAGTACTACTTTCACCTTAACTCCCGAGTATGAATTTCTTACTTATTTAATGAGTTTATGATTATGATTTTTATGCATATGGTCACTCACGACTACGCTCGTGCATATGGTCGTACATCTTCGAGTCCGGGCCGGTTATGTGTCGTGCGCACTTTTGATATATTCGGAGTATGATGTGTCCGGTTCGCCGAACCCCTCATTAGAGGGCGGGTGCGTGTATATTTGGCGTTATGATGTGTTACGGCGTTATGATGTGATATGATATGTCGGGTTTCGGAGATATGAAATCTTCTGGAGTATGATGTGTTATGGCGCCATCGACAGGCGGGCGACCATAGTTCTAAGAGCCCTTGCATGATTTATGTTTTTAAACTAAACATTTTGACATTTTGCATATTGTACTTATTTTTGTATCTTCTGTTTCGATTATGATTCTGCTACTATATTTCTTGCTTTGCATACTCAGTACATATTCCGTACTTGTCACGACCCAACCCCGTGGGCCGCGACTAGTGCCTGAACTGGGCACCCGTACGCACCCATTAATCAGAAATAGCATGCGAGTAACTTATACAAAGATAAATAACATATACATACGGAAAAGTGGAACGTCACCCCAAAAGTCACACAAATATACATATACATATAGCTATCATATCTTATGAGATAATATCACATATAAGCGAATAAGGCTATCATAGTGTAGGGGGACGTCCGAATCACAAAGCACACCGACATAATCGAACGGTAATTACCCATAACCACACATATATGTCTACGGACCTCTAAGAATAAAAAACGAATCATATGACGGGACGGGGGCCCGCCGTACCCGTGAATAGACATGTACATATATGCAATAACCGAATCCGGATCAAAGTATGGGCTCCCGAGAACAAGGGAGCGCTCCAGTCCGTCACAGAATCCTAAGGCTGGTGGATCATCCAAATAAGTACTGTCCACCGGCGCGGCATGAAACGCGGCCCCGCGAGAAAGGGGTCGATACGGAATATGTCTGCGAGTATGCAAAGCATGAAATATAGTAACCAAGATCATAGTCAAAACCGAGAGGTACGAGAAAGTAAATGCAATATCGAAAATATTAAAATGCTTACAAATAAAACACAAATCATGCGCATGGGCTCTTAGAACTGCGGTCGCCCTCCGACATTGGCGCCATAACACATCATACTCCGAGAAGGTTTCATATCTCCGTATCCCCGTCACACATCATAACACATCATAACGCCAAATATACTCGGTACCGGCCTCACTTAGCGAGAGCTCGCGAACCGGATACATCATACTCCGGAATATATCATGGTGCGCACGAAACATAACCGGCCGGGACTCGGTGAAGGATGTGATAACATAATGCACGAGCGAGTCGTGAGCAACTATATCTGGTTTAAAACATTTTCAAAGACTCGATAGAATAATCAAATGAACCATTATTTTAACGAGAACAAAGCGATAGTCAAATCAAGTTTCTTTCGAACGTCGTTCGAGAATATATCAAATCGAGTTTTTTGGGACTCGTAGATACGTATCAAACCATATGAGATAACTTATGAAAATTATGGGCATAATCGTCATTACAAACCGATAGAGAAGTAAGTAACGCTCGAGGTTAGGACGATAGTAACACCAAATTCTTCCAAAAGTCGTTAGTACTACACAAGGGAAAGCCTCGGGGCCCACGGACGAGTATCAAGACAATCCGGGTCCATCTATGAAAGTTGGAGACCTTATTCATTATAGGATCTCCTACGAACGTTTCGAAGCGATCTGAGCTCGTCTATGGAAGTTACGATTGTTCGTAGTTTTAGAATCCTTTAAAAACAGCATTCTTTATGCAAAATTTGAAATCCAATTGTACAAAAACTTGAGAACCATAAGTTGACCATATTAAGAACGTTAACATTAAGAAGTAAATAAAAATCGTATACGTGCTCGGATCTTAAGAATGGAGTTGCCCCGAGACTCGTATCATGGCCTAATTACAACTAAGGCATGCCAAAGGAAAGAAAGGGTAAGCTTCACATACCTCGTCCGCTTCCTAGATTAATCCAAACTTACGTCTTGACTTCTCCAAAATCTATAATAACATCATTAAACGCCCAACATTAGTCGTAAGCTCTTAGAAATAGGATTTCCCCTGTAAATTCAACACCCCGAGAATTCAACTCGGCCAAATCTCCAACAACAATACCAATAATCATACCAACAACATCAACAACTAATTCAAAATGCATTCTAACGTCACTAACTCTTTTCTACATATTTCGACGGCATTCCATTTATATTCAAATCACCACATATAATTAGGCCAACGCCAATGTTTATACATTCAAATACCAATCGAAACCATTCAAACAAAATTCCGAACATTTCAACCAATCCTGAAAGTATCAAACGGCCCCGACGATATCTTTTACATAACCGAAGTCTTCCAAATTCAATCAAAACTACAACAACACATTTCTTTCTTCCAAATTCATAAACTACGCCAACATTCCACACGTTAACAACATTAACCTCACAAATTCAAGAAACTATAATAAGATCACATTAAGCTTCAAATCAGCCCACACGGTTTTTAACTTGACTTGGATTATTAACCTTCATTTTACATCATAGAATTCACAATGCGACAACCAAAATACTAGATAACATTAGCTCATTTCTTGCATACCAAACAGCCCTTAGTCACGGCCACTCCTCAACATACATCATTCCATGAGTTTCATTTATTTTCTACACATTTCAACAACACACAAACATGCTAAATTCAATTAACTCTCCACTCCTACACAACACATACTACACGGTAACACACTCCACCTGGCGGTTCCTTCAATATCCATATTTTCATGAATTTCATTCATTTTCACCTACTATAACATGCACAAACCACATGACATATAAAAGAGAAGATTTAATCATACCTCTTTCACTTAGTTCTTCAAGTTGTCTATGCTTTGCACCTTGAACCAACACTTGTTCTTACTACTCCAACGACTTCACCACGTTGTTATGCACCTTCTAAGGAGTGTAATTGCTAGAGAGAATTTTTTTTTTCAACTTTCTCTTGGCTTGCTCGGCTAGGGACTATGGCCGAATGGCCTTCTCCTTATTTTCTCCAAGTTTCTTGAAAATTCTAGGGTGGAGAATGATGAGAAGTGTGATGAATTAGTCATCTTAGGCTACATATATTAAGCATGCATGTGGCCATGGCCCACACCTCATGTGGCCGGCCACATGGCCTAATTTTCATGAAATTTCAACTTCCAAAATTAACCTTTTAATTTTTCATGAGGTGTCTAACTTTTTCATAATCACTTTTAACCCCAAATTTTCTTATTCCAAATTTACTTGACACTCAATACCAATGAAAAGATGAATATGCAACATTGCATTAAAACAAAATCGAAGGTCAAAATTCTCAACCTCGCATCCCGAAATGGTCTTGTCCTTAACTTTTCGTGGTTAACCCGAATTATCCCAATGTATAAAATACGGGATATAACAGTACTGACCCCCTTTCTTCGGGGGCTGCGTTTCATGCTCGCAGGTACAGACACTCGGCTTGGTGATCCCGCCTAGGACACCTATTACGCTATCTAGGAGTGCTCTCGCCAGGAGCCTACATTTTGGTATATATACTTTTCCGTTGCATATGTATATATTATTCGGGGGGGTACAGCGGGGCCACGTTTTGTCCGTCGTATGATTTGTTGTTGTTGTTTAAGTGTACGTAGACATGTATGTGGGTTAGGGTTGTTCTGCTACGGATATGTTCGTACGTTTTATGTTTGGGCGGTCACCTACACGCCGTGGCAACACTGTCGGTGCACGTATGCGTATTTTGATATGCTATGTACATTACGACGACCTCACGGCTTTTGTGACATATGTTGGCTATTATCGTTAGTACGAGACTATATGTGATCATTTATATTTATGCAAGTTTAGTATGCTAATTCTGAGTGTCAGGTGCGTATGAGTGTCCAATTCGGACACTAGTCATGGCCTACGGGGATGGGTCGTGACATATATGAGAACGAATACAGTGTTATGCCATAGTTATGGTCATGAATCATTTTGGTAAGGGATTGTGAGAATTGGATAACGTTGAACTTGAAGAAGTTATTAATTATGATATTATGAATGTTGTTATGGATGTTTGGGAGTTGTTATATTATATGGAGGAAGTTGTAGAAACAAAGGAATCTTTGCCCAATTTTCGTTAGCTTTAGCTTAAGCTTAAGCATGTTTCCGGTTGTCTAACCTTAGTACGAATTCTCTTGAAGGTAGAATTGCGAGCTTGAAAGGCAAACAAGTTGACGATGGAGTTAAAGAGATATAAAGTTATGTGAGGCTATTCCCTTCTTTTTCTAAGGCATGATTCCTATAATATGACTTCCTTTATCTTTCTATGACTCTCTTATATTCCGGAAACTATATGTCTATGATTATTAAGAGCTTCGCATGAAATAAATATAAGAGATGCGTTGTGAATATAACAATGATGGTGACAGTCTTATGAAGCTAATGGTTCCTATATGATTCCTTGATGTTATTCGTTGTTGTTAGGCTCACCTTCTAATCTTTAGTTCCTTCAACGTGAGACATGATGATTATGACTATTCCATAATGGAATCGGGGGTTCTCGACCTTACGTCACCCCGATAGAGTCGTAACTTTTACTTGAGTTCTTATGCATGCTTTATGATGAGTATATATGTATGATTACACCGTGCCTATTTGGCCGAGCATAACACCACTAAGGCGGGCAGCTTACGATTACACCATGCCTATTTGGCCGGACATGACACCGCTAAGGCGGGTGGCTTACGATTACACCGTGTCTATTTGGTCGGACATGACACTGCTAAGGCAGGCGATTTACGATTACATCGTGCCTATTTGGCCGGACATGACACCGCTAAGGCGGGCGGCTTACGATTACACCGTGCCTATTTGGCCGGACATGACACCGCTAAGGCGGGCGGCTTACGATTACACCGTGCTTATTTGGCCGGACATGACACCGCTAAGGTGGGCGACTTATGATAACACCGTGCTTATTTGGCCGGACATGACACCACTAGTGGGTGGCGTGCGATAGTTACCCGGACGCGGGTTAACGATGATGGTACATTTTATATGCATGATATGTGTTTTCTTTAAAAAGTTAAGCAGGCATAATATTCGCCTTCAGAGGCACTTAACGTACAGGTTATACCGTTGCCTCATGTTTCATTATTTCTTTATTATGTTAGTATTACTCATGCCTTACATACTCGGTACATTGTTCGTGCGCGTCTTCTTCTTTTTGGATGTTGTGTTCGTACCCGGGTAGCTAGGGGGCGGCCGGATTCAAGGAGCACATCCCGATATATATATACAGGAGCACTCCACTACTCCGGAGTCGCAGATTTTGGTTATATCCTTCTGTGTACATATTGGGTATGGCGGGGTCCTGTTCCGTCCTTATGTCTCAGTATTCGTAGATACTTATGTGTGGGTAGTAGATGTCTCATGATTACTACAGTGTATATTTGTATATTATTTTTGATAGCCTCATAGGCTTATATGCACAAAGGTAGATATATATTGAAAATGATAATGATTGTATTATGACAAGTTCCATACTGAGAGTAATGTATATTCAGGAAGAGTTTGATGACAAGTATGATGGGTGGTGCTCGGTAGGGTAGCTTCGGGTACCCATCATGGCCCCTAGTCGGGTCGTGACAATCATAATACATGGGGTGCTTGTTTCTATCATTTCAGACAGAGGCACTCAGTTCACTTCCCATTTCTAAAGGACTTTGTAGAAGAAATTGGGGACTCAATTGGATCTTAGTACCGCTTTTCACTCGCAGACAGATGGTCAGTCCGAGAGGACTATTCAGGTGCTAGAGGACATGTTGCGGGTTGTTTCATCGATTTTAGTGGTCAGTGGGACCAGTTCTTGCCCTTGGCAGAGTTTTCTGACAACAATAGTTATCACTCAAGCATTGACATGGCTCCATTCGAGGCTTTGTATGGTAGGAGGTGTTGATCTCTGATTGGTTGGTTCGATGCATTCAAGGTGAGACCTTGGGGTACTAACTTGTTGAGAGAGTCCCTGGACAATGTGAAATTGATTCAGGAGAAGCTTCTTGCAGCTCAGAGTAGACAAAAGGAGTATGCGGACCAGAAGGTTCAAGATTTGGAGTTCATAGTTGGGGATCGGGTTCTATAGAAGGTTTCACCCATGAAAGGTGTGATGAGATTTGGAAAGAAGGGAAAGCTAAGCCCGAGGTTTATTGGCCCTTTGGTGATTCTTCATCGTGTTGGTGAAGTGGGATATAATTTGGCTTTGCCACCAGGTTTGGCAGGTGTTCATCCGGTGTTCGATGTTTCTATGCTGAAGAAGTATCAGTCAGACGGGTCTTATATCATCCAGTGGGAGTCGGTATTGTTCGATCAGAATCTGTCCTTTAAAGAGGAGCCGGTAGCAATATTGGATAGCCAAGTGAGAAAGTTGAGATAAAAGGAGATAACTTCAGTTAAGGTGCAATGGAAGCATCGTCCAGTGGAGGAGGCTACTTGGGAGACAGAGTCTGATATGTACAACAGATATCCCCAGCTCTTTACGAATTCAGCTACCTTTCTCTTCATTTCTTCTCTGTTCGAGGATGGACGGTTGTGTAATTGGTATCTGATGAATGACTCATTCAGTCGTTTAGCCATTTTTACCCGTTTACCCCTGTTGACCCTTCTCCTTACTTCATTAAAGTGTGTTTGGCTCGTGGGGATGGGTAGTGTTGTTTCTGAGATGATCGGGTGAGTCTTAGATGATTTTGAGAAATTTAGAAGCTTTGAAGTTGAACAAGTGAAAAGGGGTTGACTAATAGTTGACTTTTGGGTAAATTATTCTTTTGGGATTTTCGTCGGTTCCATTAGGTTTGGAAGGTCCATTATAACTTAGTAGGATAATTGGTTCAGTTCTCGAGGAACTCGGGGGTGTTTTGGTCTTTTAGGCGTTGATCGGGTCAAGATGACCTTTATTGGGAATTTCGAGGGCACGGGTGAATTCATATAGTGTTTTTATATTGGGTTGCATGTTTGGTTTGTATCCGGGATGTCTCGGATGAGTTTCGAATTTTGGGTAGAACTTAGTGAAAAACCAGATTTTTACTGGTTTCTGGTTGCCGCATTTACGGACATGGGGCCGCACCTGCGAGCCGGCCTATGCGGTGTTTGGTTCGCATGTGTGAGAATATGGGAACCTGGGGAGGTAGCATCATGTATTTCTGCCAAATGTATTTTGTTTCTCTATCAATTCTAGTGTGTGTAGAGGCGTTCTATTTATGTAATTAGGACTCTAGATGGTCATCATCTACTTGTTATGTACTGAACAATTTTGGTTGAATGGAATGAAATGATGTTTCCCCAAAAATAAGTGCAATCCAAACTTAATATTAAATGGATCATGTTTGATCAACATGGTAGTATCCAAACCGAAAGGTCGACTCTCCTCGCCCTATATCCCAACCCACTACCCAAAAAAAAAAAAAAAAAAAAAAAAAGTATCTAATCCCAACCCACTGCCAAGACAAAAGAAAACAATCCTCTAATCAAGGACAATAGAGACGCTTTATGTCTACATAATTGAAACATTAAGAGCACCTTAAAAGATAGATACTCTCCAAGTGTCAATTACTTAAATACAAAAGACATTAGGTGACAATGAGTACACAATTGAATACCTAGATACAATTAAGTTGTAACAAGCAAATCAACCAGTATTGGTCGTAAAAGGTATGCACTTGTTATTATTCACGATTATTCTCTCTTCACTTGGATAATGTTTCTTGCTCATAAGTATGATATCTTAAAGAACTTTGAGTTTTTCTGTAAGAAAGTACAGAGAGACAAAGGCTACTATACTAATTCCATAAGAAATGATCTTGGAGGAGAATTTGAAATGTTCTGCAATGAATAAGGCTACACTTTCAACTTTTACCACCTAAATCTCCTCAGTAAAATGAAGCAGTCAAACAAAGGAATCGAACACTCCATGACATGGCAAGAACAATAGTTGTCAATCACTCACTGCCAAATCACTTCTATGAAGAAGTTTTAAGCACTCACATTATTAATAGGTGCCTGATCAGACCTATCTTTAAGTAGACCCCATATGAGTTATAGAATGGAAAAAAGCCAAACATTAATTACTTCCATCCTTTTGGATGCAATTATTTTGTGCATAATAATGAAAAGGACAATCTTGGTAAATTTGAACCTCGAAGCGATGAAGGTATATTTCTTGTCAACTCCAACTCCAATATATTATCAAGTTTTTGAAAAACGTACATTAAGAATTAAGGAATCCGTACGTGTTATATTTTACAATACTAACCGTGTATCCGAGAAAGAAAATGTAGCAGATGACAAAGAAACAACTAGTAAACAGATACTCAAATGATCAAAAACTCTCTCTAGCCGAAACCCTAACCCTAGCCGAAACCCTAACTATTTCCCATACTTTTCCCGGCCATTATGGCCACTTTGGCCACTGGACAGCCTCCACCGGAGGTTGTCCAGCCTTCTTTGACACCATCAACATCCAATACACCACCCATGCTACCAATATCCTATGCCAATACCCTAAAACCACCGCAACTTAAAACTACAATGCCTACCATACCTCAAAAACCTGTTATATATCTGCATGGAGAGCCTAGGGTCTTGTGGGATGAAGAAGAGAGAGAGACAAAATGATTTTACGTGAAAATATACAATATGCTATCGTTGGAAAGTTTACCTATGGCTGGCCTGACATTAAATAACTTAGGAAACTTATTCCAAAGCAATGTGAATTGAAAGGAGAATGTCCTATTGGATTATGGAGGAATAGATATGTTTTGCTCCGTCCAACTTTGGTAGAAGATTATGTTAACCTCTTGTCAAAACCAGCATTCTACATTAATCACATGAACTGGTGGTACCCTATGAGAACATTGAAGTGGGATCCATGGTTTGATCCTGATGAAAAAACTACAATAGCAATTGCATGGATTTCCTTTCCTTATCTCCCACCAAACTATTTTGTTAAGGAAGCAGTTTTTTCATTAGCTTCAGCAGTTGGTAAGCCACTACAAGTTGACATGGCTATAAAAAATCAAATCAGACTGAGTTATGCAAGGGTAAAGGTTGAACTTGATCTGCTTAGTGATTTCCCTCAGAGAATCAACATTGGCATGATGAAGAAAGGTACTGGTGAGATGATTGATAAATGGATAAAGATTAATTATGATCATCTGCCTAAGTATTGTAAAAGGTGTAAGTTACAAGGTCACAATGAGACTGATTATTTCATTATTCATCTTGAACTGTATCCCAAAGAAGAAGAACATGAACCAGAGAAGGAACAAGGTGTTGCTGCAAAAGATAGTCAATCCAAAAAGGTTTTGGAGGCTAAAGCTGAAGGTAAAATGGAGAAAAGTAGCAAAATCCCTGGTGAAAATGAGATTGTTGCTGCTAGAGGTAAACATGAGGAGAAGAAGAATCAGAAGAGAAGATATAGGGGTGGATACAACAAGCCTATACAAGGATGGAAAGCTAAGGAAGATCAACATAAAGTTGATAATTCTCAATGCAAGGATAAAGGAGCTAATAAAGAGGTAGCAACTGCTAACATGTTTGATGCTCTAATGAACAATAGGGATGAGAGTGAGGAAGTGTAGACTAATGGATTGAAGAAAAATGATGACAAGGGTGAATCTTTACATGTTGAGAAGCTACCTGGTGAACAAACAAGAGAGAAATCAATAGAGGTGAAAGATGATCCATAAGAGAATTCTAACAATAACAACAACCAACAAGTATAGGTATCAGCACAGGAGAAAGAGAAGGAATCTGCAAAAGCATGGGTGGAATCTTCCTTTGGAAAGATATCATCCAATGGTAAATCTGCAGGAAAAGAATTGGAAAAACTGCAAGTAGAGGACTCTCAGGATAATGCTCTCAATGCTAGTATGGTTCAGGAATTTGAAGCAGTTGGTGGTTCAGAGATGATTATATTTCAGGACTCAACATGTAAGAAAGGAATAATTGAGGAAGATGTAGAAAGCTGCACTGAACCTTGTTCAGTTTCTACTAATTTGGCACCTGACAATCCTTTGAATATTGTTGAGCCTGAAAATGCTGGGAAAGGTGATGCAGAAGTTATAAGTAAAAGAAAAGCTCCAGATAAAGAGAAGGACCCAGACAAAAAAGATGAGTATGCTATCATGGATCCAGGAATCCCAAGTTTGCAAGCTGTTAATTCAGATACAGTAGAGGGAGATAGCTCTTTACTTCATCTCAGGGATTTGCAGGAGGAAGAAACTATGGATCAGAGCATCAATCAAGTTGCTAGAGATGGGGATTTATCACCCAAACATATTCATACATTAAAGAGTGGTGGAAAGAAAATTAGGCAGAAGAACATGGTTCCACTACAGGTAAAAACAAGGAGTAGTAACTCTAAACCTTCCAATAATCAATGATTGATAAAGCTCTATTTTGGAATATAAGATCAGTCACCACTCAAAATTCTTTTGAGAGGTTAACTGAGCTTAATAGGAGGCTTAACTACTCACTCATAGCACTTATGGAACCTTTCCATGGGCCTGATGAAGTTGAAAGTTATAGGAGAAGGCTAGGAATCCATAATTCAATGGTTAATATGTCAAAGAAGATTTGGATTTTTTGGACTGATGTGTTATACCTCGCATTTTGTACATTTGGATATTCCGAGTTGATGGCGGGAAGTTAAGGACAAGGTTACAATATTTTTTTTAGAATGCATAAGTTGCATATTCATCCTTGTATTGGTATGGAGCATTAAGGGCAAATTTGGAATAAGGGAATTAAGGGCAAAGAGTGGAAGAAAAAAATAAAAATATTTCATGAAGTGGCCAAATGGACAAAGTGGCCGTGGGCCCCACCCTAATATGGCCAATATTTTTATGCCATGAAATGGCACATGTGTACACTACACATTTGTGGGAGTTGTATGTATATATATATGCAAAGATTATTATGCAAGACTTATTCATCTTTTGAGACTTAAAGAAAAATCTAGAAAATTTGAGAAAAGTGGAGAAAAAAAAAGAAAGAAGAGAAAAAGGGGGCACATGACCGGCCATGTGCCCATGTTTATATATATATATATATATATGTATAATTGATGAAGACATGAGTCATATTCATTATTTTTCAAAGCCAAGAAAGTTCAAGAAAGATGAAGAAAAAGAAAGGGAGAGGAGTTCGGCCATGGGCTGGCCGAACTTGGTCCATGAGAATTGAAGGAGCAAAATTATTTTCTCCTTGTTTTCCTACTAATTGGAAGGCCCTCGTTCACGTGGAGTAGTTGTTAGAACAAGGAAACCATCCGTTCTTGCAAGTGTTGTCCTAGCCGAGAGTTGAAGAGCAAGTGGAAGAAGGTAAGGTTCTATCTTTTCTTTTTGCATGTGTTATGGACGTTGGAGTGTGTTGTAGTGTGTTGAAACGGATGAAGTTCATGAAGTTGTGTATGTGTGGATGTTGGCCGAATATATGGGCTGTTTGTGTAGAAAAGATGAACTAATGTTATTTAGTGTTCTAGTGATGTTGTTGTGGATATTATGATGTAAAATGAATGTTTGATAACTCATGTTGAAGTTGTAGTGTTGCAGGCTGTTTTGGAAAATTAATATGATTTTAATATAGTTTCTTGTATTAATGGAAATAATGTGGCTAACGTATGGAAGTGTCGATATAGTTCATGGATTCGGAAGAATGAAATGTGTTGCCATTGCTCTTATGGAATTTGGCAATTTGGGGTGGAAGAGTGTAATGGTTGGGTAGTTTGAAAATTGTATGAATTGCTTGGAATGTTCTTAAATCATGTTTGAATGGTTGCGGATGAGTAATTGAGCATGTGAGCATTGGTGTTGGATTGATCGTATGTAGTTATTTGAATGTGAATGGAATGTTGATGAGTTATGTATAGAAGAATTGCTAATGCTAGAATGCGTTTTGAATTAATTATGGATGTTGTTTATATGATTGTTGGTATTGTGTTGAAGATTTGGCGAGTTGAATTCTCGGGGTTGGTGAATATATGGGAAATGCTTTGCCGAAATTTTTGTAGATAAAGTGATGGCTTGGAATTGGGTTCTTCAATGTCTGTGGCTAAAGTCGGATGTCTAATGACATTATCGTGGATCGTGAGAAGCCGAGGCGTAAGTTTGGATTAGCTTAGAGGGCGGCCAAGGTATGAAAAGCTTGACTCTCTTTTCTTTGGCATGTCTTAGTACATGTAGGCTATGATATGATCCCCGAGGTAACTCTACTCCTACGATCCGAGCATGTCTATAAGTCTTAGTTGCTTCTTGATATCCGTATTCATAATGTAGTCAAATTATGATTCTTATGCCCTTTGTATGATCAAATATGAATGTGCATAAAAGATTATGTTCGAAAAAGGGTCTGTAACTACGAACGTCCGTAACTTTCATAAAAAGGCTCGGATCGCTTCGATATGCCCATAGGAGGTTCGGTAGCATATAATGACCCTAACCTCCATAAGCGGGCTCGGGTCGGTTTGATACTTGCCCGTGGGCCCGCATGACTTTTCTTTGTGTAGTTCTAACGACGTGTTAAAAGCACTTAATATGGCTATCACTCTGACCCCCGAGTATGACTACTTAGTTATCTGTTAAGTCTGTAATGAGGATTTTTTTTATACATATGATGGCTAAAGTTCTATTTGACAAGTCCCGAGTAGCATTCGAAAGAAATGGGATTTGACTATGACTATGGGCTTGGTTTTTAAATAATAGTTTGTTTTGATTATTCTACGGAATCTGTGTAAATGTATAAAATGAGAATTCGTATGCATATGATTTTGATACGTAACTATGATTGATAAAGTTTCATTTGATATGTTCCGAGTAATATCCGAAAGAGATTTGAATTGGGTAATGCCATCGGCTTTGTAAATGATACTCGTTTGATTATTCTCATTAAATCCGTGTAAATGTTGTGAATGGCATATAGATCCCACGATTTCGCTCGTGCACACTTTTGTTACTTCCTTCGCCGAGTCCCGGTTGGTACTATCGTGCGCACAATCCGAAGTATGATGAGCTTCCGAAGTATGATGAGCGACTAATATTATGGTGTTATGATGTGTCCGGTACGCCGAGCCCCTTTTGGCCGGGTACCGTGGTTATATGATATGATGTGTGACGGAGAGACGGAGATATGAAAACTTCCGAAGTATGATGAGTTGTGGCGCCCAAGGCAGGAGGGGCGACCACGTCCCGTCCGCCGGGTCCTAATATGGACCGCATAGGGTTTACGATATGATAATCCGATGATCTGATGATATGATGATTTGATAATGTGATGATCTGATAATATAATGAATCTGTTCTGATGATACGGTAATATGACGATTCTGTTTAATCTGATGATATGATAATATGACGATTCTGTTTAATCTGATGATATGATAATATGACGATTCTGTTTAATCTGATGATGTGATAATATGATGATTCTGTTTAAGGTGATGATATGTTATATATACGTATTCAGAAATATGATCTGTTGGTTTCAGAGCCGGTGGTGGGGCAAACCCAATGGTGGGGCAAACCCAGTGGTGAGGCAAATTCCACACTGGTTTAGGTGAATCCCACATTGGTTTAGGCGAATCCCATATTGGTTTAGGCGAATCCCACATCGGTTAATGTCAGCTACTATGATACGATCTACTTTCTATATATATATATGAGACAGAAATGTTTTTAAAAAGAAAGCTAAGCATTTCGGCATTCCGATCATTATATTGGTTTTCTGCACCTCGTATGTATGATTTGTCTTTCAGATACAAGCACCTTGACATTCTGGTTATTATGTTCACTATCTGTACTCCTTACTTCGGTTACGATCTCGTCTTCTGTATTCCATGCTTTACATACTCAGTACATATTCCGTACTGACCCTCTTTCTTCGGGGGCTGCGTTTCATGCCGCGTAGTACACCGGACAGTGAAGACATTAGTAGAAGATGTTCCATCGGGATTGGCGAGCTCCATTTCCTCCGGAGTACTGTCGAGTCAGGATGTTTATGTTATGAAAGTTTGTTCTATGTTAGAGACTTTGCAGACAGAGTCATGTGTATAGTGTGTCAGTTATGTAAGCGGTTCTATAAGCCGATGTACTGTTATGCATTATATTACAGATTTTTTATTTGGTTTGAGAAAGACGGAAAGGCATGTTTGTTTTCCGAAAAAAAAAAGTTTCATTACATATTTGTGTTATGGCTAAGGCCCAAAGACGATTACGAGTATTACGAGAGTCAGCGGGTTCGCTCGGCCCTAAGTAAGGGTCGGGTGCCCATCACACCCTATCGGATTAAGGGTGTGACATGATGATTGGAAAGCTCAGGTTATTATGGATTCAGTGCAGCATATGACTCTTAAAATAACTCATGTCAACTTGTAGCAAGAAGCTTTTGTCACTATTGTGTTACACCTTGGGAAATTCCTCGTTAGTGTACAGTGAATAGACGAGCGAGGGGTATGATGTATACGAGGGTTGGACAAGTAAGAAATAGCATTTGATGATTCTAATTAAGGGTTCTAGAGACATTCTCGTTAAGGAAAAGAAAGTCGTTAAGGAAAGCGAGTCATATGTTGTGTATCGGATAAGAATTACGAGTGTTGAGTTAAAGGTGCAGGCGAATGATGCCCC
>NC_081343.1:10986722-11045854 GCF_029784015.1 Lycium ferocissimum | reverse complement strand
TGTGAAATGCGAATAATGTAAATGAATGACGATTGTTGCTAGCGATATTGTGATTGTTGTTAGGAATGTTGGGAGTTGATATGGAATATGGAGGAAAGTAGTATAAACAAAGGAAACGCTTCCCAATTTTCTTTAGCCTTAAGAAGTGCGTTCTTGTAATTACGTAGCTAATGACAATATGAACTCTCTTGAAGGTAAAGACGCAAGCATTAAAGGAGAACGAGCAAGCGATAGAATAGTTAACCGACAAAGGTATGTGAGGCTTAACCCTTCTTTCTAAGGCATGAATCTTATGCATGATTTTCCTTCCTCTTCGTGAATTTCCTACGCTCCAAAAGGCCAAAGGCCTATGTTCATGAATGGTCACATGGGATAAGAAATGCGCTATGAACACGATGATGATAATGCCAAGCTTAAGTCTAGAGACTACGATTTAATGTACCCACGAAGCTAATGACGTTGACTATAACCCATTAATGTCTTCTTCATGTACACTCACCTTAAGATATATTCCTCCAAGGTGAGATATAATGGCTACGATTACTCTATAACATAGTCAGGGGTCCACGACCTTACGTCACTCCGATACAGCTATAGTTGCTTTCAAGTTCTAAGGTATGAATTGGCGATATGTGTATAATGATATTAAATTATAAATAAGCCATGATATCCCATGAAGTGAATGATAGTGATGAGTCCATGTATGATGTATGATGACAAATATATGATATGTGTGATGATATGATTCCACCGCGCCTAATTGGCCGGACATGTCACCGCTACGGCGGGCTGCTATGATTCCACCGCGCCTAGAGGGCCGGACATGATCACCACTAGTGGGCGGCATATGATGGTTACCCGGACGCGGGTTAACGACGTGATGGTGTGTGATTGATGTGACGATGCATGTATGGCATGATGATGTATATGTGATATGATAAGGCATACGCTTTGATAATGCACATGATATACTTATGTATGATGTATGTATATGAAATGTACCTACGCCTAAAAGAGTACACAGGTTGTATTCTCATCTCATGACTTATGATATTCTTATTATGCTTATTTCACTCCTGCCTTACATACTCAGTACAATGTTCGTACTGACGTCCGTTTCTTTGGACGCTGTGTTCATGCCCACAGGTAGGCAGGGAGACGGTGCGGATCCGTAGGAGCTATTAGCTGATTGAGAGCACCCCACTCTTCCGGAGGTGCCACTGATTATTCTTTTGGTACATATATGTATATATTCATGATTTGGGCACGACGGGGTCCTGTCCCGTCCATATGTCTAGTATTCTAGTAGAGGCTCGTAGATACGCATGTGTGGGTAGTATGGTCTCATAGTCCTCATGTATGTGCATGTATATATATATATATTATTTTGATAGCCGAAGGGCTTATGTTTATAAAAGTAATTATGTTTCAAATGATGATATATTTTCATGAATTTGAGCAAGTATTATAAATGAGAGCATATAGGTAACGGAATGTGTGGTGTTCAGTGGTTAGCCCCGGATACCCGTCATGGCCCGTAGTTCGGGTCGTGACATATTGTCTATGCTAAATGTACAGCTATAGAAAGGTTGGAGTTGTGGGATTCAATTGACAAGCTACACTGAACATTCAAGGACCATGGATAGTAGGGGGAGACTTTAATGCAATTCTAAAACCTGATAAGAAACTAAGTGTTATATCCCGTATTTGGAACGTTAGGACGATTCGGGTTAACTATGATAAGTTAAGGTCAGGACCATTCCGGGGTGCGAAGTCGGGACGTGTGACCTTCGATTTTGTCGCAAGACCTAAGTGCGTATGATGTTATTGGTATGGAAACATCAAAGAAACTTCGGGACCAAAGATGGAATAATGAAAAGTTATCAATTATTGAAAAAAATGGAGGGAGTAAAACTTGGCCATGTGACGTCACCTTTGAATGTGGGCCATGGCCACATGGTTGGCCATTATTTGTAATAAAGGAATGACTTAAGGGACCATTATATCATCATCTTCATTAGCTAGAAAAATCAAGAAACTTGGAGAGCAAAAACCCATAACCATTCGGCCAAGGAGAAAAATTTCAAGACCAAGATTAAGCCATTCCAAAATTATTCTCCCTAAGCAAATCTACTAATTGGAGGGTGCTTGATAACGTGGAGTTGTTGTTTCAAGCGTTGGATTGTTCGTTTCATTCTTGGCCAACTTTGGACAAGTTGAGGAGTTGTGAAGAAAGATAAATTCTAATCTTGTTTTATGAGTTATGGAAGGTTTATGTGTGTTGTTGTATGTTGATATGGATGAAATTCATGGAAATTTTGGAGTTTGAAGTTGAGCCGTGTACTATGGTATTTAGCCGCATGTGTGTGTATTTGTGTTAAAGGTGATGAACTAGGTTTTATGTAGCATGTTTGGTTATTGTGGAATGTTGAAATGAATGAAAATCATAAAGTATATACATATGCGTGTTGGCCGAATATGGCTTTTGTATGTGTCAAGAAATGAATTAGTTTTCTTGGAATTTTGGTTGTTGTCGTTATGTGGATTTTATGTTGGGAAATAAGAGTTTAATGATTCAAATTGGTATTGTAAGTGTTATGGGCTGATTTGGAAGGTTTGGTGCATTTAGTGTAATTTTTATGTTTATGGAAATGGCATGGTTGTGAGTATAGATTGTTGGAGTAAGTCATGTTTTGAAATCAAGGAATGTGTTAGAGTTGAGGTTCTCGGGTTTGGGACCATTTCGGGTGGAATGGAGTATTTGTTGGGTTGTTGGAAATAATGTATGAATTATTTAAAGAGTTCTTGAATGTTGTTTGAATGGTTTTGGATTGATAATTGAATATGCGTTAGTTTGATTACATGTTGGTTTGTAAGTATGTAGTTGTAGTAAGCATAATTGGAATGTTGTTGGAATGTGTGGAGAAGAATCTTTTAGTGTTCGAATATGTTTGAATTGATTATGGATATTATTGGAATGATTGTTGGTGTTGTCATGTTGTTGAATTTGGCGAGTTGAATTCTCGGGTTGGTCCATTTATAAAGGAAAGTCTTGCAAATTTCCGTAGGATTATGTGTTAGTGGGAATACTTTTCTAAATGCTTGGTTGACGTTGGTATTTATTGATGTTATGTAGATCTTGGAGAATTCGAGATATAGATTTGATTTGGATTAGCGTTGTGTGCGAGGCGAGGTATGTAAAGCTTAACTCTTCTTTCTTTTGGCATGTCTTACCATTGTGTAGGCCACTTACACGAGCCTCGAGGGAATTCTATTCTCATAATCCGAGCATGTCCAGGGTTTGTGTTTGTCTCTTGATAATCGTATGTTGATGTGAGAAAATATCGGCTTTAATGTTTTTGGAAAAATTGATTTTTTTAAAGTTGCATAAAAATTGGGTTTTCAAAAGAGTTTTATTCTTAAACGATTTTTGAAACTACGAACCGCCGTAACTTTCGATTTGCTCCGATTGCCTCGATATCGTTGTGGGAGGTTGTATAGCGTGTGATGAGTATGTTTTTCATAGGCGGGCCGGCTCGGGTCGACACTCGTCGGTGGGGTCCCGCGACCTTCCTTTGTACTTTTTCGATGACGTGCGAGAGAGTTTGGTATGACGATTTTCCCGATTTCCAAGTATGGTCATTTTACTTACTTTTTGAACCTATGATAACGATTTTATGCATATGGTTACTCGCGACTCGGCTCGTGCGGTTTTGTTGGTACATCGTTCGCCGGTTCCCCGGCCGGTTTTGTTGTCGTGCGCACTATGATATATTCTCGGTGTTATGTCGTGTTACGCCTTCCCGAGACCTCGCCATAGGGCGGTTCCGTTTATGGAGTTATCGTCGTGATATGGCTTATGATGCGTTGTGATGATGTGTTGCGTTCGGGGTTGTACCGAGATTTGAAACCTTCGGTGTTGTTATCGCCGTGTTATGGCGCCATCGACAAAGTGCGACCATATTTTTACGTGCCCTTTTCGCATGCCTCTCTATTTTAAAAATAAACATTTGGCATTTTGGAAAATATACTTACTTTCGGTTTCCGTTTCGAGTGTGACTCGATTATTTACCGTATTTCCCTTTGCATACTCGCAGACATATTTCGGACCACCCCTTCCTTCGGGGTCGCGTTTCATGCCCGTTGTGCAGCGATTTACCGCTTGGCGACCCGCCGCTAGGGGAGACCTATCCCGCCGTGTTGGGAGCGCTCCTCTCTATTCCGAGAGCCCATATCTTGGTATATACTCGTTCGTGGCATACATGTGTGTGTGTGTTCGGGGACGCGGGGCCCCGTCCCGTCATATGATTCTCGTTGGTTTGTTTAGAGGCGTAGTACGTATATGTGGGTTATGTGCCTACTCGTACGTATGTGTTCGTATGTTATAAGTTTTGGGCGAACCTATTCGCCGTGGCAGGCCCCCTTGTCGCTCGCATGTATATATTTTGGGCACGTTGTGCCATTGATAGCCTCGCGGCTTCTATGTATGTGTATGGTTGTGTTTGAGACGGCGTTCGATATTCATATGTGCATAAGCCCCGTGTGTGATTCGGGTTTGATGAATGCGTTTGGGTGCCCAACTCGGGCACTAGTCACGGCCTACGGGGTTGGGTCGTGACACTAAGGGGTCTTCTTATTCATCTGTCTGAAACTGCTGACTTTGCTCACTTTGTTAATAACTGTGGTCTGATGGAATTGAAATACTCTAGTAGTAGATATACTTGGTGGAATGGCAGAACTGAAGAGGATTGCATTTTCGAAAGACTTGGCGCAGTATTTGGAAATCGAGTTCAATGGATCTTTTCCCATCATCTCAAGTCTCCACATCTTATAAGGCATAGATCCGATCATGCCCCTCTCCATGTCGGTGTGATACACAAGACGAGGTGGTTGTTAAACCTTTTAAGCCCTAAATTTTTGGTCTCAACATCCAAAAATTTTGGACTTGGGTTCAAGACAATCCGGTGCTTGATTTTGCAAAAATCCTTTCTTCCGAATTTCAAGCTAAAATGAAAAAGGTGAAACTGGCTTTGGCAAAGTGGAGTAAGGATACATATTGCAATATTTTTCAGTAAATCTCAACCATAGAAGATACTATCAAGGTGAAGGAACTGCAATTTGAATTAAATCCTTCCATGTTGAATAGAAAAGACTTACATAAAGCTTAGGCTGAATTAAATAGCTACTTGCACCTTGAAGAAGAATATTGGAAGCAGAAGTCTAGTATGAGGTGGTTCAAGGATGGTGATAGAAATACTAAGTTCTTTCACTCCTATGTCAAAGGAAGGAGGAAGAAATTGGCATTGCAGAGGATCCAAAATAGTCAAAAGGATTGGATTTCTTCTAATGATGATATAGGGGAGGAAGCAGTTACATTCTATCAGGAACAGTTTAGAGAGCTGGCTACAAGCACTGATTATGAGATGTTGAAGAAGATTCCTGCTCTAATCTCTACAGAACAAAATGAATTACTTATTGCTCTCCCAGTAACGAAGAGGTCAAGCTAGCGCCTATGGTCCGAATGGTGACAAGCAAGTGACCCGATAGTTTTTCAGCCATTTTTTCTAGGTCATTTGGCATATTATAGGAAGATGTCACTAAAATAGTTAGAGCATTCTTTTGTAAGGCAAGAGTTTCCAGATTCATAACTCACACCAATCTTGTCCTAATTCCTAATAAGGAAGTGTCAATACATTTACATACGCGAGACCAATAAGCCTAGCACTTTTGCTAACAAGATCATCTCGCAGTCTCGCATGCAGAGGATTGTACGCATCGCTCGGCATTATTTCTAACACTCAAACTAGTTTTGAAAAAAGTAGGAGCATTATGGAGAATGTGTTGTTAGCATAAGAGATTATTAGAGACATAAATAAGAGAAACAAACTGCACAATGTGGTGGTGAAGCTTGACATGGCTAAGGCTTATGATAGGGTCTCATGGATCTTTCTAACAAAGGTTTTGAGGCGCTTGGCTTCTCGCAGGTGATCAGAGACATGGTATGGAGTTTGTATCAAACAATTGGTACTCGCTCTAGTAAATGGTCAATCTCATGGATTTTTTCACTCTACACTAGGCTTGAAGGTGGTGACCCCTTGTCACCAACTCTTTTCATCATAGCACCAAGTCTTGCTTTAAACCTCGAATAGTCTACATGAAGACACTGTTTTTAAAGGATATGGCATGCCAAAATGGAGCCCTCAGATTAACCATTTATCATATGCTGATTATACCATACTTTTTTGCTCACCGATCCCCCGTGTCATCAAGAAGATGATGAAGATTTTGAGGAACTATGAGAAGACATCTCGGTTAGTCGGGTTAACAATGATAAGAGCTCCTTCTATGTGCATGAGAAAGCACGTGCAAAGAATAGGTTAAAGGGGAATTAAAGGAAAACGAGTATAAGGAAAGGCTCTTTTCCTTTTACATAGCTGGGATGTTCTGTATTCTATGGTAGAAGGAAAATTGTCTATTATGAAAATTTGATAAAGAATGTGATGAATAGAGTGATGTCTTGGCAAAACAGGCTGTTGTCATTTGGTGGAAGGTACATATTGATTACACATGTTCTACAGACAATGCTAGTCTATTTATTATCTGCAATGAATCTACTGAAAGGTGTTATAGACCAATTATATGAGATCTTTGCCAAGTTCTTTCGAGTAATACCTTGCAGTGTTAAAGGCAAGCACCGGGTGGCTCAGGATAAAAATGTGTCCGCTTAAAGCGTGAAGGTGGTCTTGGCTTTAGATCACCGCATGATATATCCAAAGCCTTTTTGCAAAACTTTGGTGGAATTTCGAACTAACATTTCTTTACGGGGAGCTTTCATGGGTAACAAGTATTGCAAGAAGTTGTATCCATTATAGCACGCAAAGAGAGCATCAAATGTAAAGAAGAAACTGATGGTAGTGAGAGATGATGTAGAACATCAGATATGGTGGCAATTGAAAGGAGGCACTTCTAGCTTCTGGTTTGATAACTGGACAAAACAAGGTGCTTTGTACTTTGTTGATAATGAGTTGGCCATTGATGAGAAGATAGAGGTGAAGGAATTTATATCTGATGAGGAGTGGAATTTGCCAAAATTACAGGAATTTCTTGTTGAAGAAACTGTGGAATACATACAAGATACCATTAGTCCAAAGCTGATTCAAGCTGATAATGATAAAGCTTGGTAGATGGGTAAAACAAATGGAAAATTTACAGTCAAAAGTGCATGGGAGGAAACTAGACTAAAGCAAGACAGTCTTGAAGCTTATAGATATATATGGTTGAAGGGATTGCCCATCAAAATAAGCTTCTTTTTATGGAGAGTTTGGAAGAGTTGCATAGCAACTGATGACAACCTTAAGAGAATGCATATCAATATTGTCTCAAGATGCTGGTGTTGTCAAGAGCATAAGCAGAAAACCATATCCCATCTTTTTCTAACTTCTCCAATAGCTTTTCAAGCTTTGGAAACGCTTTGCTTCCCCAGTGGTTTTAATATAGAAGGACTTCATTTGCAGCAGATCATTACTCTATGGTGGAAAGCCAATGCACCTTCAAAGCTACAAGGGATATTTCAAGCCATGTCAGCTATCATTATGTGGGAGATCTGGAAAAGAAGAAACTCAATTAAACATGGCAAAAATACATCATATAGCAGAATGGTATACCAGGTTCAACAAACAGTACATCACCTGATCAAAGTGAAGTATCCTTGGTTCTCGTTGCATTCACCGCATTGGCCCGTCGTTATAGACCCGTTGAGCAACTACAAGCCAAAACTCGCATTACCGCAAGGTTCTATGGAAAATGCCACAAAGATGGATTGAAGTGTAATACAAATGGAGCTTCTCAAGGTAATCCAGGAATCAAAGACATATGGATTTTGCATCAGAAATGACAAAGGAAATCTTGTTTATGCTCAGGACAAGCAGATTGGCT
This sequence comes from Lycium ferocissimum, assembly GCF_029784015.1. NCBI lineage: Eukaryota > Viridiplantae > Streptophyta > Magnoliopsida > Solanales > Solanaceae > Lycium > Lycium ferocissimum. The sequence continues at coordinate 11,037,919 of NC_081343.1, read as the reverse complement.
TGGCCTCAAACATGATGGCAAAAACAATAGCTATCCAGGAAGCTATGAAATATTGTTTAGCTATTAACATGCAAAATGTTACATTGGAAACTGACTCATTGGTACTGAAAAACATACTGCAAGATGTTTGGAAGATCCCTTGGCAAATTGTGAAAAAAGTGGAGCAGATTCAGCAAATAATGGAATAGCTGCATGTACAAGTTTTGCACACATTTAGAGAAGGAAATCAGCTGGCAGATTTCCTAACAAATGCAACATTTGAAGTAGAGAATCAGCTGGAATACACTAGCTTTGAATCACTGCCAGTACTAGGAAAGAAGATACTAAATTTGGACAAGGCACAAATTCCATCACTGAGGATCAAAACAAGGAAGATTCAGCTTGCTTGAATATGGAGCAGTTCACTTGTTATTTTCTTATTACTTAGTGTAAAACTATCTTTGAGTCTGTATACTCAAAAATGGTGAGCATCATTTATTTTATTTTTGCTTTTGCTGTTGAACTTGATCATTATTAATAAAACATCAGGGGGCTATGTCTCCTGATAAATTTGCTTTAAAAAAAAAATAACAACTAGTAAACAAATAGCTTCAAAAGAAACTAATAATGTTGTCAGGTCGATGGATGAACAAAAGGAGTCAACTATAGAAAAGTTTGAAATTATTGCAAATGAATGGAGGCGGACCTGACTATCCACAGAAGCTTATCTTTGAAAATTTGAATGAAAGGATTAAGACAAGACCAAAAAATAGACACAAAGAAAATGTGACTTTCATTTCTAAATATAACCTAAGAAAATCAACTAACCTTAAAGGATAGTAACTAGGGTCATGACATGCAAGAAGAACTAGATCAATTCCAAAGAACCAAGAATAGAAGTTGGTGCCTAAGCTAGAAAATGACTCCATCATTGGCACAAAATGGGTGTACAGAAATAAATTGAATAAAGTTGAAGTAGTAGTAAGAGACAAAGCTTTGATTGATAGCTCAAGGCTATTCTCAACAAAAAGGAGTCGATTATGATGAAACCTCCAGCTCGGTAGCTAATTAGAATCAATTCACATCTTAATTGGCTATGCATCTTGAAAAAGGTTTTAAATTATTTATAAGGGATGTTAAGAGTGCTTTCTTAAACGGTTTTACTAAGGAGGAAGTTTATTTTAAACAACCTCCCAGTTTTGAAAACTCTAAATTTTCTTAGCATTTGTTTAAGTTGACTAAGCTCAAACAAGCTCCTCGAGCTTGGTATGATCATCGAAGTACATTTTTAGTTGATCGTGATTTTTCAAAAGGAAAACTTGATACTACTTTGTCCATTAAAATATCCTACGTGGGTAATCTTGTGTGGATGATATTATTTTTGTAAGTTCTAATTCAATTTTCTGCAAGGACTTCTCAACTCTTATGCAATGTGAATTTATAATGAGCATGATAGGGAACTTAACATTTTTCTCAGATTACAAATCCATTAGTCAGAAAGGGTATATTCATTTATCAAACTAAATAAACCAAGTAGATCATTAAAAAATTTGGAATGAAAGACGTTAAAAGCTTTAGGAACTCCAATGAGTTCAACATGTTCTCTCGACAAGGATGATGTGATTCTTTGAGTTAATAAAGAACCAATCGACCAGGATCTGGATCTTGAAGCGAATTGATGGGCAGATTTCAAAAAATAGACGTATCTCAGGATATATTTCTCTGACTTAGGGGATTCTTAAACGAGGTGAAAGATTATGATAGGAGCTATGGAAATAACTATTTACTCGTTTAAAACAAGTAAATATCAAGGGTGAAACGACGAAAAGAAATTCAAAATTCTGGCTGTGGAAAAGACAAATTTGTAATCAAGCAAAGTGTTCTTGAATAATCAAGAACCTATAAAGTTCTTAAGTCACCACTTCAAATCTATAAATGTGATAGAGAAACACCACGCGCAACTGAAAACAAGATAAGACTATCACCACCTTGCTTTGAACCATAAACAAGGACAAAACTCCATGACTTTAGTGTAAGAACATCATTTACCCATCTAGGGTTTTACAAGTAAAAAGGGTTTTCCCCCAAACCCAAAACCCAACTTGAATTTAACTAATGGAATGTCACGCCCCAATTTGGGGAACGTGCGGGCACCTACCATATCCCACCTCGGTAGGCGCTTGTCCCTTATTCACAACCCAATCAACAATAAAGTAAACCCAATCACTAGAATATATGATAAGTCTAACATAAATAGATAAATAAATTAAGTGCGGAATAATACATCAATCCCCAAGAATCTGGTCTAGGTTGTACAAGAGCCACTTTAATAATCCATAAGTCTGAAATACGAATATATAGTCTCTAAGTAGAATACTGTCTCGGAATAAAAAGTAAGACAAGTAGAAGACAGGAGACATCAGGGTTGCGGATCTGTCCACGTGCTCACCCTAAAATGGTCGTCAATCAGGCCCGGGACTCAGTCACAAAGAGAGGCAGTCGATCCAGTCACGTACTCTTCACTCATAAAAGAATGCAGCAAGGTAGAATCAGTACAACAACACGTACTGAGTAGGCATCATAGGCCAACAACAGTTAGATAACATATGCATAAGAAAGAGACTAAAAGGTAGACACGCTCACAATCCGATATAACTCAACACAGTCCAGAAATATCATATCCAATACCAAATTACCAAGTCTAGCATATCTCCTCAAAATCAACTGTAAGTCCGAAGTACAATCTCAAGACCACTATCAAGTCACGTATCACCAAAAGATCAACCATCAAGTCCAAATACAATGCCATATGTAAATATGAGATGAATGCAATGCAAATGCAGTGATACAAACAAGCTTTGGGCGGAATATCTCATCGCCTCGATAGTCATGACCCATGGGGGAACACTAAGTCCATGTACCTACTGTAGCGCACAGCCCGAGCCAATAATCAATGTTGCGAAACGTGCAACCCAATCCCAGTCAGTGTTGCGGTACATTCAACCCGATCCAAGTAAGTGTTATGGCACGCAACCCGATCCCAATATATGTATAAATGAGTGAATGCATAATAACAATGCCAACAAGAATATAAGGATCATATGTGCCACACATGGACACATACAACAATCATAATAACAATATCCTCTCTTTCCTTTCCTTCCCAACAACCTCAACAATGATAAATATGCTCTTCAATCATAAGGAAATCACTAAGCATCAACTCTAGAATCAATCACGTGGGGACAAGCCAATAAATCAAAATAAGGCAATAACTCAATAAAACACAATAAGGCAACAAGCCATAGTCAACAACAATACCAACCTAAGTATTCCATCCGAACTCCATACCCGAAGGTTTACATGCTTTCTCCAATAATCACTAACTTTATATATGATTTGCTAGCCGAAGTCTAACTAAAAGGTAAGCCGTAACCTACCTGGAATGCCGAACAAGAGCCACGAACCATCAAACCTTAGCCTTGCCCTTTCTTTGCGCCTCCAAATACTCAAAGTCTAACCATATTTGAGTTCTACATTAGAAATCAAGAAGAACAATACTCATATTGTTATACTTCTAATTTCGATCAAATTCTAACTCATGGAATTAGAGAAACGTACCCACAAGGGTAAAATAGGAAATTGGAAGGTGAAATATGCAATTCATGCTCTAAATGATCAAACCCAGTATTCAATTGCTAAAACAACTCAAGATTAATCCTAATTCGAATTTAAAGTGAAACCCCCAAATTTGGGTGAACCCTAACTCTTTAATCCTCAAATTAATCATTAATAATGGAAGAACTAAGCTTAACAACAATGAATTCATCAAATTCTATGGTTATGCTAGTCAATTTCATCACCAATTTCCATTTAGGAAGTCTAGAACCCATTTCAATAATTTATCATAAGACTCATCTCCTCCACTTTGATTCTAAGCATTGATTAAGGATTTAGGAAGGTAAAGGATGAAGTCTAAGGGCATAGATCTTACCTCAAAAAAGATTCAATCCAAAAGCTATTTAATTCGCCCAAAGTTTGCTTAGAGAGTGATGGTGGGAAATGATAGGGTTTAAGGGTTTTAACTTAAGAAAGAAGGAAATAATCGGCCCATCATCTGCTGCAGCTGTCGGATTGCCTGCTGCAGTGAGCTCGCGTGGCGCCCACTATGGCGACCAATATGGAAACTCGACCAGCCGCTACGGCAGCTCCACTTTCACTGTCGCGAGTACGCCACAGCGGATATCTGTCCGCTAGGGCGACTCGCCGCAACTCCTTACATACACGCTATAGCGGTCGGTCCCTCACTATAGTGGGACTGCTACCGCGAGTCTGGTGCCGCTCCAGCGGACACCAGACACTAGAAAAATGCTGGTTTTTGACAAGTTCCAACCCGAAACCCGACTATCACTCGAGGCCTCACAAATACAAAATAAACATGCAAACACACATAAAAATGCGCTACAAACTCATCCGTAGCCTCAGAATCTCCAACAGAAGTCTATTTGATCAAGTCAACCCCCAATGGCCTAAAGCCACATTTCCAACCCAACTCCTAAAACGCTTCCAAATGCCTTACCGGACTGAACATCTCACCAAGTCACAAACAATCGTCCGGACCTCTTGAAAGCAACAAAATTTCGAAAATGGTCTGTTTACCCAAAAGTCAACTTTGAGTCAAACATATCTCACTTTAAGGCTCAAACTTTCAAAATTCACACTAAAACTCGCCCGATGATCTCGGGAAAGGGTCAACAGGGGTAAAAGGGTCAATAACACTATAATGATCAATCGGGTCGTTACATGGAAGTAATAAGGATTAGAAGGGAGTAATGAAGTAGGGTTTAGATCTTACCCTTGCCAAGAACCATGGAAGTCCTCTGAAATTTCTCTAAAAACAAGCTCTAGAACATTTTGGGGGTGAAAATGAGAGCAAATCCCGAAGTGGGAAAATAAGTACCAATCTGCTCCAGCGACCTTGCATATGCGAGCCATAGCCCGCATATGCGAAGCCACATCTGCAGAAAATATTTCGCAGATACGGGTTCATTAACTTCACAGGCATCCCCAGAAGCGGACCGTCGATCATACGTGTAAGGCACCTGTTCAGAATTACTAGGTTGTTAAGTTTCTTTCCAAATCAGCTATAGGTCACCCTTATCCACTAATCCCGCGTGTAGAATGCTACCAGAACGATTCCAAATGAAGGGTATTTGGGGGAAAAGGAAAGAACGCCCATAACGACCAAATGACGTCGTTACACATAATTATCAAGATAAACTCCAGACTCCTAAAGGAATACTGAAGTCATGTGAATGCAAGAAGCCTAAGTCAACTCAAACCCTAATCCTCATAATGGGCCTCATCGTGTAGGGTTTGCGTTCGAAAATTTACGACCTAATGCACGTATATATATATATATATATATATATATATATATATATATATATATATATATATATATATATATATATATCAAAGTCCTTTCATGAAGAATCTTACGCACTCACATAGAGAGAAAATCATAAATTGAGCAAACACAGTCAGTGCAACAATTGAGAGTTCTGAAACCTGAAGTACGGCCTGATACAAAGAAGAAGATTGAAGAACCTGTTTCATAGAGTTATGTTTTGCATTCTCCAATTCTAGAATCTTGTATTAGGATTGTTTATCGAGTTATACCTTTACCAGCTTTCATAGAGCAATTTCCATAGGTATAAACGTTTGTCAAATTCAGCTTCAAAGTTGAGGGTACCTTGAAGTGGGCTCCTTAGTCCAGGGAGATTAGTGAGACAAGAATTAGAGTTTAGTTCCTAGGTTATTGAGTTTCACAATTATAGTGGAATTTATGAAAAATCCTACAAAGGTGTTGAAGGGAATTCTTGCAATCTCAAGTATAGAATAGCAGCGGAATATAAAATTTATTGTTTAATCCTTATACAAGATCTATGTGTTTCAATCAATTCGACAAAAGGATCAGATCACTTACCTTTTGATGTGTGATTCCTCGATATACTTTCTGCCAAAAACGAACTGTAGGTGCTGCTCGAAAATGAATGACCACCCTCTACCAGTATCCACACACGAATGATCACAAACAGACACGAAGTGCTAGCTTTGAGTTTTGGGGTACAATTTCAGGTTGCAGAACTTAAGTCGGCTACCAGATTTTAGGTCATAGTTATTTCGAAATTAACTATGCAAAAGGTATTTCTATATAATGAAATATTAATGTCTCTCACGATTAATAGTGATACATTCAACCTAATAGTACGAACCCTAGCTCATGTAGAGTCCTAGCAGATTAGGATATCTAATTAATTAAGATCCTAGCTAATTAGGAATCCTAACTTGATTAAATATTTCAGTCTTTAGATAACTGTTGTCTATATTTATAAGGGTGAAAATCATTTACACCCCCCAACTATGCTTTAAAATCAAACCCACCCTCCCCCCCTCCCCTCAACTTTGAACAATAGACATTCTACCCCCTTTATCCTAATTGACTTTTTAAATGCCTATTTTACTCTTACATTATCAACTTTTTGTCTTCTTTTTTTTCCTTCTATAAGATCATGTTATTTTTTTCATTTTTTAAATTTACGTAACAAATTTCTTATAAAAAAAATAAATATTATCTTCTAGGCAAAGAAAAAGGTGAGAAATACTAATTGAGTATATAAGTTAATGATGTTCTATAATAAAATAAATTAGCAGAATAAACAAAAAGTTAATTTTATTAAAAATAATCAAAACTTTAGTGTTTATTTATACAAGTGAAAAGTAACAGGTCAGAATAACTTTATAAATATATTTATATGCAGGTAATGCAAAAACAATTATAAAATAGAGGAAATTTTCTTAAAATGATTTATTTATGCTGTAAATGAATTTTATTATAATTTAAGAAATACTCTATTAGTGACAACCAAAACTTGTTTATTTATATAAACAATATAGAATAAGAGATAAGTGAAACTTAAATATACACAGATGCATGTACATACATATATGTACATACTTACAACATATAATATTGAAATAGCATTAGATTTTGGTACAAATTCATAAAAGTATTATTCTACTTATATTGTTAATGAACTTAAATAAGAATCCACAAATACCTAGAATTAAAAAATTATTATAATATAAAAATTTATTACATAAATTGAGGATTCAAAAAAACAAGGGTGAAATAGTCATTGCATAGGATAAAGAGGGGAGAATGTCTATTGTTAAAAGTTGAGGGGAGGAGTTTGATTTTTAAAGCAAAGTTGGGGGGTGAAAAATGATTTTCACCCATATTTATAGTTATCTAATAATATAAAAATAAATCTGAATTATATTTTAGCCATAAAATAAATTCAGATTAAATTATCTAAATGATGCAATAACAGAAATACGAATTTATATATTCATAATATATAAATACAAATTTACTAAAATAACCCCAGTCCGTTCATCACATTCTTGATGTACGATCCACTAGGTTTATATTACGTTGGCAGCAGAATAATACTATATTAATTTCACAAATCATAATTGGTCTCTAGCAAGGCATTATGACTAACTGAAGTAATAAAAAATTTAAGTTTGTAATAACCTAATTAAAGTAATAATAATTTTAAGTTCGTAATAACCTAATTAAATAGCATATGTCATAGTCCTTTTGTCACAGGATATCTAATTCGAACATAAGGCATGTATAGTGTCATCCTTATATTGTTCAAATATAATTTCTCGATCCCTTAGTAAACTGATAAGTCAAATAATACAGATAACTCTTTTAGTTCATCTGAGCACGACCATGCATTTCTCAGTCTTACTAATCGAGGGACCCAAAAGATATCTCTCTCAAAGAGAGGGACAAATTCCATCTTGAATAATCACTATCCTCCACATAGTTCACATTATGTTCAATCATACACTTTATGATTATCAGATTAAAGATACCATTTGTGAAGGTCAAAACAAAATGTTCCTTATGGAGGATACTGTGATAATCTCAGGTGTGAGGATTAATTTACATAACTATTATGAGAATCACTTATGACACTTATTCAGGTAGTGATCCCATAACGGGTCGATCCAGTATGTTGTTCTCTAACAAATACCAATGAGTTTAATTTGTACCATACACATAATTATCTCATAATTATCAATTAAGCTCATACTAGTCTTATATCATTATAATCAAAGTATAAATAATTAACTAGAGATATATATTATTATATGTAACATGAAAGTAATATAATAATTATAAATATAAATAAAACTTCTTTTATTAATCAAAAACATAACTAACAAATAAGGTCCATACAATGGCCTAGAGCATAACCACCAACGTGTAGGTCATGGTTTTTCACCGTTTGTGCGCCGGGTGGTTTTCACATAAAAATTACTGTGTCCTTACTTTCTTGTTCTTTATTATTCAGCAAATTCTCGCTTAGAACAGGTAGAGTAACTTGGTCTATCCTATAGGCGAAAATCAGGTATCACTTAGGATAGATATTTGGTCGTGCAAAATATCAAGATATTTCTCTTGCTAGTTTCTTTTACCTTGTATTTCCTCCCTGATATATTGTGGCCATGTTTTTTATAGCTGTTGAAAACACTTGAGGATCCTATCCACTCATAAGCTCTTTTAGACTTCTCTTGCATTGTCTTACCCTTGCCTTTGAATTCTTTTACTCCGTAGCACTTCTTTGCTGGAGGTGTGGCATTTATTCATTTTGTTTCTAGGCTTGCTTTTTCTCTTCTTGATGCAATGTCCAATCTTGTAAGACTACTTACTCTACTATTCAGGTATTTTTCTTTCTTCTTCAGCCTTTAATGAGTTATTTGAAGAATAGTGTATTCTTGCATCATATTTTCTTTGTCAATGCAGACATATTCTAGGAGGTTGAGGAGTTCTTGCGTCACGCTTTCCAGATTGTCCCTAGAATATGTGTGTGCATTTTCTCTAACTTCTGAGCAGATTTTTCCACAAATATCTACCTTTGTATCTGACTCTAGAAAGACATCTTTGGCTGAGGTGTTTTCTGTATCTGATTCTTTCCTGGTTTTGTATTCTTTTTCAGTCTTGAGATATGTGATAGTTGTCAATTCAAGGGCTTCTGATTCTTCAATGGTGGGCTGATAATCATCCTCATTCTGCCCTGGCAAGTCTCTGTAGAGTCTTTGTCTTCATCTCAATGTCTGAGGCCATCAGTGAATGTTGTCTGGTAAATTATTGTTTTGATGAGTGTCTGGTGTGTCTCCTTCATCGTCAAATTCCTTTAATATTTTAGTGAGTTCTCTGACGATCCTTTTTGAGATAAATTTTCTGGATAAATCTTCATCACAGATCTCCTTCTCGTCTTTATGCAGTGGGAGGCTCTTTTATACAATGCTTTTGCTCTTTTTTTTTTTTCACCAACTACATTGTTTGCAATGGAAGTATGGTGGTCTTGTTGTTGATTCTCCTTCTTGAACTGTTGGAGGTGCAACCATCTTTCAAGGTGATAGCCTTTGTGGAAAAATCTAGCTATGATGCCAATTGTTGGATCGGGCTACTCCTATGGACTCTAAGAATCAGGTTCTTAGAGAAACGATGCAAGAAGGTAATGCACCAGAAATATAAATCAATACAAGGATTTTTACGTGGAAACTCCTTACTCAAGGGAGGCAAAAACCACGACCTATCTCTATAGGACTTTTATCAACTTCACTAAACACGAGCAGCTAAAGGTTTACAAATTTCCTTCTAACACCTAAGGAACTGTTCTCTAATAGCCCCCCCTTTACCCTTTTATAACACAATCTATCTAAAGACTCTAGTCAAGAGAACCCTTACAACTCAATAACCAACGATACACCTACTACACAACACTTGCAAAGGTAAATAGATGGAACCACAACAAAAGCTAACTACTTCAACTAAGGAGCTTAATGATAAATCTTGATAAGCTCCGGTTCTTCGTCGATATGTAATTGACTCTTCTTGAGACTAAGTGTTGACTCCACTCACTCTACCTCTCGTTGGAATATTGTGATTTTGGTGAAGCTCCAAAACTTGTTCGTGTTATGAATATATATAAGTATTTGCTACCCTTGAAAAGTTGAATCCAACCAAGTATTGGTCTCATAATTGTACCCGAAATAAATCCTTGTTTGACTAGGATCTTCCTTCTTTCGTTGTATGCGCGTCGGCTATGCTTCTCCTACTTCAATGCTAATTCCATGTTGATTAACTTATGGTAATTCATAATAGAGTTAAGGGTCAAAAACACACCTCAAGTATCACTTTTTTTTAGTTTCCTACCTAAACTATCACCAACTATTTAGCAAAACACACCTCAATTATCAATTGTTCACTTTTTCTACCTCAACTATCAGGTAGGAAAAGTGAGCAACTAATAGTTGAGATGTGTTTTTCTAACTAGTTGGTGATAGCATTGGAAGAAAATTCACACCTGATAGTTTAGGTAGAAACTCAAAAAAAAAAAAAAGTGATACTTGAGGTGTGTTTTTGACCCTTATCTCTTTCATAATATAATATGAAATCTAATCTTTCATCAAATAACGAATGAGTCAATATTCTCTCTTCTCCTAGTTGACATGAAATAGCTTTTGCAGTCTTCAGTGTTGTGTTGATAAGAGCCAGTTCCTTTGAGCAGTTCCTCTGTTGATATGACGATATCAGTTTGGATATCTGGTTCTTCAAATGTCTTCCTTATATTTCCCTTGATTGCCATTGGGTATGTTGTTTGTCAAATCAACAAAACTTCATTATAAGCTCATCATCTATTATTGAGCCAGCAACTACTCAAAAACCTTTGTTGTTCTTCCTGCCAAACTAGGACCACATGAACTGCCTTTTGAGACTCTTGTCCTGGACATAATAGCAACCACCATCTTACCCCCCACTTAACTCAGCGAGACACTCTCATTACCTACTGTTTAATCACCAGGCATAAGTTATCCTTCCTGGTTATCAACTTCATGTTTAAAAGTTCTTCTGATCCTTCTAGTCTTCCCTATAGCATACTCATAACCCGTCTTCTACAAGCTAGTAACATATGCCATGATGACTTTCCATCTTTTCCAGTTAAACAATGTTATAACTCCTAGGACTTTATCAGTGTGGGTTACACTCTTGTTAGTGATTCTTGGATTCGTAACTCTAACTCGGATGGCTCTCTTGTAGTCACACCCTCTAAATACAAGGCATCCTCCTCGGTAGTTCCTCCTCCAGTTGACTAATCTGCAGATATGCTCGCCAACTTGATTGCCATTGATGAGAAACTGAAACCCGCCAAGGATCTCTTAGTCTCTACTTAATTTCACATGAAAAAGGTAAAGGATGTCACCAAAGACACTAGATCAGATATTGCTCGTCTTCGTATCAAACTAGATTAGACCACCAAAGAGTCCACGAAGGTGATTAAGAAGATTTACACCAGCATCGATAGACTTACCACCTCTGTCATTGCCAAAAGTTTGACACAATGAAAGATGTTATCGTGAACACTCTTACATTCTTTCTGAGGCACTAGTTCTGTTATGAAGGATGCGGTTTTTAGTTGAATTTTTTTTCGCTACTGCTGCTCTGTTTTCCCTGGATGGGTATCCAGTTCACTACTATTTTTGTTTTTAACGCCTTCAATGCTCCTTTAACCCATTATCTAGTCAGCTGCCCTCTTGAATGTTTTTTCTTTCTTTTTGTTTATGTCAAAAGGGGAGATATATGAGAATGGGGAGCTGAAGCTCCAGTCACAAAAGTTGAAACTCAGGAAGCTAACCTCTCGGGGGGCTTCACCTAAAAAGTCACCTACATGACGACTCACAATTCAGGAAGCTACAGAGTCAAATGAATTAGGGAAGTTGACTAAATTTGTGACTCTTTATCGTCATCATACAAAAGGAAGAGACTGTTGAGGTTTTGATTTTAATGATGACTAATTAAATATGTTACATGTACAGCAACAAAAGAGAAACCAATCAACTGATACGAAAAAAAAGGAAGAAACCGCCATATATGGAAGTACAAGCCATCAACAGCAAAAAGGAAAAATCAATTTAGGAGTAACAAGGGAAGCAACTATTTACGAAAAGTCGACTTACTATTTTAAGAAGACTATTTATACGCAATCGAGGATGGCACTAAAATCAAGGAAGGAAAGCAGCACAAGGTCCTCTCAAGCGTAAATCAAGGAAAAGATAATAAGGAAATCAGACAAAAAAGGAAAGGATATCAACAAGACCAAATCAGAAGATCAATCAATGATAAAAATCAATGACGCAAAATAAAATAAAAAATAGTGTTTTAAAAGGCGGGGGCGTAAGGCGAGACGTTTTACGTCTGACTCAACGAGGCGTAAGCCCTGAGGCACGGGGCTTAAGCCTCATGGGACTTTAATTTTTAGTATTTCATAAAAGGATATAATTATAATAAATACTTTTAAATAGGCAAAATAGCTTAAAAAATTGAAGAAAACTATAAATATATGCTTCATCCCCACAAAAAAACTAATCAGAACAATCTATTATACGCTACTTACAAGCACAAGTGACTGCTCGTTACTTTTTTGAGATAGTAGAAGACAAGATAAATAATTGAAAAAGAACATATATTAGGCATTCTAGCAATAAAAAAAGGTCGTGACTTTTAAATTTAATATTTCGGTTCCTTTTTAAAATATTTGAGTAATTACTAGTTGACTTTTGAGAATTTAGGCATTATATTGAGGACTTATTTAACAAATTTTGTTTTAATTTGAAGAAGTTTTCTGGGCTTACGCCCCAACATGCCCCAACAACAAAAAACTCGCCCCAAACGCCCAGACGTACGCCCCGAATTGCTGGGCGTACGCCTTTTGAGACTTTCGCCTCGAACCATCGCCCCGGGGCATTTTTGATACGCCCCGCCCCGAGGCTAGCCCCGGGGCTCGCCCGGAAAACGCCTTTTAAAACACTGATAAAAAATACACTGAAGACCGCAATTTTGGATTGAATGAAGATATAAAGAATCAACGCCATCAAAGAAAATCAGCAATCAATCAAGCTCTAACCTTATTCTTAAAAAAAGGATCAATCAGAATGAGATCTCGTGGGTTTCCTTTCTTTGTCCCAGTCAAGACATCAAGCACGAAGACTATTTAGGCCTCACACAATGAAGAACAAAAACATACATTCTTTCTAAACCATTCTCAAAGTTTCTTTGTTCTAATCCAGAAACATTGTAACTCTCGAGAGAGTCCGGAACCAAAATAACCCCAAAAAAAAGGGTATAAATCAAAATACCCCAGGAAAAAAAACAGGTACAAAAGTACCTTTAACGCATGAAAATCATGCGTTAAAGGTCTTAACGGAGACGGACCCGTTAAGTCCTTTAACGCATGATTTTCATGCGTTATTGGATGGTTCTGTTTTTTTTTTCTTTTTTTTTTTCCTTTTTCCTTTCTTTTACACTTTTTTACATACTTTAGCCATTGATTAATCATGCTTCGAGACTCCAAAACTTGAATATTTTGTATAGAACCTGATATTTTTTTCTCCGTACAATAATGTAGGCCCAATACATCAAGGATACATAGACGTTCGGATAGTCATTTTAGGGGTTGAAAAGGTACCCGAAGTAAGTTTTGTTTGAAAAAACTGAGTGTTTTTTCCATACTTTGACCAACGATTAGTCGTGTGTCAAGATTCCGAAACGTCAACATTTTATATAGAACCTGATATTTTTTGCTGCATACAATAATGTAGGCCCAATACATCAAGGATACATAGACGTTCGGATAGTCATTTTAGGGGTTGAAAAGGTGCCCGAAGTAAGTTTTGTTTGAAAAAACTTAGTGTTTTTTCCATACTTTGACCAATGATTAGTCGTGTGTCGGGACTCAAAACGTCAACATTTTATATAGAACCGATATTTTTTCTGCGTACAATAATGTAGGCCCAATACATCAAGGATACGTAGACGTTCGGATAGTCATTTTAGGGGTTGAAAAGGTGTCCGAAGTAAGTTTTGTTTGAAAAAACTTAGTGTTTTTTCCATACTTTGACCAACGATTAGTCGTGTGTCAAGACTCCGAAACGTCAATATTTTATATAGAACCTGATATTTTTTTCTGCGTACAATAATGTAGGCCCAATACATCAAGGATACGTAGACGTTCGGATAGTCATTTTAGGGGTTGAAAAGGTGCCCGAAGTAAGTTTTGTTTGAAAAAACTTAGTGTTTTTTTCATACTTTGACCAACGATTAGTCGTGTGTCAGGACTCCGAAACGTCAATATTTTATATAGAACCTGATATTTTTTTCTGCGTACAATAATATAGGCCCAATGCATCAAGGATACGTAAACGTTCGGATAGTCATTTTAGGGGTTGAAAAGGTGCCCGAATTAAGTTTTGTTTGAAAAAACCTAAGTGTTTTTTCCATACTTTGACCAACGATTAGTCGTGTGTCAAGACTCCGAAACATCAATATTTTATATAGAACCTGATATTTTTTTGTGCGTACATTAATGTAGGCCCAATACATCAAGGATACGCATACGTTCGGATAGTCATTTTAGGGGTTGAAAAGGTACCCGAAGTAAGTTTTGTTTGAAAAAACTTATTGTTTTTTCCATACTTTGACCAACGATTAGTCGTGTGTCAAGACTCTGATATTTTTTTCTGCGTACAATAATGTAGGCCCAATACATCAAGGATACGTGGACGTTCGGATAGTCATTTTAGGGGTTGAAAAGGTGCCCGAAGTAAGTTTTGTTTGAAAAAACTTAGTGTTTTTTCCATACTTTGACCAACGATTAGTCGTGTGTCAAGACTCTGAAACGTCAATATTTTATATAGAACCTATTTGTTTCTGCGTACAATAATGTAGGCCCAATACATCAAGGATACGTAGACGTTCGGATAGTCATTTTAGGGGTTGAAAAGGCGCCCGAAGTAAGTTTTGTTTGAAAAAACTTAGTGTTTTTTCCATACTTTGACCAACGATTAGTCGTGTGTCAAGGATCCGAAACGTCAATCTTTTATATAGAACCTGATATTTTTTTTCTGCGTACAATAATGTAGGCCCAATACATCAAGGATACGTAGACGTTCGGATAGTCATTTTAGGGGTTGAAAAGGTGCCCGAAGTAAGTTTTGTTTGAAAAAACTTAGTGTTTTTTCCATACTTTGACCAACGATTAGTCGTGTGTCAAGACTCAAACGACAATATTTTATATAGAACACCGATATTTTTTTCGCGTACAATAATGTAGGCCCAATACATCAAGGATACGTAGACGTTCGGATAGTCATTTTAGGGGTTGAAAAGGTGCCCGAAGTAAGTTTTGTTTGAAAAAACTTAGTGTTTTTTCCATACTTTGACCAACGATTAGTCGTGTGTCAGGACTCCGAAACGTCAACATTTTATATAGAACCTGATATTTTTTTCTGCGTACAATAATGTAGGCCCAATACATCAAGGATACGTAGACGTTCGGATAGTCATTTTAGGGGTTGAAAAGGTGCCCGAAGTAAGTTTTGTTTGAAAAAACTTAGTGTTTTTTCCGTACTTTGACCAACGATTAGTCGTGTGAATTGGACTAGGATTCACACTGAATTCAAACCAGTATAAAATATTGAAAGTAACTTTACGTTCTGCATAATTACATTCTGAAAATTACTTGTCTTTATCTTATTGATTATCTAGATAGTCGACTTAAAAATGAAAAATATTATAATTCACACCTCCCCCCCCCCCCCCCCCCCCCGCCCCGACCTCCTCCAAGGCCTCTTGCACTTTCATCCTTGCCTCCACATTGTCTTCCAAAAGAATCCAAAAACTCAACAACTGTTTTAAATGTTGTTTAATATTATGTAATTGTCATGTCTTAATACTAGAGGAATGTGGCCGACACCCAATACCTTAAACTTCCATTGGACAAATTGCTAAACTTAGGAGCCATGATAAATAGTGCATGTGGCATAAGTAATCATTCATATCTATAGAATATAACATAAAACTCATTGTCTTTCAACACATATTCAACTTCATACTTTAATCGTGAAATGCATAGAGAGTATTATCTTGAACATAATTGATAAGCTGGTACTTTATCAATTTATCTATATTTTTTGCTTTATCAATGCATAGAGTATTATCTTCATACTTTATTTTGTTATATTTTTATAGAAAAAAATGGAGCACTCATTGTGGTCTTTAGTATGTTACATTTTTTATATGTTGGAGAAAGTTATGAAAAAAATTACAAGTCAAAAGCAAGCTAAATTGATTTAGGAAAAAAAAAACTATACTCGGTAACAGAGGTCCGCTGTGGTGAGTAGATGATTCTGTTAATGAAGTCAATGTAAAAGTAGACCTCATGAAAGCAAGGTCTAATCCCGTGATTGCAGAGTCAACAGTTTGATCAAAGCTCGCTTTAGCGAGGTCAGATCAAGTTAGCGTAAGTGTTGCTAGGGGTGTTCATGGTTCGGTTTGGGTAGGTTATTGGTTAAAACCATAACCAAACCAATTTAGTCGGTTTTTAAATGTCTAAAACCATAACCAAACCAAGTAAAATAATAATCACCGGTTTGGTTATTGTCGGTTTGGTTCGGTTTTTCAATTTATGACTAGCCGTGACAATTCAAATATTCTCTCTCTACATTCTTCAAATTTCTTATGAAGCTCTTTTTTCCTCACGGCCCACAAGGGCGAACTTTCTTTGCGTATATGAGGAAAAGACATCATGAATGTAAAATGAAAAGAGATAGTAGGATTTTTACTTTTTACCTTATGCTTACGACTTATTAGAGTTGGGCTTGATTGTTGGACTTGGACATATTCTTTTAAGACATGGGCCTTAAAAATAAGTAGACCAAAATTAAATTAATAATTAAAAGGTATAAAATATCTTTAATTATTTATGAAAAGTTAATATTATACATATAAATAATTATAAATTTTATGTATATAATTATCGGTTTGGTTCGGTTATTTATTCGGTTATTTTTTACTATAACCATAACCAAACCAAATATTATCGGTTTTTCAAATTTAAAACCAAACCAAATGTCGATTTTTTTATTCGGTTTGGTTAAATTTTCGGTTTGGCTTTGGTTTTAACCAAAACTGTGAACAGCCCTAAGTGTTGCCAAAGTTAAACACCTGTGTTTGCAAGGTTTTGTTCCACAATAGCGAGTAAGGTAAAGATTTTCTGAAATTTTAAATCCATTTGATTTCCCATAATTGTGGAAGACTCTGTCTTGCACAGTTTTTGAAGGTGATTTTTGACATAACGCCTTGGAGACTTCTACTACCATATAAATACAGAGGGTGCACAATTTGTTGATTATCTTTGATTGGAAACAAGCATTGGGAGCAAGGATTCATCCACCTATAGTTTAGGATTCAAGCTTTGGAGCTATATTTTAAGAATTTCTTAACGTTTCTACTCGATTCTTTAGTTCCGTGATTTGTATTGAATATTTGTGGTGCATTTGGTTTTATTTTCAGATTTTGGACATGTTAGTAAGGATACTTTCATGACAAGGTTTTAGATTAATTTCATATATCTATTTTATTAACTACTTTCTTTGGCCCAATTTACATGACACTTTTTTGTTTTTCGAGATTGGAACTTGTGGCTGGATTGAATTTTTTGCGATGGAAATGCACTCTTCCCCCGATTTTCCAACCTCGGGAGATGGCTTAATGTTAAGAAAAAATCTCTTGCAGGAAGGTTGGCCAGAGATTTCTTATTCAAACTTTATAAACTTTAACCGATTTTATAATGTATTTTTTCATCATTGACATGATAAACATTGTAGCTTAATTACTTTTTGTATAGTTTTTCAATATCTAAATTTTTATTTAAAATATAAAGTTGACCTATTCCAATATAGCTTTAAAGATTAGTCAAATTGACTCTCGGGAAACGAAAGATGCCACAAAAATTGAGAGGGAGGGAGTAATTACTTGCTATTTGTCAATGGATATCTTGTTTATTTGATTAATCTTTTTTTTTTTTTTATACTGATTCTCTAAGGGAATAGCTAACCTTAGGACATCCCTATTTACCTTGAAGTATCTTGGCATATTGGGATAGCAAATCAGGGTTGAACATAGATTAACTGACAAGATTCTAAGTTAGTCAAGCGTTAATAAACCTAGTCTAGTAATAGAGGCTAGGGATGTTTCATTCATGATTGTAGTCCTAAACTAGAATGTGCTTGATTCTACTTCATTTGATTTGGGAAAATGAACTAAATTAAACTCGCTAATTTGTTGGAAAATAATTAGTGGGTAGTCAAAAATCTATTTATTGTTAGAAAACACTAATTGGAAACATTGACCTAGGATTAGTTTAGTGGGTTTTAGACAAGACATTGGATTAGACCTGAATTGTAGAACTCCTAGGCTTCAAAGTCCGTTGTCTTTCCTTTCTTATGATCTATGGATCATTTTACTCGCTTTCTAACTTATGTTTAGTTTTAGTAAGATTTAGTAACCAAAGTTGTTGAAATGTTTGACATTACATAAGAGGTTATAATTCTTTTACTAGCTTAGTCGTCCTAGTATTGCTCTATGTGGGATTCAATCACACCATTCAAAGTTATTCTATTTGCATGGACCATTTAATCTGTCTTTTTAGGAGCATAATTGAGCAAAATTAATTGTAAAACTTACACAAATAGCTACCTTTTAATAGGTTCTAACAATTTATAGCTATAAGTTGCAAAATTACAATTCGTAACTGCTTTTGTTGTATTTCTGGTCATTTTCGCGTTTTCGAAATACAGCGAAATACAACGAAATACAAAATCGTTGTTGAGTCTGGTCATTTTCGCGTTTTTGAAATACAACGAAATAAAAAAAAAAATCGTTGTTGAGTCTGGTCATTTTCGCGTTTTTGAAATACAGCGAAATACAACGAAATAAAAAAAAATCGCTGTTGAGTCTGGTCATATTCGCGTTTTCGAAATACAGCGAAATACAACGAAATACAAAATCGCTGTTGAGTATAAAACGGTTGTATACACGGAAAATAGGTGTGAAAATGACTGTATACACTGAAAATACACTTGGTGGGCATGAAGCTAAAACGGCAAAAACTTATGGATTAAGGGGCGGCACATTTAATTAAAAAAGGTGGAGTAGCTACGAAATGTAAATTTTGAATAATATAGCTACTAAACTTAAATATTAAAAAAGGTAGTTACTATCTATAATTAAATCTTAGGAGTAGCTATGGCAAGTAAAAATTCCAAATTAATTAGCATGGTTGTCAGGGAACAATTGAAATATTAGGTTAGTCTAGGAAGTATGTCAAGCTGCTTTGATCCAAACGATACTCGTCAAGTTTTTTGGTTTATTTGATTTTCATGTGTTCACTTTGCTTCTTTTATTTTCTTAGTTCACTTTTTGTGAGTTTAATTTATTTTTGTGTCCCTTGTTTGTGATGGCATCTTGGAATAAAAAATGGGTGGATGGTGGTTATTCTTATTTTTGCGATTCTTCTTGTTAGTTTGGTGCACCATAACGATTCACGAGAACCGGCAGGTGTTGAATTGAATCATACCAAAAAAAATTTAACACTGAGCCGTTTGGACATGGTTTCAAATCATGTTTGAATATGTAATTTGGATATCTTAAGTTGTATTTTCTCATATAGACATAAGAACCCACAAGTTGTGGAAACTATCAAAACATTCTAATTCTCATACAATCTTACCAAATAAGCAAGTCATAGTTCATAATAAAATTAATACGCTACTAGAAGGCCTTTCTAAAAAATACAACATCAATTGATCAAACTTTAGTTCAATAAAAACGAAAATTTAACATGAATAGTAATGTAACTACTCTTTAATATAATCCTCCCACATGGTAGACATAAATAAAGGTTGGTGGAAGTTAATGAGGTTGGTAAATGGTTGGTGGGAGTAATTGTTAAAAATATTTACCAACTTATGCGTCTTTTTTTATAAAATATAAACTTATGGGTCAAGTTTTATATTTAAATTTTTTGAAACCATGGTTTGAAACCCCAAATCATGCCTTTTTGGATGATTTGATTTGGGGTTCCAAACCATGGTTTGAAACCATGAGATGAAATGCATGTCCAAAAGCTAGTTTCTATCTCATGATTTCAAACCGCATGTCCAAATGCCTACTTAAAATTTGCATAACCCAACTATTGCACCAGGTCCCTGTGTATGTAATTCAACAAACAGAAACAATAAAGTGCAAAAATAATAAGAACATGGGACTTTTATGTGGAAAAACACCAGTGATTTAACTCCAAACTACACTACACATAAGTGATCTAAAAATTCAGATTGCAAAATCCTTGCAATCTAAGACTTATTGTTGAACGTTGACATAATTGTCACACAACTACCACACTCCCTTCAAGTCACACTGACTTGACACAACAATTGCTCTTCACCACAAGAACGTATAACAACAGCACAACAGTTCTTCACTACAAAAACTTACGACTCCACAACTGTTCGTTTCAACAAGAACTTTCAGCAACCTAATAATATTTCTCAAATGCAGATGGTTACAATTGAAAGTCTAATACAATTGAACTAGGACTAAACTAGATGCATAAACACATTACATAAGGACTAGAGTCTTAACCTGGTTCTTCACTCTCAATTCGTACCTTTCAAAAACAATGAATCGCTTGAAAGCTCTAGGACTTTTTTCTCTCTCAATATGGGTGAATGATGATTTCCTACAAAGAGTATACAGTGTATACTAATATATGGACATATACTATTCCGTTAGTAAGAAAATAGAAAAGAAAATCATATATTTTGGGAAACTGTTTCAAGTAAGGAGATCAGATCCAAATCAAAGTCCTTTACCAGAAAGGATTCCTCAAACATTGTCTTTCCAAAAATATCTCCAACCACACATAATTCTTTTCCAACTCAAAAACTATGGAAAGATTTTGTAAATATCCTACAATATATTGTACGAATAATATAGGAGATACGTACGTAATTTTTTTCACATATTTTTCTAAAATATCTCGCATAAAATCTTAACACAAATACACTTATCAGCCTGGAAGACACAAGCAGTAAGAACCTGATACTTAGCATATTTCCTTCACAGAGTAAATCATGTTTCCCAAAATAAATGTATAAGGGTATATAAACAATGTTGCGGAAAAAAAAAAAGGACTATTTGGGGTGTAAACTTAAAATATGGCTACAGGAGTACAAAGTATTGTGTTGGAATGTATATTTTTTAAATTTCCTTCGATTTTATTAGCTAAAAGTACGAAATTGGATAACTATACTATTACAAACCTCTTCAGTATTATTCAGCTAAGTTTTAAACATTTAACAGTATCCTATATAAATTGATAATTCCCCACTCCTATATTTGAATTCTTTTGATATTTAGGTCAAAACTTACTAAAGTTGGTTAATTTGATCCTCAATTCAGCTTCTCTTATTTCAATATGGTCTTACCAAGTGGTTCAAGTTCCAGTTCAATATAAATGGGTTAGTATCCAAACTATAAGAACAAGATAATTTGCAGCAGAAACACTTCAATGCAAAATGTGACGAGGAAACAAGACAAAATTTTGTAATATTCTTTCGCCAAGTTGGACCAGAACCTCAAGATTAATATTTACAAAAGCCGGAGAAAACGGACTGAGAACAGGTCAGCTTTCGAATTAAACTTGTATTAACTTTGACTTAGTGGTTAAGCAAAATGGCTGTTTCCTCATTGTTACCACTTACCAGCACAGAAAGCAGCTTCAATTGCTACAACAGCTATAAATTTAGTGTCAGTCATCTACACTTGTTCTATTATTCTACCTTCTCCTGTTCTACAATCTCCTGTTTTACGTTCTCCAATGGTGGGGCATACAAGTGAAGAGAATCAAGACTGCAAAATCACCAGGGAAAGCATGTCAGCAGAAAAAAAGGAACTTACATCTGGGACCATGAGCTTAGCAAGAAGACAGCATATCACCTTTAACAATTATGAGCATTCTAATAACGTTGCAAGGTTGTGTGCTTGTGTATTACCAGCTACAACCCCAAAGAGAGGGTCATAGCTACGAAGGGGAATGGATAACGGAAGGAAGAATGGAGAAGTGAGGTAAGGATAGAAGACGGTAAGGGGTGGGGACAGACAGGAGAAAAGTGAAAGATGGGGAAATTTGGGGGGAAGATTTACTGCATCAACTGAAAGTAGGACAACAACAACATACCCAGTGAAACCCCACAATGTGGGGTCTGGGGAGGGTAAGTGTACACAGACCTTACCCCCACCTTGGGAGGTAGGGAGGCTGTTTTCGAAAAACAGCCTCAGCTCAAGAGAAAACAAGACAAAAGAGTCAGATACGGACAAGCATATCAGAGTAATGCGAAAATAAGAAATAACAAATAACAAGAGCGAAGAAGTCATGATAAAACAATCTGGAAAGACACGACCCAACAAATACAAGCAGAAATCAAAGGGCAATAAACGATAGAGCAAAACTACGACCACTAGTGCGAAAGAATAAGTGAGACTACCTACTAGCCTTACTAGCCTTCTATCCTAATCTGAGTCCTCCACAACCTCCTATCTAAGGTCATGTCCTCGGTAAGCTGAAAGTAGGACATAGGGCCAAAACATACGTGAAGGAAGAAGAAAGGGGAAATGGCGAACGGGATGGTCAGGTCAAAGAGTAGAATGTTAAACCAAAGAATAAAGGTCGGATGTGCAACTTTAGATAACAATTCTAAGAATCTGTTTAGCTTTTGATGTAATGTTGAGTTTGATTACAGTATGGCCTTATCGAGTAAAACAACATGTTGAGTTGTATTGCATCAGGGTTACTTGCTTTAATAAAGAATAGGGTTATGGTTTGTGTTATTAGACTCAGTTGAGTTCATAAATCAATAGTAAAAAATTTATGACAAACCTGCAGTTTTGAGGAACTCTCCATGAAAATGCTAATGATCTCTTCAGCGTTGGTGGCAAAGACAAGAAGTTTTTCCAATCTTGAAGCAAGACTCTAAGATCATGAAGTTTACTTTCCATCCCAAAACAGCAATTAGCATGCATTGTACATACTTCATTCAAATCTTTGCTCGGTTCACAAAATCCACCAAAATATGTTGTATCCAAGAATCTCATTTTGAGATCAATATCAATAATGAATGAATCATACTTTATATTGTTAAGAACATCTTGATCGTGCAAATCCGGGTACGTTTCTCGTGAGGTATACCAGAACTTGTAGAACTCAATAGATCTATTATTTGACCTCACAAACAAGAAGCCACCATTAGGTCTATTCTCCACGTCTTCAGGGTTTCCTAAGAAATGATCACACGCTATCTGAAAATCTGCATCCTCGTAGAAGTGAGGAAATGGATTTCTGAACCACATGACATCAGCATCCTAGGAGAAAGAACCAATGAATTGTTTGAGTATCGCCATGCATGGGACAACGGAATTGCTACTCTAAACTGGGCTGCATCAGAAATTGCTCAATACATGCAAGTTAATGAGCAGATTTATTCAAGCAATTAATGATGATCCTTCAGTGAGAAATCACAAATGATGCCAAAGATGAGCAGCATAAACAGTGCACATGATATTACAGAATCAGAACTATGCTACGGCTCTTTCAAGCTTGTACATGTAGGGGTCATTTGGTTGATGGGTTTGGAATAATTAATCACCACACAAAATTCCGCATGTGATAATACATTATTTGGTTGGCTCTATTAGAAAAATAAAAATGGCGTGCGCGAATGCAGAATTTGTTTGAAGTTAAATAATACCAGCATTAAATTATGTGGAAGTCTATATATTATTTTATGCATGATAGAATATGAAACAAGAATATGTGTATTAGCAACGGGGGGATTAACTATTTAAAGACAAAAATGCAATTTTTATGTAAGTATGTATAATAATTTCTTCATCATTAATCACCGCATAACAATGACTTCATAATTACAACAACAACAACAACATACCCAATGTAATCCCACAAGTGGGGTCCGGGGAGGGTAGAGTGTATGCAAACCTTACCCCTACCTTGGGAGGTAGAGAGATTTCCAAAAGACCCTCGGCTCAAGAGAAAACATAACAAAAAAGGTCAGACAAGGATTGATGAAAGTAAAGAAGCCATGGCAAAGTATTATAGATAAGCATTATGAAGAAAAGCAACAGTTACTGCAACAAACTAATACGATAATCGAAGTACAAGAGACAATGGATAGTAACAGGAGATCGAAGGACAAGAAACTACAAAGATAATACGACGCCTACTAGCATGGAAGGATACACGAGACAACGCTCTACTACCTGCTTACCTTCTATCCTAATCCGCGTTCTCCACAACCTCTTATCTAAGGTCATGTCCTCACTAGTTGCAACTACGTCATGTCCTGCCTAATCACTTCTCCCCAATACTTCTTCAGCCTATCTCCACCTCTCCTGAAAGCATCCATAGCCAACCTCTCACACCTCCGCACTGGGGTCTCCATGCATCTCCTCTGTACATGCCGGAATCATCTCAGTCTCTCTTCCCGCATCTTGTCCTCCACCGAGGCCACTCCCACCTTGTTCCGGATAACTTCATTTCTAATCCTATCCTTCCTAGGATGCCTACATATCCATCGCAATATCCTCATTTTCGCAACCTTCATCTTTTGGATGTGAGATTTCTTGACTAGCCAACACTCTGCCCCATACAACATAGTAGGTCTAACTACCACTCTTTTGAACTTGCCATTAAGTTTTGGTGACACCTTCTTATCACACAAGACTCCAAAGGCGAGCATCCATTTCATCCATGCCACCCCAATACGGTTGCGACATCATCGTCAATCTCCTCATTTCCTTGGATAATGGACCCAAGATACTTAAAACTTCCTCGCTTTTGGATGGCTTGTGTCTCAAGCCTCACTTCCACACCCTCCTCATGCGCTACGTCACTGAACTTGCAGTCCAATTATTCCCCACATAAACAATCCCAAAGATTAGAATCCCCGCATAACTAGTATATGAACTAAACAACCCCTTAGAAGGGTTTACAAATGAGATTGAAGAATATATATAACTTAATCAGGTTGGCCACAGAGTAGCTAGACAAGATGAACCTTGAGAACAAGCTCAAAGATAGATAAAGATGATCTTTCATTGTAGCAATCCTTATTAATCATGCTTGAGAAGAATAGTAGAGCGCACGAATTCAGTAGTAGTTTACTGCGGATGAACCAATCCTCATAGATAATGTTTGATATTTGGTAAATTGAGCTGGCAAGCTCCACCTTGTGAGCATGCTGATCTTCCTTTTAAGACTGGCAGCCAATGCTTCCAAACGAAGTCTGCACCAGTTGCTCATAGGGCTGGCATGTGAACAACTAAAGGAGACACCAGGAGGAAAGCACATCAGAAGTAAAAAAGGATCTTTGCACTGCATTGTGCTAGGCAATCCTATACCGTGGACCATCATCGAAAAGAAATTTGCTAGCATCTCGAGGTAATACCACCCATTTTGTTTCAGCTCTCTTTAGCATAAAGAAGAGAGAAGAAAGCATTGTCAAAGGGATAATGATTGGCCTGCCAGTCGAGGGGTGGCCTAACCAGACTTCTGGTGTATCCCCCCTTATTTCTCTATTACTTTTTGTATTTCAACATTATTCACAAGTTTGGCCTTAATTTTAGTTGGAAAATTCCATCTTTTCCTCCAAGTATACTCCTCGTTAGTTAATGAAATAAATTTTGTGTGCCAAAAGTAGATGTTTAGAACTTTTATTACTTTGACGCAGAGGCAAATTAATTGTTACATGACCACTTGGCTCGAACTCTTGACTCATTATATGCAATTCAAAATTGTTGTAGCCACAAGCCAACTTCCTAGGTGTCCCACTCAAAAGCCTGATAAACCTCTAAAGAAAAACTACATCACAAACTAAACCACTTACACACCAGCGATCTCAAAAATAGGTTTTTATTTATTTATTTAAAAAAAAAAAACATAACATCTTTCAAATGAAGTTCTCAATGATCCTGCAAAATGCTACCTAAAATCCAGCAAAGAAAATATCTCAAAGACAAGTACCATTCTTCGCATGTCCCCAAGGAAAAAAAAAAAAAAAAGATGAATCTTTTCCAGTCCTGGGCAGTTGTCAAGTAAGAAAACATGAAACCTCGTCTAACTTGTGAAATTGATGGCTATTCAAATACCTAAATGGTAGTCAAGAAGTGACTCCAGGCTGTATATTTCCACAAAACCATTAGAAACAAACTATGCATGCCATGGTAGTCTGACAAAGCAGTGCTACCGATGCTAAGGAAACCAAGCAATCAAATCATTTCAGTATCAGAAACTAGAAGACTTTTACCAATTAAGTCCTGAAATGCATTTTGTTTTTATCCAAAAAAAAAAAATTACCATCAAAAGCTCTTCTTGCTTTGTCGCTACTAGATAAGTGGAATAACTTGATAAGGAGACAAAAAGATCATGCTATAAAACCCAACATGGAATAACTTAATAAGAGACAACAACGATCATGCTATAAAGCCCAACCTTTTGTACTATAATATATTAAACTATTGTAAGATTTCTTCAAAAGTCAATAGCCAAAACAAATATAAGTAGGACAACTGAAGTGATGATAATATGAGTATTAGAATGCATACCGTGAAGACAAAGTTGTATCCCATTTCAAGAACATCCTTTAAGAAGTCGATCCTTCTCCACATCATCTTTAAGTAGTCATGGGTCATGAAATAAGCCTCCTTGGAAAAGTCAACCCCTTCACTTACTAGTGCATAGCAATGAGTATGTACAGCCAAGCACCGGGAAAATGCCTTCTCATCAAGGGCAATAATCACTAAATGATTCAAAAGCTCACGGGTGTGATTGCCAATTCTAAAGCTTTCAAGAAAGAGATCAAGAACAGAATCTGGAGCAGCCCAGGCTTCATTTAAGGTTGTTAAAATCACAGTTCTATCCGCCATAGCAGCATCTTTCAAAACCTTTTCAAGCTTATGCTCCTCAGTGTCCTGAACCCATAAAGGATTTTACATGAGATAAACAATATGAATACTTTCTAACAATGACCTAAATCAATAGAACATCCGTTATCACTCTTTGAATACATTTTGCTTTCTGCTAATGTCTCATCTCACCAATGGTACCAATATATAGATAATTCTGTTTTGTGAAACGGTAAAGAGTTCTGTATTTGTTCCTAACCTAAGCCCTACTAGCTAGTGTAGGCTTCTTTAAGAAACCTTAAGAAAAAACTGATAATTTCTTAAGCTCTTGTTCTACCATTATAAGGGGGAAGAAGAAAAGAAATCTTAAGCAAAACACACTCAGAAGCCATAGTTAAAATTCCTAATAAAAGAATTTTATATCGTATTTATTGAGTTGGATGTCATGACAAAAAGTCTATCAAATCGTTAAGTGAGGATAATTATCACTAATCTAATTCGTAAAGGCTCGTGCATAGTTATAGAAATTCATGTTAGGGAGAAGAGCTAATTTCAGTAACTAATTACTTTTGCATCTGACTGTTGAAATAAATTGAACTGGACATGAAAGGTTCACAGTATGTCTTACTATTTAAAACAATTCTTTTATTAACTACTGAACTGAAGAAAAATTACATAATATTTTCAAGCAAAGCAGCTGATTTCTTCTAGAGTCTCTTTAAGAAAATTGAATTTTTTACTAAGAGTGGAGCCAATCGTAAACAGAATATAGCGCCAGTACAATGCTAGAAAATGATTCCAGCCATTCAAATCCCACTACAATCAAAAACTTGAGGTAATTTCCCAATATGCAGAAGCCAGCCGAAGTTAATTTAGACTCGTCACAGGATGAAAAAGTTGAGTTAGGTACATCCTGGCACCAGATGCCATTCTAATTATTAAAAAATGATCAAAATTACACCTGAATTATAACTTCTTTGCGAGTTTCACACCCCAACTATCAATTGTTCTTTTTTCCTACCTGACTTTGTATTAAAACGAACCTAGTTGAATAGTTGGTGATAGTTTAAGTAGGAAAAGGGAACAGCTAATAGTTGGCTTAGTCAACTTGGAGGTGTGTTTTAATATATGGATAGTGATAGTTCAGGTAGGTCCGTAGGAAAAGAGAATAAATGATAGTTGAGATAAAAGTAACAATTCAATTAAATGTGCATTGTCAGATATCACAATAATGACTAAAACTAGAATGTATCAATAATTGAGGGACAATTTTGTACAATGTGAAATGAGGGGAAAGTATTAGTACTGACCAAGGGAAGGGGGGAGTGATCAGCAGGGAGGAAGAAGAAAACACGAGATGCATGTGAGCTGAGAGAGTCAGGGATCTTGAATCCAACTGTTTCACCCCCTCTGTAAAGGACGAAACAAGATAAAGAAGCCGCAACTAATAACAGCGCCACCGTCCCGACACGGCGAAGGACCAAAACGGAATTAGCAGCAGCGGCGGCAGCACTAGTAGCACAATCACACGGCAAT
The DNA here is from genome assembly GCF_029784015.1 of Lycium ferocissimum. Classification (NCBI taxonomy): domain Eukaryota; kingdom Viridiplantae; phylum Streptophyta; class Magnoliopsida; order Solanales; family Solanaceae; genus Lycium; species Lycium ferocissimum. Next base: position 11,009,439 of record NC_081343.1, on the reverse strand, counting down.
AAATCAGGTAACATCTCCGTAATCAAATCCGCCAGCACCGAAGAAGAAGAAGACAAGTAAGAATGGCAATTGAAAATGGATCTCATAAGGAAGTAATTGAAGGCGTATTTCTCGGCAATGGGAATGGATCATAGTCGTTGAACAGAGAGAGAGAAATGGGGAAATTTTGTGAATTTGAATTTATTGTTCAAGAGAGAGAGACAGACATAAGCTAGTTAAAGCTTGGCTCTAATAAGCTTCGGACCGACATGGATGTGGGATTTGGGCGGGGATGGCAAAAACAAGTTTGTAAACGTACAAATGGTTAGTTTCATTACCCATTGTAACGCTACTGTATACTCCGTTTTGTCTCATATTATTTGTCCAACTGTTTCAAATTATTTATATTTATAGTTGTAGAAATTTAATACGAAATAATTTATTTTTTTCATTTTACCTTGCAATTATTGTTTTTGAAGACTACAAACAATTCAATTATGGATGATGTTATGATTTTATAAATATCAAAGAAGGATAAAATAATTAAAAAATCCTCTTAATTAATGTTCCTTAAGAGACGTGTAAAAGAGAATCACGACAAATAATTTGAGACGGAGAAAGTATATTGCACTAATAATATTTTTAAGATTAGGATGTCTTGAATTTAATATAACTATTCAGACACTATTTTTAGATTTAGGTATTACTCTCGCCTTTCATTTTTACTTGTCCTATATACTAAAAATAAATATTCACTTTTATTTGTCCGGTTTGGAAAATCAAAAAATAATTTATCATTTCATACCTATTTTATCCTTACTATTTTACCCTTGATAGGAGGACGTGGAGGTAGTTGAGGTTCTTTCCCGATGTACTATTCTTCAATTTTCGCATTCTTAAATTCCTATTACTAGTTGTTTCTTTAGCCTCGCTTGTTTTATTCTTAGTTTTTTTAGACTATTACCTTGATGTTGCTTATGCTTGTTGCTACTACTTACTGCCTCCTTTTTCACCTTTCTTTGAGCTGAGGGTCTTTTGGAAACAACCTCTCTACCTTTGGAAGATAAGGGTAAAGTTTGTGTACACTCTACCCTCTCCAGATCAACTTGTGAGATCACACTGGGTTGTTGTACTATTTATTATTGAGTTGAAAACTTCAAGAAATTGTTAGTGGTTGCACAACTTCTATAGTATGTTTGACTGATTTCAACCACTAGGTGACTTATTAATAATTAGGGGTGATATAGTAAAAATTTCATTTTATTTATGATTTTTTAAGGGGTGTGTCAAGTCAAGACAAAACAATTGTGGACAGAGGGATTAAATAACTAAAACTGTTTATTTTTTCAAAGATTTGAGTGTCTCAAATTTAGGTATGTTTGCACGTAACAAAGATAAAACTAAAATAAAATATTAATAAGGAATTATATCAATAAAATTTTGGGAAAATATTTATTTGCAATAAAATTTCAATATATGGAAAACATAAACTGTATCCATAGACAAAATATGAAGAAACAGGAATATTTATTAATAAAGAATGCTGGTACAATTCTGTATATCCCCTTGATTATTCTCTTCTAATCTTTTCTTCGTAATTTGAGGGTCGTTAGTAGCGTACTTCTCGAACATAGGATGACCTCCTTGTGATGTATTTGATCTCCAAGAACGTCGAACAGTTTGGTAAAGACAGTATTTGATGCCTTGATCTCTTTGTGAATATCCCAGAGATTTCTGGGATTTCCGATATGTACTTTCAAGAAAATATGTGTCCCTTTATATAGACATGAGCTAGAATTTAGGGTAAAATAACCTTCAAGAAATCCTAGCGGACCTTAGAGTTGAAGATGGATTGGGCTCGTCTTGTAAAGTCCTATTTTAAATCCAGTAAAATTTTAATGTCTACAAATGCCCCCTACTTCAAGGTTTGTTGGAGTGTATTCTTGTCGAAACTCTGAAGTACCCATAAAAATGGAGCTTCAATCTTTGTACTTTTGTAGCTCCAAATTCTCCAGATCTGATTTGTGACAGAAGAGATGAAGGGCAGATTTGGTCCCACTAGGCGTGCCAATTTGTTTGGAACAAATTTTCAAGTGATAGAAAGAACTGCAAATCACAAATAAAATATAATATAATGAAACAGGAACATTTTATTAATAAACACCACGGGTACAATTCTGTATATCCACTTGATTCTTCTCTCCTAATCTTTTCTCCGTAATTCGAGGATCGTTAATAACGTATTTCTCGAACGTAGGATGAACTCCTTATGATGTATTTGATCTCCAAGAACGTCAGATATTTTGATAAAGGCAGTATTTGATGTCTTGATCTCTTCGTGGATATCCCTGAGATTTTTGAGATGTATTTTCAAGGGAATATGTGTCCCTTTATATAGTGTGATCTAGGGTTTAAGGTAGAGTAACCTCCAAGAAATCCTAGCGGACCTTAGAAGTTGAAGATGGATTGGACTCATCTTGTAGAGTCCTATTTAAATTCAAATTTTGATGTCTACAAATGCCCCTACTTCAAGGTTTGTTGGATTGTAGACTTGTCGAAACTCAAAAACGAGACTTGAAGTATTCATAAAAATGGAGCTTCCGCTTTGCAGTTTTGTAGCTCCGGAATTTGCAGATCTGATTTGTAAGAGAATAGATGAAGGGAAAATTTGATCTTATTGGGCATGTCAAAATTTGTATACAACAAATTTCGAGTCGAGAAAAATAATAATCAATACAGGAAAATTGAGTAACAGAATGTAGTATTTGATTTCAAATATGATGAGTGTTACAATCTCTATATAATCCTCTAATTCTTCCAATAAAAAGATAAACTATGTTGAACCTGAATTTGATTTAGATTTAAGGGCCTAAGTAGCTTGATCTTGAATCTTAGTCGTTACATTTGGATTTGATTTATTTGCCACGAGCAAGTAGCTTGATCTTGAACTCCTTGATATTTGTCCTTGTTCTTAGTCTTGAACTTGATTGCCTGAGAGCTTCAACCTGTAGCTTGTAGAGAAATATGTGCATTTGATCCACGAGCTCTCTTCTTAGTTCTTGTTCTCGATTCTCTGCCCTTTATGAGTTATGAGGACCCCTATTTATAGTTTTAGGAGTGTAGCTGTGCGATTTGATTAGTTTGTTTGAATTGACCAATCACATTCATCTGGTGGAATTTGATTGGTCAAAGCATGTCATCGGCACACTTGACATGAATTCATTGACTTTATTAATTTGACTGGGTTGTCACCTCATTTGACACGTGGCATGAGCCTGGATTTTAAGATGGGCTAATAGCTATTTGGACGTTGGGCTATTAAAGTGGGCTCATCATTTGGAGCAGAATTAAATGGACTAGCCCAGTGCATTTAAGATTAGATGATTAGTTCAATCATATTAGCCATATTATTCGAACTATTTTCTTGAATTTAATATAGTACAAATTAATTTATGAATTTTAAAAAATAAAATTTCATCACTTATAATCTTAACTGAAACAAAATTACATAAAATGAACATTTTATATCTGATACAATTATTTGATATGCCTGAACAACAAAAGAAATCATGTATATCAGTATAAAAGGATCACTATGTCAAAATGTAAGCATTAAATTTTTTAAATCAACATTTAACTAATCTTGTTAATTAAAATTATGCTCCCAAATAATAAAATCAAAACGATTTGGACCGGGCTATTCTTATGTACTCTCAGAATTGGGTTCGTACAGCAACTACGCGGGAAGGTAATGTAGCTGAATAAATAAATCAACACAATTATTTTTCACGTGGAAAACTCCTTGCTAAAGGGAGGCAAAAACCACGACCTATCTATTATAGGACTTTTCTCAACTTCACTAAACACGAATAGTTTAAAGGTTTACAAATTTCCTTGTAAGACCTACAGGAATTGTTCCCTAACAACCCCGCCTCTACCCACTTATACAATAATCTATCTCGAGACAATGTCCAGTCAAGAGATCCCTTATAACTCAATAACCAACGAAACACCTATTACACAATACTTGCAAAGGTAAATAGATGGAACCATAATAGAACCTAACTATAACAACTATATAACTTAATGATAAATCTTGATGAGCTCCGGTGCTTCGTTGATACATAGTTGGCTCTTCTTGAGACTAAGTGTTGCAACTGCTCACTATGCCTCTCATTGGAATATAGTGATTGTGGTTAAGTTCTAAAGTTTGTTCGTGTTGTATATATATATATATAGGAGTAGATGCCACCTTTGAATTGTTGAATCCAGCCAAGTTTTGGTTTTATTAATTGTACCCGAAAACCAAACCATCTTTGACTTGGATCCTCCTTCTTTCCTTGTATGTGTACTTGCTATTCCTTCTCTTTCTGCAATGCCAATTTCACGTGTCCAACTTATGGTAAGGATTCCATAAAGTTAAACTTCGAATCCTCATTAAAAAGGAATCAGCACCATCCCATTCTCTTAGTTGGTTATGAAATTTCTTGGTTGACAGTCTCCTATGCTGCAGGGATACGGATTACTTCCTTTGAGCTGTTCCTCTGAATGTTGTGACTGCTTCACTGAATCCTTATAAATCTATCTGGATATCTAGTTCTTTGAATGTTTCCTTATATATCCCTTCAATGCCATTAGGTACATTATCTGTCAAATCATCAAAGTTTTAATATAAGCTCATCATCTATCGTTGAGCCATCAGCTACTCACCAAAAACTTGTTCCAATTTAAACACGTAAATATAATACTTTTCGAACAGCTAGCTACGAAACAATCACATCAAACTCTAGCATACAAACTTTGGAAAGTATTTCAAAAAACTAAAATTTTAAACTTTCAAATATATTTGGAAAAAATAGCATGTGCCCAACATATGCAAGACTCATTATCCCGACAAGACTTTTTCTACACAATGTTCAACACTCATTTCTGACTACTCTGACTCCATTATGGTTCACCTCCGGATGACCAACTCTTGAATTGAGCGATCCATTACTAGCATAGCAAATGATTGAACTCCACGGAGGATCGACGATGTGAACTGCTAGGGGGTGCATGTGTGTGCGAGAGAGTTGAAATATTTGAAAGTAAGAAAGTCAATTTTCAAAATCCTAATTATATATGGAAAGTCAATTTTCAAAATCCTAATTATATATGCTCCCACTTTGCAACAAAAGGATGTTATATTAAAAGCAAGAAGGCCATACGCTCCTTTCTCTCTACTAATTCCATGCAAACCCTAGGAGCCGTCGTCTAATCTCATGGCCACCACGGCCACTGGTCAGCCACCACCGGTGGTTGGCCAGTTTTCTTCTATCCCCTTTTCATCTATACAAACTGCTCCTAATCTCGTAGATGCTTCTAAACCAAAATATAATGATCTTTTCAAACCTACAACCCTAAATCTCATGCAAAACCCTACTAGTACGTCCAATATTCCTATGAAGAAGGTTTCCTTTATTAATGGTACTCCAGTGTTACGTTGGACTCAAAAGAAAGTTGATGAAATGGAAATATTGGAGAACCTTATGCTGTTATAGGAAAGTTTTCAAATGGTTGGCCATCACTGGAGGAATTGAGAATCATCATTCCCATATAATGTGGCTTGAAAGAAAAATGTGACATTGGTTTGTTTCGATCTAGGCACATTTTAATCCGATTATCTCTTATGGAGGACTTCATTAAGTTGTGTTCCAAGGGTTCTTATTATTTACAAGCCAAAGATGGGTTCTCATATCAGATGAGAACATTGATATATGACTCTAAGTTCAGGATTGATGAAGAAACTTCGAAGGTAATAGGTTGGATATCTTTTCCCAATCTAATGCCAACTTATTTTTGTAAAGAGTCATTGTTTTCACTTGCTACTGCTATTGGAAGTCCTTTGCAACTAGATCTTGCTACCATTGATCGTACAAGGCCTAGTTGTGCTCGTGTCAAAGTGTTGGTAGATTTATTATCATATTTACCTCAATTTGTTAACATGGAAATCAAAGATGAGAAGACAAAGGAGATTAGTGTGATTAAAGTTAAGATTCACTATGACTATCTTTCAAAATACTGTGGAGAATGTAGATTGCAAGGGCATAATATTGATGAATGTTGGCATACTCACCCTGAACTTTATGAGGAGGAGGTGGTACAAAGAGGAGAGGTGTCTGCGGATGATAGAAAGGATATGCATGGTGTGGAGGATGCTGGTATTAAATATAGAGATAAAGGGAAAGCAGTTGTGAAAACCCATGCAAACAAGGTGGAGGCACTGTGAATGCTGCAGACCAGCAACAAAAGAAGAAGAAAAATGTTACTTATAATAGAAGGAGATTTAATGCTAGATTTTTGTCAAGTGGTAGAATAGTTGGGGATCCAGGAAACTGGAATATTATGAAGGATAATAGAAACTTTGCAATACAAGGTCAAGAAGGTGTTGGGAATGAAAAGGAGAATGATCAGCAACAGCTGGTGGAAAATTCATCTATGGTTATCCACAACAAGTTTGATGCACTACAAAAAGATGATCAAATAGAATAGGCCAACAAAGAGGAGATTAACAACAAAGAAGAGGAGGATCTACCCAAAGTCAAGCAGGGAAGTTCTATTGTAGTTGATGTTGTACAAATGAAGATTCCCGGAATGAACAAGGAAAATAGGAATGTGATTGAGAAAGAGAAAGCTGAAGATGGGGAATGTGTGGATGAGCAGTCAAATCTTGATCAATCTGAGATCAAGCAAAATGATCATGTCCAAGTGCTACTGGATCCTTCAATCAGTAGTGGTCCTAGTGAAGTTAGTATAGTATCTAGAAAGTGTTCTGAGGATTATACTGATCAGGTTCTTCATCAGAGTATTGAAAGTGTCATTTTTACTATTGAAGATGACTTGAGCATGGACAGAGATATTGATGTTTCTATCATTTTGGCTGATAAAAATGTGCTTTGCGACAAGAGAATGGAGGCTGATCATGATCCAAGAGGAGGAGCTGATATGGATGGACCTGGTGATGATAATGAAGAGACTGATCCTATGATGGGAGTTTGTCTACAATTAGTAGAAAGGGAAGAGTGTGAAGAGGCTTCAATTATCAGTCCTCTTCCACGAAGGATTGAATTACAACATGAGGATCAGTCTATTTTGTCTGACAAAAATATGGTGCCTATAACTAATTCACAGGATCAAATATGGTGCCTATAACTAATTCACAGGATCATCAGTTAGTTGCTGTTAAAAAGGTGTCTCCTATGAAGAAACTGCATGATCTGGTATCTCACTATGTTGACTTAAATGATGTAGAAGTGGGGGAACAAATCTCTAAAGGGGGGAAAGCAGACTCCAATATCACAGAAGATGCTGAAGCTGTTGATTTGGTACTTGAGAAAGTTAGTAAGGAAGCTGCTATTTCTCCAAAAACTACAAAGTCTCATGCTAAAGGTAAAAAAAAGAACAAGAAGCAAGATACTATTGACCAATTGCCTACTAGGGTGATTCCAAAGAGGGTGCTCGAAAGTCTAGTTCCAAATGATTCTCAAAACTTTATTTTGGAACATTAGATCTGTCAGAACTCAGAAGGCCTTCCATAGAGTGCAAATGCTGCACAGACATCACAAATTTTTTCTTATAGCATTGATGGAGCCTTTTCAAAATGCTAATAAAATTCATCAGTATAGGAGAATGATTGGTATTCCTTATGCTAACAGTAATTGTAATGGGAAAATATGGTTCTTTGTAAATGATAATATTGATGTGGAGATTTTAGAGGACACTTCTCAACAAGTCACTTTGAAGCTGTTTTTCCAGGAGCTGGACAAGACCATGGTTGTGACACTGGTTTATGCAAAATGTGATGCTCTTGAGAGATTATCATTATGGGATAACATGTATTGCTTAGCAGATGGTATGACTGCTCCTTGGTTGATTGGAGGTGACTTCAATGTCATATTGAATGAAGAAGAAAAGATTGGTGGCCTACCTGTTTTGCCTCAAGAATATGAAGATTTTGCCTTTTGCATCAATTCTTATGAATTAACTGAAATTAGTTTCAAAGGGAGTCCTTTCACTTAGTGGAATGGTAGAGCAGATAAAGAGTGTATTTTTAAAAGGTTCGATAGGATCCTATCTAATGAGCAATTTCAAGATTGGTTTGGACATTTGGAAATGGATCATCTATCAAGAAATGGTTCTGATCATGCCCCCATGCTTCTTTCTTGTGATGACCAAAATCAACACTTTGTGAGGCCATTCAAATTCTTGAAATTCTGGATTGAGAATGAAGGCTTTAAGGAAATTGTGAAGAACAATTGGTTGGCAGATGATGGGAATGATGTCTTTATTTCTTTCAAGCGAGAAAGTGAAACAAGTTAAAAGCGCTTTATCCGTATGGAGTAAGCGGACTTATGGAGATATTTTTAAGCAAATCAACATCAGGGAAGATATTGTTAAGATTAAAGAGCAGTTGTTTGAAGAAGTTCCATCAGAAACAAATAGAATGATTCTCCAAAGAGCACAGGCAGCAATTAAGAAATATTTGCATTATGAGGAGGAATTTTGGAAGCAAAAAGCTGGTTTCACTCACTTTACTGAAGGAGATAGGAATACAAGATTCCTTCACAATATGGTTAAGGGTAGGAGGAAAAGAACTCTTTTGAAAAAGATAAAGGATTCTGAGGGTACTTGGATCACTAATGCAAATGAGATTGCAAGTGAAACAGTGTCCTTTTATCAGAAGCAGTTTTCTCAGGAAGATGATCATGCAGATGCGTTATTCCTAAATCATGTTCCTGAAATGGTTAGTCAAGAGGATAATGAGCTGATGTGTTATATCCCAACTATTGATGAAGTCAAAAATGTTGTGTTTGAATAATGCGGGATAGTGCAAGTGGCCCTGATGGCTTGAGTGGCCTATTTTACCAAGCTTGTTGGGATATAGTTGGTAATGATGTACTGAATGTGGTTAAAGCCTACTGGGAGGGACATACTCTTCCTAAGTCCATTACACACACTAATATGGTGTTGCTACTTAAGAAGAATGATGTAGAGACCTTCTCAGATATGAGGCCTATTAGCCTAAGCAACTTTCATTAATAAGGTTATTTCAAGGGTGATTCATGACAGGATGGATAAAGTTCTGCCAAGTCTGATTTCTGCTAATGAATCAGGTTTTGTAAAGGGCAGGAACATCATTGAGAATGTGTTGCTGGCTCAAGAGATTGTATCTGATATTAGATTGAGAGGCAAACCAGCAAATGTGGTCATTAAGCTTGACATGACCAAAGCCTATGATGGGTGTCATGGTTGTTTTTAACTAGGGTCCTTAGAAGAATGGGATTTTTTGAGACTTTCATTGACAAGATTTAGAGGTTGATAGCTAATAATTGGTATTCTATACTCATAAATGGTCAGTCTCATGGCTTTTTTCATTCTACTAGGGGAGTTAAACAAGGTGATCCCTTGTCACCTGCTCTATTTATCTTATCTGCTGAAGTTCTTACAAGGGCGTTAAATGCATTGTTTGAGGATCACAGGTTTAAAGGATTTGGTATGCCAAAATGGAGTCCTGAGTTAAATCATCTTACTTATGAAGATGACTCAATCATTTTCACATCTGCAGACAACTATTCTTTGAACTTAATTATGAACACTCTGCAAAAGTATGAGGAGATTTCTGGAAAACTAATCAACAAAGGAAAGAGTTCTTTTTATATGTATTCCAAGGTTACAAACAATCTGGTTCAGTAGGTGGAAACCATCACTGGATTTTCAAAAGGATCTTTTCCTGTTGTATATCTAAGTTGTCCTATTACTCATGCTAGGAAAAAGAAGGCTGATTATAATGATGTTATATCCCGTATTTTGTACGTCGGGATATTCCGAGCCAAGTGTGAAAAGTTAAGACAAGGATATTTTTCCGACTTTGTTTCAAGACATAAGTTGCTTATGAATTTTGTTGGATGAAAATATTAAGGAATTTGGGGTTAAAAGTGAATTATGGAAAGTTAGAGATTTCATGAAAATTTGGGGCCAAAAGTGAAGTTTTGGAAATTTTAATTCATGAAAAAAGATCATGTGGCCATGTGACTTGTGGGCCATAGGCCACATGTATGAAGAATATGTGTGGTATTAGATGACTTATTAAGTCATCTTTATTATTTTCATCTCTTGGTAATTTCTAGAAAGTTGGAGAAAAAGAAAAAAAAAAAAAAAGAGAAAAGAGGAAAAAGGGGCCGGCCATGTGCATGGCATGTGCCATATATTTATGTATATATGTATAAGCAAAGACTATGCAAGTCATATTTTCATTCACCCCCTAGAAATTTCAAGAAAAGTGAAGAAAAATGAAGAAGGAGAGAAAACGACCAAGATGGGGGGCCTAACGAACCAGCCCATATAGTTGATCATGAAAATTGTTTCCTTCAAGCTTTCATACCAATTGGAAGGTCCTCGTCAACGTGGAAGGGTTGTTGGAGCAAGAAAAACATTGGTTTGTGCAATTGGCAAGCCTAGCCGAGAGGAAAAGTTGAAGAGGAAAGGTGAGGTTTAATCTTCTTTATGTGTTTATGGATGATTGGTACATGTTGTGATTTGTAGAAATGAAGGAAACCATGAAATTATATTTGTTGAAGTTGTAGCCGTGTGGTGTGTGTTTGGCCGTGTGTATGTAGAGTTGTGTTGGGGTGATGAATTAATTGTATTCCACATGTTTGTGTGTTGTGGTAATGTGTAGAAAATGAATGAAACTCATGGAATGATGTATGTTAAGGAATGGCCGTGTAGGGGCTGTTTGGTATGTATGAAATGAATTAATGTTATCTAGTATTTTGGTTGTCGTCGTTATGAATTTTAAGATGTAGAATGAAGGTTAATGATCCAAGTTGAAGTTAAAAACCGTGTGGGCTGATTTGGGGTTAATGTGATTTTATTGTAGTTTCTTGGATTTGTGAGGATATTATTAGGAGATGTTCCAGCGGGATTGGCGAGCTCCAGTTCCTTCGGAGTGCTGCCGAGTCAAAGCATTATGTTTCGACAATTTGTTTTGTGTTAGAGACTTTGCAGACAGTGTCGTGGGTATAAGATGTCGGTTATGTAAGCGGCTATGTAAGCCGATGTGTTATTACGCATTGTATTATAAGTTCGATATGTTTCTATATGCTACAGATTCTCTTTGATTCGAGAAAGGTGAAAAGCATATTATTCTTTGAAAACTTCCGTGACGCATTTATGTCATGATTCGAAAGCCAGCATGATTATGAGTATTATGTGAGTCAGCGGGTTTGCTCGGCCCTAAATAAGGGTCGGGTGCCCGTCACGCCCTAACAGAAACTAGGGTGTGACAAATTGGTATCAGAGCGGTTCGTCTTGGGGGTTGTCTGCAAAGTCGTGTCCGGTAGAGTCCTGTTTATGGTGTGAAGCGCGCCACATTTATAAACAGGAGGCTACGGGGCATCTAGGATGGTTACTCTTCTTTGACATCTTAGATCGTGCCGTAGAGCCAAGTTATAGGAAATGAAATTCCCGACACTAACCTTGACTTCAGCAGAGAAATGGCATCGACGGAAGAAAGCGATTAACGATATTGGAGGCTACGAAGTACGCAGGTAAGCAAAGGTATGCAAGACATATGTCAGGTAAGATATCGAAGTACGATTGAAATACAAGTTGAGACTAAAAAGGAGAGTAAACAAGAAAGTGTAACAGGTGTTGTTTGAGTAGGGCATACAAGCTATATTCATTATTTTTGTACTGTCGATGATGTTGGGAGCCCTGTGAGGCTGTGATATGATGATATGCATATATATATGTAGGCCCCGTGAGGCATTGTTGGTATTTCCTGCGTATAGGTTTTGGGACAGTAACCGTTACAGAGGAAACTCTACCGAAATTTTCCCAGAAGTAAAGCAAGAATGAGATATAGGTTTGTAATATGTCTTGGAAGGTCGTGCCAATAGTAATGGAAAAAAAAATTGACTAAGCTACGAGTACGGCGAAGCACGAGAAAGAAGCTAATTATTGACTCGGGGATAATAATAATTATAAGGTCGATGTTGATATGGTACAGGGAAACTGAAAAGGGCTTATGACACTTAGGGATGATTTAGAAAAGGCTGGCAAATCTTGAGGAGGTGTTACTTAAGGTACCGACCGAATTGACAAAGGGGACAAATTATGACGAGCTTATAGGTAAAGGGAGTAATAGGATGATTAGGACAAGAATACGGAGGAAAGGAATTGTGATGGGTACGAATGTATCGATAAGACAGTTTGTGAAACGTTAAGGGTAAAGTTGATCAGAAAGGAATAAGGAGTGTTACAAAATAGGATTGGTTACAGGTAAGATGTGACGAGGATTGTTCTGAAAATAAGAAAAGCCTAGTGAGAAAGTGGCTAAAGCTACGATATGGTCTATGTCGGTAGAATCTAACGACGAGTGTGAAACGAAAAAGCGAGCTATAGAGCGAATAAGGAAGACTTATTGAGTCCTGTAGGAGAAGTCTGGAACGAGGGTTACATAATAACGGAAATGATGGCGAGTGCAAGAAAAGAAAAGGTAACTGGAAGAGCGAAATAAGAAGGGAGTGAGACAACGGCATGGTAATAAACCATGACACGCGTAGTTAAGGATCCAAGTGTCAGGAGTGACGGGGCGGTAAAAGACACGGATATAGAAAGGACGAGGAACAAGGTAAAATGGGGGCAGAAATCCAAGGACCGCTAACTGAGCATCTGTAAGTAACGGTGATCGAGGTGTATTCCTCACCGTTGGGAATCTGGGGGCTTAAGACGGAAAAGTAGTCATGTCTAGAGGTGAAACGTGAGTATTGAGGATTGAAGGGAGTTGAAACAGAAATTGTGAAGTCAGGAGACTAAGGAACCCTTCTAATTCGGAGGGAAACGTGTTATGAGGACGTTTCGAAATCCGTTAGGACTTCGGTTTACTCTAAAATACGTGACAAAGGTGATGCGATAAAGTGGACGTAGTTATACGAGCGTTGAAGTGTTGTATTCAGCCAGAGTTCTAAAGTTAAGCGTGCTGGAGCGAGAGAAATTCTAGGATGGGTGACCCCCTGGGAAGTTTTCCGAAAATTCTACAAATTCAGACGCAAGAAGTAAATGAGGAGTTAGAGTGACTTAAGGACAAATTAGGAGTCTGAGGAGTGGGCAGAAACCCTAAAAGGTCGCGCAGAACGGAGCGAATTAGACCGATAAGGAGGAAGAAGGTGCATCATAGTTCTAGGATTAGGGTGAATTGGAATAGTGTTTTAAGGTATCTTGTAAGCAAGATGACAGAGATCATATGTGTACATAGGTACGCATGGGATATCCTGTACATGGTTAGATCAGCGAATATATGTATTCCGGTAATCAACGTGGCGGCATATGGAAGACAGTAATTGGACAAGGCAACGAAGTTCAAGTGAGAAGGAAAATATAAATGGCACAAGTACACCCCTAAAGGGGGAAGCGAGGGAGAGAGATGTAAGTGTAAAACAAGGACAACCAATATTACAATGTCCTGGATACGGATGCTTGGGCCGCAGGTAAAGTTCTTTGCTGAGACAAGCTAGGGAGATCGAAAAGCCAGTAGTAGAGGGATAGAAGTCAGGGTAATAATCGAGATGGTGCTGAGAATTAATTGTAAGTATCTGGGATAACATGATATTAGGGAAAGGAGACTTAAAGAGGGAATGCGATAAAGGGAAGTAACGAGTAGCTTCGGAGACATTGTGAAAGGTAGTACGGCCATACGGAATCAGAGGTTAAGATGTAGGTAATGGAGTGGTTGCTAGCAGTAGATGTGGAATAGTACGAACCTGAGGAGGAGGTGAAAGAGAAATATGATTGGTACATAAAATTGCATGCTACAGTAGCAAAGGAAACCCGAGATCCTTAAGACCCTATGCGACTAGTTGAACATTCGAGGACGAATGTTCTAAAGGGGGGAAGGATGTTATATCCCGTATTTTGTACGTCGGGATATTCCGAGCCAAGTGTGAAAAGTTAAGACAAGGATATTTTTCCGACTTTGTTTCAAGACATAAGTTGCTTATGAATTTTGTTGGATGAAAATATTAAGGAATTTGGGGTTAAAAGTGAATTATGGAAAGTTAGAGATTTCATGAAAATTTGGGGCCAAAAGTGAAGTTTTGGAAATTTTAATTCATGAAAAAAGATCATGTGGCCATGCACATGACTTGTGGGCCATAGGCCACATGTATGAAGAATATGTGTGGTATTAGATGACTTATTAAGTCATCTTTATTATTTTCATCTCTTGGTAATTTCTAGAAAGTTGGAGAAAAAGAAAAAAAAAAGAGAGAAAGAGAAAAAGGGGTCGGCCATGTGCATGGCATGTGCCATATATTTATGTATATATGTATAAGCAAAGACTATGCAAGTCATATTTTCATTCACCCTAGAAATTTCAAGAAAAGTGAAGAAAAATGAAGAAGGAGAGAAAAGCATAAGATGAAAACCAAATTTCCATATAGTTGATCATGAAAATTGTTTCCTTCAAGCTTTCATACCAATTGGAAGGTCCTCGTCAACGTGGAAGGGTTGTTGGAGCAAGAAAAACATTGGTTTGTGCAATTGGCAAGCCTAGCCTAGAGGAAAAGTTGAAGAGGAAAGGTGAGGTTTAATCTTCTTTATGTGTTTATGGATGATTGGTACATGTTGTGATTTGTAGAAATGAAGGAAACCATGAAATTATATTTGTTGAAGTTGTAGCCGTGTGGTGTGTGTTTGGCCGTGTGTATGTAGAGTTGTGTTGGGGTGATGAATTAATTGTATTCAACATGTTTGTGTGTTGTGGTAATGTGTAGAAAATGAATGAAACTCATGGAATGATGTGTATGTTGAGGAATGGCCGGTAGGGGCCGTTTGGTATGTATGAAATGAATTAATGTTATCTAGTATTTTGGTTGTCGTCGTTATGAATTTTAAGATGTAGAATGAAGGTTAATGATCCAAGTTGAAGTTAAAAACCGTGTGGGCTGATTTGGGGTTAATGTGATTTTATTGTAGTTTCTTGGATTTGTGAGGATATTATTAGGAGATGTTCCAATGATTGGCGAGCTCAGCTCTTCGGAGGCCGCCGAGTCAAAGCATTATGTTTCGACAATTTGTTTTGTGTTAGAGACTTTGCGACACGTTGTCGTGGGTATAAGATGTCGGTTATGTAAGCGGCTATGTAAGCCGACGTGTTATTACGCATTGTATTATAAGTTCGATATGTTTCTATATACTACGATTCTCTTTGATTCGAGAAAGGTGAAAAGCATATTATTCTTTGAAAACTTCCGTGACGCATTTATGTCATGATTCAAAGCCGATGATTATGAGTATTATGTGAGTCAGCGGGTTTGCTGCTCGCCCCTAAATAAGGGTCGGGTGCCGTCACGCCCCAATGAAACTAGGGTGTGACAAATGATCTCCCTCAAGAAGGTAAGGGACAAGTGCGTTTGGAAAGGAAAGTTGTTATCTCCGGAGGAAAAATAATGTTAATTACTAGTGTATTGCAAAGCATTCCTATCCACTTGCTATCTGCTATTAAACCTCCAAAATGTGTAATCAAGGACATTCACAAGATTTTTGCTAGATTCTTCTGGAGTATTAATGAAGATGTTAAAAAGAGACATTGGTCATCATTGTTGAATATGTGCTATCCAAAGCATGAAGGGGGGGGGGGGGAGGGGTTAGGATTTAGGTCCATTTTTGATGTATCAAAAGCTCTATGTGCTAAACTGTGATGGAGGTTTAGAACTATGCACTCCCTATGGTCAAACTTTATGTGGATCAAGTATAGCAAAAGTTTCCCTCGTAATGTTCAATGGAAGGGGCGGATCTCAAGTGTGGAAGATGATGCTTAAAGCTAGAGACAATATAGAGCAGAGATTTGGTGGGAAACTAGAAGTGGCACCGCAAATGTCCGGTTTGATAATTGGACAAGATTAGGAGCTTTTATGACATGTACTTCCCGATCAGCCCTATTGATGAAAGATGGAGGATGTGAAAGAGCTTATGAATGGAGGAAGTTGGGATATTGTCAAGCTACAACAATGTTTCCCCGAAGAGATTGTTGATCACATAATGGCTAGACTAGAAATTAAAGGAAATTCTCTAGAATGGGATAAGCCCAAGTGGACGATGACTAGTCGGAGACTTTTATGTGGCAAGTGCGGATCTTAAGGCAAAAAATCTCACTCTTCTGAGATTTATAAGGACATGTGGATCAAAGGATTCTTATGGAGATTGTGGAAGTTTAAAATCCCTGTTGATGAAGTTCTAGCCTCAATAGGAATTAATGTGGTATCTAGATGTGTATGTCTTTAACAGATTCACTAACAAGAGACCATTGATCACCTGTTTTTAAATAGCAGCTTTGCAACTTCTATCTAGAATGTGTTCAACAATGCTGCTGGGCTTACAATTACTGGTACACATGTTAAGCAAGTAGTGATAAAATGGTGGCATGCCCCATGTCATTACAAGCTGAGACCTGTTTACAAAGCGAGGCTTGCCCATAATATTGTGACATTTGTGGAAGTGGACGAATACAACTTTGCATGGAGGTTTCATGTCCGTATTCAAGGTACCGCATGAGATCAACTTAAGCATTTACTTGTTTTGTAAAACCAGATTTCCTCTCATTCAGGACATGCCAAAGAAATGGCATGATCTCATTAATTTCTTTGAGAGGTTTAAGCTAAAAATCAGTTCCAAGACTGTCTTATGGAAATTGCCAACAAGAGGATGGGTGAAATGTAATTGTGATGGTGCAGCAAAAGGAAATCCTGGTCCAAGTGCCATTGCCTTTTGTGTTAGAAATGAAAAAGGAGATTTGTTGTATGCTGCAGGACAACAAATTCCTGATGGAAACAATCTGGTTGCTGAGGCTATTGCTATTAAGAAAGGAGTTGAGCATTGCATTGTTAATAACTGTTCCTTTGATAATTGAGATGAGCTCTCTATCTATACAGAAGTTCATTATGGGTGAATGGGATACCCTTGGAGTATTGTGATGATAGTAAAGGAGATTCAAAGATTAATGAAGGGAAAGAAAGTGAAGGTGGAGCATATTTTCGAGAGGCAATGGACTAGCGCATTTTTTGGCTAACTTTTGTTTTTTGTTTTGCGGGTACACAACAATTCACTACTTTCCAGAGTTACCAATTATGGAAAGGAGAATTCTTAACTCAGATAAATCTTAAATACTATATTTGAGAATCAGATATGCCACAGATTCTATACAACTTCAAACTTGAAGAGGAAAAGAGTCGCAACATGCTCTAGCTGCTGTTTTATACTGTCATTCATGACATACTGTTGCTGAATGGAGGTAACATAGTTGGGAGCTATCTGTAGGGGTGGTATTAGTGTGATCACATGCTCATTCCACACGCAGAGTTTGCAGAATCGTTTTAATTTCAAAACACAACAGGAATAGGACATGTGACACAAGGATTACTTGCTGATTTGATTAAGCTGAAAACTGCAGGAAATGTGAGTTGGAAACTATTTTGGAGGCCAGAATTTTAATCATCTAGATCTTGTTCCATACCATCTGGTGAGAGCTTGGAAGTGTGATAAATGGAGGAAGATCAAGGCACCAGAATTAGCATTTTCTAGAGCTTTTTCATTGCTATTTTTTAACTTAGTTTCTTAGTTTGTTTAGCTTCTCTTTTGTTTCTTTTATTTTCTTATCTTATTTTTTGTTTTCAAACTCTCCTATTTTGGAGTAGCCTTTTGAATAGATTCTTTATTTTAATAAATTCCCATCATTATGATGGTTTAATTAAAAAAAAAAAAAAAACTTGCAACATAAAGGCGATCACGAGAGTTAGATTACGGTCCCAAAACCCCTTCGTCGCCCGTTACCCGACTCTGGGAGCAACCTAAAGAAAGTGTCTAAACGCATCCAGGGACCATGGTTGGTCAATGGGACTTCAGTGGTCCTTTCTCTCTCCTCTTTCACCGATGAGTGGTGAGGGCCTCACTTTTGCATTCCATAAATTGGTCGCGAGGCCAATTCTGCGACCCACAAATTTTCTCATTTCCTCCACACGTCTGTTCACAAGCTATGTGTTACACCTCCCGTTTTATTGCAAGGAGATTTTGGCTTATTGGTGGTGTGTACCTTCGGTTCGGTAATCCGCACCAGAGTTTTGGACATGAGATATTTTACCTTGTATGTGTACAGGAGTATAAGTATGCATTCTTGACATTACGAGGGAATTAGAAGTGAAACGAATCGAATCGGAGCAAAACGGGCAGCTCGTAAACCGCCGAAACCAAGCCGAATCGACGGCCTAAGGGATGACCGTCGACACGTTGACGAGCCGTCGTCTGGCATCGTCGACGAGGTTCTGCAATCAAACATCTTAGGCAGCAGTTCGATGGGGCATGTCGACCGACCGTCGACCCGCGGATCTGGAACTTTCCAGCCCTGGTTATAAATATAAGATCCCACGTTTTATTCCATTATTTCTCCCAAAAACAGATCCTATATCTCTAGAACCCTCTAAAACCCTCCCTCTATTTTCTACAACAAATCTATACCAAGAAACCAAGATCAAAAGCAAAGACTAAGAGATTCATGTACTAGGAAGCCTATTAGGGTTTGTGAAGAGTAAGAATTTCTTTGGCATGCAAGTGGAGGATTTCATTCTAATGAGTAGAAAGTGACTCAAGGCTTATTCCCAAGTGATTAAGGTGAGTTATATGCTTTATTTCATATTGTTGAGAGTATTGAGGGGTTAAAAGACTGGATTATGGAAAGGAGGAGAATATGGAGTGCAAATATGAAAATAATGATATTCTTGAATCATGACTTCACTTGAATCATAGTTCTTGATATGTAATGAGTATCATCTTGATATAAATAGTATTAAAGATGTTGTAGAGGCATTGTATGAGGACGGATACGGTATGGTGCTATAGTTAGGGTTATAAAGGAGTTTGATAGGGAATGTTGAGCATTTAATAATGTCTAGCTTGATGAAGTTGTTGATTAAGATATTGTGGGTGTTGTTATTGATGTTGGGAGTTATTTGTTATGTAGGGGAACGCATCGAAATAAAGGAGATGTTACCCAATTTTCGTTAGCTTTAGCTTTAGCTTAAGTATGTTTTTGATTGTCTAATTTAAGTATGAACTCTCTTGAATGTAGAAACGTGAATATTGGAGGGAAGCGTTCAAGTGACAAAGTTAGCGAAACGTAAAGGTATGTAAGGCTAGTCCCTTCTTTTTTAAGGCATGATTCCTATGACATGACCCTCCCATGACCTTCTTACATTGCGAAAAAATATAAGTCAATGCATATAAAGAGCTTCTTATGAGACAAAGATAAGAGATATGTCGAGAGTATGAGAATGATGATGATGAGTCTGAGCCTAGAGATCCTAAAGCTTATGATATGATATTTCCATGAAGCTAATGATCCTTGTACGATTCTTTGATGTTATTCATTATTGCTAGACCCACCTTATGATGCTAGTTCCTTCAAGGTGAGGTATGATGATTATGATGACTCCATAATGGAATCGCGGGTTCTTGACCTTACGTCACCCCGACATAGTTATAGATTATCTTTGAGTTCTAATGCATGCTTTATGATAAGTATATGAGGAGGAGATTACACCGTGCCTAGATGGCCGGACATGTCACCGCGAAGGCGGGCTGCATACGATTACACCGTGCATAGATGGATGGACATGTCACCGTGAAGGAGGGCTGCATATGATTACACCGTGCCTATATGGCCGAACATGACACCACTAAAGGGGCGGCGTCGATGGTTACTCGGACACGAGTTATCGATTATGGTATATATGATATGTATAACATGTGTTTTCTTTTAAAGGCTAAGCGAGGTTGTATCTTCGCCTCATGCTCCATTATTTTCTCTATTATGTTAGTATTATTCATGCCTTACATACTCGGTCAATATTCATACTCACGTCCTTTCTTTTTGGACGTTGTGTTCATGCGAGTAGACGGGGGAGACGGTGCGGATCCGTAGGAGCTTATCGGGCGATTCACGGGGAGCACTCTACTATTCGGAGGTGCTACTCATCGATCATATTCTTTTGTGTATATATTTGGGCACGACGAAGCCCCGTCCGTCTTTATGTCTAGTGCCTCTAGTAGAGGCTCGTAGATACGTACGTGTGGGTAGTAGATGTCCCGTGATGATCATATTGTATATTTGTATCTTATTTTGATAGTGTTACACCTTGAAAATTTCCCCCGTAGGAATAATTCGGGGGGTCATGTAATAGGTTTGGACAAGTAAAAACTAGATGTGATGATGCTAATTAAGATTTAAAAGGCATTAGATTGAAAAAAATTTGTTAAAAGGAGACTTAAGTTAGGTACGACAGAATTGGGAGCTTTGAGTTAAGATGCCCTAAGATGTCCCAAGAAAGAGTTATAACGTCCTTGAATGATATAAGTGTTGAACAAGGAAGAAGGTTCCATAAGGATGGGAGATCAAACGATGACGAAACAAAACTCAAGGGGGAATGGGCCGATTTTGGCGATAAACGGCCGATGCCCCTGTAGATTTGACCGAATGGAGAGTTCGGAAATTATAGGCCAACATACGGTCGATGTTTTATTGCCCTATTGGTCCGAAAATTTCCATCGACCAATTCCATTTATATGGACCATTCTCCATTTCTTTTTTTTCATTTCCTTCATTCCCCCAAACACAAGAAGTTAAAAAGTTTTCCCAACTTCCCCTAGAAAACCATAGAAATCAAGATCAACAAAAGAAAGCAAGAAATAAATAAGGAAACCCTTTAAAAAATACCCAAGTCAAGAAATCAAGGAGAGATAAACAAAATTTTGGGAGGAATCCCACCCCAAGCTTGTTCCCATTGTTTAAGGTAAGTTTCTGAATTTTACATCTATTTGAAGTATTTTGGAGATTCATGGATTGGAAGAGCACCAAAATGGTCTTTAAAATAGAATATTGTCTTTTTGGATTAGAGGGGCAATCAAAATGAAATGTGATAAAAAATTTGTTATAAATGACCTATAGAACATGAAAGAGTATTGATAAAAGAATGCGCATGGATTTTTAGTCATAATTAGGGGAAAATTTAGGTGAATTATGAAAGCGAATCGTAGAATGAATGACGATTGTTGTTACGATATGGAATTATTAGAATGTGGGATTTGATATGAAATATGGGGAAAGTATAAAACAAAGGACATGTCCCCAAATTTTCATAGTTGAGAACATGTTTTCCCGATTAAAGCTAATGTCGATACGAATTCCATTGGGATAAGTGCTTTTAAAGGGAGAAAGCGAGAATAATAGTAAAGGGGCAAATAAGGCTAGTCCTTTTTTCAAAGGGATGAGTATATAACATGAATTTCCCCCTCATATAAATGTTCCTATTCCCAAAAAGGTAAAGATCCTCATTCATGAATACTATACGAGATAAGACAAGGACTATGATAACTAAAGTCTAGAAATATTATAGTTTGAAGAGCTCCTAAGGAAGATCTATATATATGTAATCAAAAGGTTTTATATTTTGTCCACTCACCTCCCGCGTTCCCTTTAAGGGAGGGAAAAACGATGAATGTTCCATAGTGACAACGGGGGCCCCGACCTTACGTCACCCCTCAAGTATAATACGAGTCTCTATACATGTAATGTAATAAGATCGATGAGTTATGATAAAATTCATGAAAACATATTATAATAAGTATGTTATGAAAAGCATAATTTTTATGAGCATGTTATGATAAGTATGATGTAAGAATGTATGATGATATCCACCGGCCTATAGGCGGGCAAATAAGCCGGGGTATACACACCAGGCAAAGGAGGGGCAACCCGGGGGGGTAAGAATATCCCGGGGGAGCCCCCCCGCCCAAAGGGTGATGCTATTGTTACCCATTATTAAACCCCACCTAAGGTCGGGCATATATGATTAGTTAAAAAAAATTAAGTTGAGAGAAGAAGATATATATATATATAGATCTTTCTTATGATTCGCCATTCATTGCTCCATATTTTTTCCTCCCTTTTTTGATGCTCCTTGTTGTTTATGCTTCCCTACCGACAATATTGTAATCCTTTTTTGACGCCCCATCCCCGAGACAGGAGGTATCGATCCTGGGCTGGGTGATTTTAAGCCCCATACCCCCGGGGCAGATATTCTTTTGGTAAAATTTTGTATATTTTATTTTTGGGATAAAGGGGTCCCGTCCCCCGGATGTCTAGTATTTTAGTAATTTTGAGATACGGGTGGGGGTCCCGGGCCAAGGTTGTGTATAGCATTATATATTATTTTGATAGGAACTTATGTTTATAAAACTAATGTATTCCCAAATACTTTTTTATGATTTGGATATTAAAAGAATAAAAAGAGTAAGAAGGAGTGGTGTTCTTGTCATCCCCATACCCTCGCGGCCAAGTCCGGTGGAGGGAAAAAAAGGGCCGAATAAATTGTAGATATGTTTTGGGAAATGATTAAGGTTTTTGGCGTGTTGTGTAGAATAGTAAATGCATTTGAGATGAGTAGAGATTAGCAGAGTAGTGCTGATACCTCCCGGGGACCCGCTGCCCCCCAGGGGTGTGAAAAAAGGGGAGAGGGGGTGGCCCCAGGGGGTGTTTAAAGTGTCCAGTAGGTTTGGGGGGAAGCGCGCCACACTTATAAACAGACCGGGGGCATTTAGGAAAAAAAAGACCTTCTTCTTCTCGCTTTAAAACGTTGTTATAAGATTTTCA
>NC_081343.1:10950201-10986622 GCF_029784015.1 Lycium ferocissimum | reverse complement strand
GAAATGGGAGATCGGCCGGGGAGGGGATGAAGCGGGGTAAAACGAGATGGTCGAGTTAATTGTAATTGGGGAAAAATATTGGGGAAAGGAGACTTGGGGAATGCGATAAAGGGAAGTAACGAGTAGCTTCGGAGACATTGTGAAGGAGTACGGCCGTACGGAATCGAGAGGTTAAGATGTAGGGTAATGGAGTGGTTGCTAGCGCGTAGATGTGGAATAGTACGAACTGAGGAGGAGGTGAAAGAGAAATATGATTGGTACATAAAATTGCATGCTACGGTAGCAAAGGAAACCCGGTATCCCAAGACCTTTATGCGACTAGTCAACGTTCGAGGCCGAATGTTCTAAAGGAGGAAGGATGTTATATCCCGTATTTTGTACGTCGGGATATTCCGAGCCAAGTGTGAAAGTTAAGACAAGGATATTTTTCCGACTTTGTTTCAAGACATAAGTTGCTTATGAATTTTGTTGGATGAAAATATTAAGGAATTTGGGGTTAAAAGTGAATTATGGAAAGTTAGAGATTTCATGAAAATTTGGGGCCAAAAGTGAAGTTTTGAAAATTTTAATTCATGAAAAAAGATCATGTGGCCATGCACATGACTTGTGGGCCATAGGCCACATGTATGAAGAATATGTGTGGTATTAGATGACTTATTAAGTCATCTTTATTATTTTCATCTCTTGGTAATTTCTTAAAGTTGGAGAAAAGAAAAAAAAAAAGAGAAAAGAGAAAAAGAGGTCGGCCATGTGCATGGCATGCCATATATTTATGTATATATATGTATAAGCAAAGACATGCAAACATATTTTCATTCACCCCCAGAAATTTCAAGAAAAGTGAAGAAAAATGAAAGGAGAGAAACGACCAAGATGGGGGCGCTTAACCCGCCCCATATAGTTGATCATGAAAATTGTTTCCAAGCTTTCATACCAATTGGAAGGTCCTCGTCAACGTGGAAGGGTTGTTTGGAGCAAGAAAAACATTGGTTTGTGCAATTGGCAAGCCTAGCCGAGAGGAAAAGTCAAGAGGAAAGGTGAGGTTTAATCTTCTTATGTGTTTATGGATGATTGGTACATGTTGTGATTTGTAGAAATGAAGGAAACCATGAAATTATATTTGTCAAGTTATGCTTGGTGGTGTGTTTGGCGAAGTGTGTATGTGTAGAGTTGTGTTGGGGTGATGAATTAATTGTATTCAACATGTTTGTGTGTTGTGGTAATGTGTAGAAAATGAATGAAACTCATGGAATGATGTATGTTGAGGAATGACCGTAGGTAGTACGTTTTGGTATGTATGAAATGAATTAATGTTATCTAGTATTTTGGTTGTCGTCGTTATGAATTTTAAGATGTAGAATGAAGGTTAATGATCCAAGTTGAAGTTAAAAAACCGCCATTGGTGGACACTAGTTAATGTGATTTTATTGTAGTTTCTTGGATTTGTGAGGATATTATTAGAGATGTTCCGGCGGTATCGGCTGAACCGAGCTTCCTTCGAGTCTTTGCCCGAGTCAAACATTATGTTTCGACAATTTGTTTTGTGTTAGAGACTTTGCGAGCTGTCGTGGGTATAAGATATCGGTTATGTAAGCGGCTATGTAAGCCGTGTGTTATTACGCATTGTATTATAAGTTCGATATGTTTCTATATGCCATTTCACTCTCTTTGATTCGAGAAGGTGAAAAGCATATTATTCTTTGAAAACTTCCGTGACGCATTTATGTCATGATTCGAAACGGCATGATTATGAGTATTATGTGAGTCGGCGGAGTTTACTTCCTAACAGAGTCGGGTGCCCGTCACGCCTTTACCGTAAACTAGGGTGTGACAAATGATCTCCTCGAAGGTAAGGGACCAAGTGCGTGCATGGAAAGGAAAGTTGTTATCTCGGAGGAAAAAGCAGTGTTAATTACTAGTGTATTGCAAAGCATTCCTATCCACTTGCTATCTGCTATTAAACCTCCAAAATGTGTAATCAAGGACATTCACAAGATTTTTGCTAGATTAATACTGAGTATTAATGAAGATGTTAAAAGAGACATTGGGTCATCATTGTTGAATATGTGCTATCCAAAGCATGAAGGGGGGGGGGGGGGGGAGGGTTAGGATTTAGGTCCATTTTTGATGTATCAAAAGCTCTACGTATAACCGTGATGGAGGTTTAGAACTATGCACTCATGGTCAAACTTTATGTGGATCAAGTATAGCGGTTCCTCGAATGTTCAAATGGAAGGGTGGATCTAGGCAGTGGAAGATGATGCTTAAAGCTAGAGACAATATAAAAGGTGAGATTTGGTGGGAAACTAGAGTATGCCGCAAATAAGTTTGATAATTGGACAAGATTAGGAGCTTTATATTATGTACTTCCCGATCAGTTCCCTGACGAAAAGAGTGGAGGATGTGAAAGAGCTTATGAATGGAGGAAGTTGGGATATTGTCAAGCTACAACAATGTTTCCCAAGAGATTGTTGATCACATAATGGCTAGACTAGAAATTAAAGGAAATTCTCTAGAATGGGATAAGCACGGGTGGATGATGACTAGTAATCGAGACTTTTACGTGGCAAGTGCAGGATCTGGAAGGCAAAATCTCACTATTCCGAGATTTATAAGGACATGTGGATCAAAGGATTCTTATGGAGATTGTGGAAGTTTAAAATCCCTGTTGATGAAGTTCTAGCCTCGATAGAATTAATGTGGTATCTAGATGTGTATCTTCATGGGGATCTCATCAACAAGACCATTGATCTTTGTTTTTAAATAGCGACTTTGCAACTTATCTAGAATGTGTTCAACAATCACTTGGCTTACAATCTTGGTACACATGTTAAGCAAGTAGTGATAAAATGGTGGCATGCCCCATGTCATTTCAATTTGAGACATTTACAAGCGAGTTACGACCATAATATTGTGACATTTGTGGAAGTGAATGGCCTAATACAACTTTGCATGGAGGCTCTATATGCGTATTAGTGCTGCCGTGAGATCAACTTAAGCATTTACTTGTTTTTGTAAAACCGATTTCTCTCATTGAGGACATGCCAAAGAAATGGCATGATCTCATTAATTCTTTGAGTAGGCTTAAAAAATGGAGTTCCCAAGGCGCTCTTATGGAAATTGCCAACAAGAGGTCAGGTGAAATGTAATTGTGATAGTGCGACAAAAGGAAATCTGGTCCAAGTGCCATTGCCTTTTGTGTTAGAAATGAAAAAGGAGATTTGTTGTATGTTGTAGACAACAAATTCGATGGAATCAATCCCAGTTCTTGAGGCTATTGCTATTAAGAAAGGAGTTGAGCATTGCATTGTTAATAATCTGGTTCCTTTGATAATTGAGACTGACTCTCTATCTATACAGAAGTTCATTATGGGTGAATGGGATACCCCTTGGAGTATTGTGATGATAGTAAAGGAGATTCAAAGATTAATGAAGGGAAAGAAAGTGAAGGTGGAGCATATTTTCAGAGAAGGCAATGGACTAGCAGATTTTTTGGCTAACTTTGTTTTTTGTTTTGCAGGTACACAACAATTCACTACTTTCCAGGAGTTACCAATTATGGAAAGGAGAATTCTTAACTCAGATAAATCTTAAATACTATATTTGAGAATCAGATATGCCACAGATTCTATACAACTTCAAACTTGAAGAAGAAAAGAGTACAACATGCTCTAGTCATATTTATCGTCATTCATGACATCTTTTATTCTTGAATGGAGGTAACATAGTTGGGAGCTATCCGTAGGGTGGTATTAGTGTGATCACATGCTCATTCCCATGCGCAGAGTTTGCAAGCGTTTTAATTTCAAAACACAGGGAATAGGACATGTGACACGGATTACTTGGCGATTTGATTAAAGCCGAAAAGCTCACGGGAAATGTGAGTTGGAAACTATTTTGGAGGCCAAATTTTAATCATCTAGATCTTGTTCCATACCATCTGGTGAGAGCTTGGAAGTGTGATAAATGGAGGAAGATCAAGGCACCAGAATTAGCATTTTCTAGAGCTTTTTCATTGCTATTTTTAGCTTAGTTTCTTAGTTAGTTTAGCTTTTCTTTTGCTTCTTTAGTTTTCTTAGCTTCTTTTTTGTTGTCAAACTCTCCTATTTTGGAGTAGTTCATCTGTACAGTTTATTTATTTTAATAAATTCCCATCATTATGATGGTTTAATTAAAAAAAAAAAAACTTTGCAACATAAAGGCGATCACAGAGTTAGATTACGGTCCGCAAAAACCCTCTGTCGCCCCGTTACCTGACTTGGGAGCAGCTAAAGAAAGTGTCTAAACGCATCCAGGGACCATGGTTGGTCACCGGGGACTTCAATTGGTCCTTTCTCTCTCCTCTTTCACCAGTGAGTGGTGAGGGCCTCACTTTTGCATTCCATAAATTGGTCGCAGGCCAATTCTGCGACCCACAAATTTTCTCATTTCCTCCACACGTCTGTTCACAAGCTATGTGTTACACCTCCCGTTTTATTGCAAGGAGATTTTGGCTTATTGGTGGTGTGTACCTTCGGTTCGGTAATCCGCACCAGTTTTGGACATGAGATATTTTACCTTGTATGTGTACAGTGTATAAGTATGCATTCTTGACATTACGAGGAATTAAAGTGAAACGAATCGAATCGGAGCAAAACGGAGCGTTCCGTAAAACTGCCGAAACCGCCGTAATCGACGGCCTAAGGATGACCGTCGACACGTTGACGAGCCGTCGTCCGGCATCGTCGACGAGTTCGCAATCAAACATCTTAGGCAAGAAGCGATTCGATGGGGCATGTCGACCGACCGTCGACATCGGATCCGGAACTTTCCCGGTTATAAATATAAGATCCCACGTTTATTCCATTATTTCTCCCAAAAACAGAGATCCTATATCTCTAGAACCCTACAAAAACCCTCCTCTATTTTCTACAACAAATCTATACCAAGAAACCAAGATCAAAAGCAAAGACTAAGAGATTCATGTACTAGGAAGCCTATTAGGGTTTATGAAGAGTAAGAATTTTTTTGGCATGCAAGTGGAGGATTTCATTCTAATGGAGTAGAGTGACTCAAGGCTTATTCCCAAGTGATTAAGGTGAGTTATATGCTTTATTTCATATTGTTGAGAGTATTGAGGGGTTAAAAGACTTGGATTATGGAAAGGAGGAGAATATGGAGTGCAAATATGAAAATAATGATATTCTTGAATCATGACTTCACTTGAATCATAGTTCTTGATATGTAATGAGTATCATCTTGATATAAATAGTATTAAAGATGTTGTAGAGGCATTGTATGAGGACGGATACTGGTATAGGTGCTATAGTTAGGGTTATAAAGGAGTTTGATAGGGAATGTTGAGCATTTAATAATGTCTAGCTTGATGAAGTTGTTGATTAGGATATTGTGGGTGTTATTGATGTTGGGAGTTATTTGTTATGTAGGGGAACGCATCGAAATAAAGGAGATGTTACCCAATTTTCGTTAGCTTTAGCTTTAGCTTAAGTATGTTTTCCATTATCTAATTTTAGTACGAACTCTCTTGAATGTAAAAACATGAATATTGGAGGGAAGCGTTCAAGTGATAAAGTTAGCGAAAAGTAAAGGTATGTAAGGCTAGTCCCTTCTTTTTCTAAGGCATGATTCCTATGACATGACCCCCTTTATCTTTCCATGACCTTCTTACATTCCAAAAAATATGAGTCAATGTTTATAAAGAGCTTCTTATGAGACAAAGATAAGAGATATGTCGAGAGTATGAGAATGATGATGATGAGTCTGAGCCTAGAGATCCTAAAGCTTATGATATGATATTTCCATGAAGCTAATGATCCTTGTACGATTCTTTTGAAGTTATTCATTATTGCTAGACCCACACTTATGATGCTAGTTCCTTCAAGGTGAGGTATGATGATTATGATGACTCCATAATGGAATCGCGGGTTCTTGACCTTACGTCACCCCGACATAGTTATAGATTATCTTTGAGTTCTAATGCATGCTTTATGATAAGTATATGAGGAGGAGATTACACCGTGCCTAGATGGCCGGACATGTCACCGCGAAGGCGGGCTGCATACGATTACACCGTGCATAGATGGATGGACATGTCACCGTGAAGGAGGGCTGCATATGATTACACCGTGCCTATATGGCCGAACATGACACCACTAGTGGGCGGCGTGCGATGGTTACTCGGACACAGGTTATCGATTATGGTATATATGATATGTATAACATGTGTTTTCTTTTAAAGGCTAAGCAGGTTGTATCTTCACCTCATGCTCCATTATTTCTCTATTATGTTAGTATTATTCATGCCTTACATACTCAGTACAATGTTCATACTCACGTCCTTTCTTTTTGGACGTTGTGTTCATGCCAGAGGTAGACAGGGAGACGGTGCAGATCCGTAGGAGCTTATCAGCTGATTCACAGGAGCACTCTACTATTCCGGAGGTGCTACTCATGATCATATTCTTTTGTGTATATATTTGGGCACGACAGGGTCCTGTCCCGTCTTTATGTCTAGTGCTCTAGTAGAGGCTCGTAGATACGTACGTGTGGGTAGTAGATGTCCCATGATGATCATATTGTATATTTGTATCTTATTTTGATAGTGTTACACCTTGAAAATTTCCCCTTAAGCGTACAGTGAATAGACTAACGAGGGGTGCGATGTACATGAGGTTTGGACAAGTAAGAACTAGTATGTGATGATGCTAATTAAGATTTCAAAGGCATTAGACTTGAGGAAAGAAAGTTGTTAAGAGAAGCGAGACTTAAGTTAGTGTATCGGACGAGAATTATGAGCATTGAGTTAATGATGTCCTAATGATGTCCCAAGAAAGAGTTATAACGTCCCTTCGAATGATATTGAAGTGTTGAACAAGTGTTAAGAAGGTTCCATAAGGATCGGAGATCAAACGAGTCGACGAAACAAAACTCGAAGAATCGAAGAGACATACGGCCAGACATATCGGTCGTATAAAATCTCGGCCGTATGTCCACTCGTAGATTTGACCCCGAATGGCATGAGTCTCGGACCAATTATACGGTCCAACATACGGTCAAGATGTTTTATACGGACCGTATGTTGGTCCGTATAATTCCATCGGGATCGAATTCCATTTTATATAAGACCATTCTCCATTTCATTTTTTCATTTCCCTTCATTCCTCCACAACACAAGAAGCCTCTAAAGTGTTCCAAGCAATTCATCCATGAGAAAACCATAGAAATCTAAGATCAACAACAAGAAAGCAAGAGAATCAAGTGAAGGAAACCCATTAAAAGTCATCCAAGTCAAGAAATCCAAGGAGAGATAAACTAGGGTTTTGGTGCTATGTGAATCACCACTCCAAGCTTGTTCCTCTATTGTTTAAGGTAAGTTTCATGACCCTTACATGCTATTTGAAGTATTTTTAAGTTGAGATTCATGGATTGTAGAAGAGCACCACAAATGGGTCATTAAATGGATGAATATTGTCATTTGTGATTAGTGAGTGAAGTCAATCATGGAAATGAATATGTTGATGATATAAACGTGTTATAAATGACCTATAGAACATGAAATGAGTATTGGATACGAAAGAATGCGACGATGGATTTTTAGTCATAATTATGGGAAATTGAGGTGAATTATGAAATGCGAATCGTATGAATGAATGACGATTGTTGTTAGCGATATTGTGATGATTATTATGAATGTTGGGAGTTGATATGAAATATGGCGGAAAGTAGTATAAACAAAGGACATGCTGCCCAAATTTCTATAGCTTAGAGAACATGTTTTCCCGATTATATAGCTAATGTCGATACGAATTCCATTGAAGGTATACGAGTGCATTTAAGGAGCAAGCGAGCAATAGAATAGTAAAGCGGCAAAGGTATGTGAGGCTAGTCCTTTCTTTCCAAGGCATGAGTCATATAACATGAATTTCCTCCTCTACTATAAATGTTCCTATCTCTAAGAAGGTAAAGATCCTCATTCATGAATAGCTATACGAGATAAGACATACGATGACTATGATAGCGAGCTAAAGTCTAGAAATATTATAGCCTTTGACATGATGCTCCTAAGAAGCTAATGATGCTATATATATGTAATCAAATGGTATTGATCATTATGTCCACTCACCTCCCGCTTGTTCCTTCAAGGTGAGGCAGAATACGTATGAATGTTCCATAGTGACAACGGGGGTCCACGACCTTACGTCACCCCGATCAAGTATGAATAGCTAAGAGTCTCTATACATGTAATGTAATAAGTATCTGATGAGTTATGATACACATATCATGAAAGACATATTATAATAAGTATGTTATGAAAAGCATAATTTTGATGAGCATGTTATGATAAGTATGATGTAATGAATGTATGATGATATCACACCGCGCCTATATGGCCGGGCAAATACCGCCAAAGCGGGAAGCTATACACACCGCGCGCAAATGGCATGGGCGTACACCACTAGTGGGCGGCATGAGAGAATATCCCGGACGCAGATGCCCGGACGCGCGAGCCAAGGATGATGCTATTGTTACCGATTATTACACCGCACCTATATGGTCGGGCAGCATATATGATTATGTACATATGATATGATGATGATAAGCTTGAGAGTAAGTAAGCATATATATATATATATGATCTTTCTTATGATTCAGTCAGCTACAGATTGCTCCATATTTTATGCCTCCCCAGTTTATTGATGCTCCATTGTTGTTTATGCTTCACATACCAAGACAATATTCGTACGACGTCCTTTCTTCGGACGCTGTGTTCATGCCCACAGGTAGACAGGGAGGTGATACAGATCCATAGGAGCTAGCGGCTGATTTGAGAGCACTCCATACTCCGGAGGTGCTACAGACTATTCTTTTGGTACATATGTTTGTATATTCCTATTTTGGGCATGACGGGGTCCTGTCCCGTCCAGATGTCTAGTATTTCAGTAGAGGCTCGTAGATACGCAGTGTGGGTAGTCTGGTCCTATGGCTTGTATGTATATGCATGTATATATTATTTTGATAGCCGAAGGGCTTATGTTTATAAAAGCTAATGTATTCCGAAGTAAATGACAGCTTTATATGATTATGAGCATATAGTATGAATAATAGCAGATAAGCAAGTAAGTGAGTGGTGTTCGGTGGTCATCCCCGGATACCCGTCGCGGCCCATAGCTCGGGTCGTGACAGATAGCTCGAGGGCCGTATGCATATAATTGTAGATATGTTTTGGAAGTGATTAAGGTTTCCTTATGGCGTGTTGTGTTGAGAATAGTAAATGCATTTGAGATGAGTATGATGATTAGCATGAGTAGTGCTCAGTAGTCACCTCTGGGTACCCGTCATGTCCCCCTAGGCAGGTCGTGAAAAAAGTGGTAGTAGAGCAGTTCCGTCCTAGGGTGTGTTTACGAACCGTGTCCAGTAGAGTCTTGTTTATGGGTGTGAAGCGCGCCACACTTATAAACAGGAGGCTGCGGGGCATTTAGGAAAAATGACCGTTCTTCTTCTTACTAGATCATGCCATAAAGCGTTGTTATAAGATTTTCACCTCCCTAATTGTGCGTTATGATTTCAGTGATGCCGGTAAAGAGAAAAGCTACCGCCGCCCAGAAGGGCAAGGCTACTACACAAGACATCGGGTGGAATGGGAGCCACTAACAAGTATAGAAGAAGGTGGATCTGAGAATGAGGTTCCATCCAATACCTCTCACACTCCGCCTATTTTAGAGGAGCAAGAAGGGGGTTCAACTCCGGCTCCTATACCTCCAGTTCCTCCACCGGCTGCTTCGAGTCAACAAATGACCGAAGCTATTCAGCTATTGACACAGTTAGTTGCCGCTCAGTGATGTTAGGCAAAATTTGCATATATTTAGCCATTGTTGCCTCACATATTAGTACTTTTGATTGTCTTTTGAGTATTAATTATATTGATTTGTGCTTAATATTATATTTTTATTGTGTAGGAATAAAAGCGGTGTAAAGATGAAGATATTTGAAGCAAATTGGATAAAAGTGAAAAAAAAAAAGGAAAGACAAGTGAGACATCATAATTACGTAATGATTGAGGCAATGATTGTTGGTCCAATTTGTTTGCAATTGTTTTGATGAAAATAAGAGAGAGCACTAATGTATTTAAGCGGGCAAAAGATTCAAGAGCAAAGAAGAGCGATCAACTTGTGTAACGCACGGTGCAGTTTTTGGATATTTACTTCTTCCTATTTAGTTTTGGACTAAGTTATTTTATCTCGGTTTTTTTCTACATCTATAAATATTTTATAAGCCACAATTCTTAAACATCTTTGGCATAAAACACAAGTTGGAGGCTAGGGTTCCTACGTAAATATTCTTTCTTTTATTTAATGCTTGTTTATAGGAATTTCTTGGTGACAATTAAGATTGATACTCTTGTTGTGCTTATTTATTGATTGACATTATTTTTAATCAAGTAAGTTATTATTATTTTAATTATTCTTGTTCTTCAACGTTTCACAAGGGAGTAGCTAACCATAGGACTTGCCCATTTACTTTGTTTGAAACTTGGAAGAGGAAGAACGGGGTTGGGATAGAATAATTAACATGAATTTGGGGCGTTAACCCTCATCTAATGGAAATTGACCTAGGAATAGGCGATACCACTTGTAGCCATATTCGGGTGTTCTTAATGCTCCTAATCGCTTGAGGGATCTTCAATTGGGTAATCTAGTTAATCTTCGGGAGAAGTTAATTTAGAGTCATTATCCGAGGCTAAATAAAATAAACTTGCTATTATTCATAATTCGTGAAATATATTGGATCGTTACTTGAGAAGTAGATTCCTTTATTCTATTCTTGTGGCCATTGATCAAATACTTGCTTTCTAGATTAGAATTTATATTTTCGTATTTTATCAAAACCTTATCAAAAACCAACATTGATGCGTTCGGTCTAGCTATTGTTAGTGATAATTCCTAATCTTCTTAAATTGCCTACATATTGTTCTCTGTGGGATTCGATCCCAACCTTGTTGGGTTACTATATTTGACAACGTCCGCGTTATACCATTAATAGGTGTAATTTGAGCGTATCAAATTTTTAGGCGCGTTCTTGGTGAACAATTAGTGTATTTTGGCTAATTTAGGAAATAAGCTAACTTGCTTTGAACCGAACCCGTGAATATTTTGTATAGTTGTTTTTCGTGTTTTATTTTATTTTCGGAAAAAAATGGCATCTTTCCATGAAAACTTGTTTAAGCAGTTGATTTTTATTGTGAGCATGGCAAATTGGTGAGTTCAAACTCATGATGGAGTGCCTGCTAGGTGAGGGTAACGAAAATCAAAAAGCCTTGGAAGAATACTTGGAAACTAGTCTCCAACTTGGTTTGATGACAGACGAAGAAAATCCTCCATGGGCAAATCATTATGAACTCCCCAATGCTCAAGATGAAAGGGTAAATCATGAAGATGAGTTTATTGGGAATGCCAAAGAAAAAATAAATTGGAGTCAACCATTGTTCTAAAAAATATAGTTGGTGTTGACTCCAATCCGGGGGAAAAAGAGGATGTCGTAATTCAAGAAGTTCAAGAGCCTTATATTTTGCAATTTGAAAATTCAAGAAGGCAAAATGACATTCCTCACTTGAAAGCCAAGAAGTGTAAGATGAAAAATATTTTACTTGGCGTGGTCATCTATTTACCACCCCCCGCTGCTCGTGGTCACAAACTTGAATCAATGTTGGGTGCCCAATTCATAAGCTCTAAATGGCGAGAAAAACGATAAAGTTGATTCACGTCATGCCGCGACAATAACTAAGACGCTTGTTGGGAGGCAACCCAATGTGTAATAGTTTTATTTTTTTATTTTTTTTATAGTGTCACGTGTTGTTTTGTTTTGCAGATTAGGGGAAGTCTGAGTACCCTGAAGTTGAAAGCTGAGGAGCATGTTTGGGCTTAAGTGTGGGGTCATCCCGACCCTTAATGTTGAGGATTATCTTGCTAGCTAGGCCACTAGAGGGTCTCAGGGAGTATTTCTCACCCTTGTTTTAATTTTTCTCTACTATAAATGCATCGAGGACAATGCATATTTTTAAGTGTGGGCTGGGTACTTCCGATTTTTGAGGTCAAGGATGATTATGCCATAGGATTTTTTTTTCTTAGCCTTATATATATTATTAAAAAAAAACTAATAAAAATTCAAAAAGATTTTTTTTCTTTCTTTGTTCGTTCTTTTATTTTTCTTTTGTAGATTCTTTTTCTCTTTTAGCGGCATACATCATCCGCCCCCTTTGGTTTTCTTATGGCCTCGGTTCTTTCCCGAGGGGGGGCCTTTGAACCGGGTAATTTTTTTATTTTTAGGATAATATTTTTTTAGTAGTAAAGAAGAGAGAAGAAAGACCCTTTTTGACTTGGTTGATACTAGCATATTTGGGCCTGAACTTTAGTAGTACTTTCCGTGAGTGCTTGAGTAATTAAAAAATAGCAGACTTTCTGACACCTAGGCTCAAGATAGTGGCTCTGTATATAGCTTATTCTTATTTTGTAGTTCGTCATGATCCTATCTGTCCTAGAGTAGAATTGATCCATCTTGATTGAGACTTGTGCCATGTGTGGTGAGGATTTCTTGTATATTTCCATGTTTTGCATCATAGTCTAGAACTTGCCTTGCATGTTACTGAAGCTAAATAAAAAGTGTTGCTCTGTTTAGAAAATGATGATAGGCGTTCTTTGATATGTCTTGTAAATTTTAGCCTTTTCAGAAATTGTACCACTAGTTAGCCCTTTGAGCCTGTAGCCTTTCATTTGTTAGCCGTATTTTTTGCCTTGATCCTTTTTGTTGAATCCCTAGTTTTTGCACCGCTTCTTTGAGCACTGTAGCATAGACTGTGACATTAATTGATAAATCTGAAGAAAAGGGATGGTCAAGAGAAAAAAAATGGTGACCAATGATAGTTGCAAAGTGATGAAAAGGCCCACTTAGAAAGAAGGTGAAAAAAATAGGAGAAAAAGTGCTTGAAAAAAAAAAAATTGAAGCGTTCTTGATATGATGAAAATTTCTAGTGAAATAATTGATGAAGAGATGGCTGAAAAATAAAGTGAATATTAGAAAATAATGGGTGATGAAGTCTAAAAGTGCAAAGTGCTTAGGGAAGTGTAAGTCACTATTAAATAGTTTTCCTACCCATCCCCTAGCCAACATTACAACCCGTTAAAGTCCTATTTGATTCTATTCGATTACACTTAATTAGTAGAGATGTACATAATGGGCAAGCCTATGGTTCTTTGTGCATACATGTGAATTTTTTTGTGAGTGCGAGAGTTGTGCTTTGATGCTAAGTCCTTAATTTACATTCATTCTTTGATTTGAGTGTGTGGACTATTTCTTCTTATGAGGGCACTTGTTTAATGATAGATAGGTGATGTTATTAGCTTCTTTGATAGAGTAAGTGAGCGAGCTTAAATTTGATGAGTTAGAGTCCATCTTTGAGGTTAGAAGTTTGTTGTTTGCTTGAGTTGGCTTGCATATCTTGCATGATGATCAGGAAGTGTATATTTGATGGTTTGAGCTGCTATGAGGCCTAATTGTTTGTATCAACCAAAGTGGTGGTGTTCCTAGGCTTGATTTATTGAGAGTGATTTTAATGCTTACTCGAGGACGAGCAAGAGTTTAAGTGTGGGGTGGTGATGTTAGGCCAAATTTGCATATATTTAGCCATTGTTGCCTCACATATTAGTACTTTTGATTATCTTT
Source organism: Lycium ferocissimum (assembly GCF_029784015.1). NCBI lineage: Eukaryota > Viridiplantae > Streptophyta > Magnoliopsida > Solanales > Solanaceae > Lycium > Lycium ferocissimum. The sequence goes on along the minus strand of NC_081343.1, from coordinate 10,972,906 downwards.
TGAGTATTAATTATATTGATTTGTGCTTAATATTATATTTTTATTGTGTAGGAATAAAGCGGTGTAAAGATGAAGATATTTGAAGCAAATTGGATAAAAGTGAAAAAAAAGGGGAAAGACAAGTGGGAGACATCATAATTACGTAATGATTGAGGCAATGATTGTTGGTCCAATTTGTTTGCAATTGTTTTGATGAAAATAAGAGAGAGCACTAATGTATTTAGCGCGGTATTCGAAGCGTTAAAGAGCGATCAACTTGGTGCAACGCACGGTGCAGTTTTTGGATATTTACTTCTTCCTATTTAGTTTTGGACTGAGTTATTTTATCTGGGTTTTTTCCTACACCTATAAATATTTCATAAGCCACAATTCTTAAACATCTTTGGCATAAAACACAAGTTGGAGGATAGGGTTCCTACGTAAATATTCTTTCTTTTATTTAATCCTTGTTTATGGGAATTTCTTGGTGACAATTAAGATTGATAATCTTGTTGTGCTTATTTATTGATCGACATTATTTTTAATCAAGTAAGTTACTATTATTTTAATTATTCTTGTTCTTCAACGTTTCTCAAGGGAGTAGCTAACCCTAGGACTTGCCCATTTACTTTGTTTGAAACTTGGAAGAGGAAGAACGGGGTTGAGATAGAATAATTAACATGAATTTGGGGCGTTAACCCTCATCTAATGGAAATTGACCTAGGAATAGGCGATACCACTTGTAGCCATATTCGGGTGTTCTTAATGCTCCTAATCGCTTGAGGGATCTTCAATTGGGTAGTTTAGTTAATCTTCAGGAGAAGTTAATTTAGAGTCATTATTCGAGGCTAAATAAAATAAACTTGCTATTATTCATAATTCGTGAAATATATTGGATCGTTACTTGAGAAGTAGATTCCTTTATTCTATTCTTGTGGCCATTGATCAAATACTTGCTTTCTAGATTAGAATTTATATTTTCGTATTTTATCAAAACCTTATCAAAAACCACCATTGATGCGTTCGGTCTAGCTATTGTTAGTGATAATTCCTAATCTCGCTTAAATTGCCTACATATTGTTCTCTAGGGATTCGACTGACCTTGTTGGGTTACTATATTTGACAACGTCCGCGTTATACCATTAATAGGTGTAATTTGAGCGTATCACTCAGGCACAGCGGTAGAGTACGGGTTTCGGTGACAGGGCGACTAGTGCTAGAGCCCGTGATTTCATGAGTTTAAATCCTCCAGAATTTTTCGGGTCAAAGCCGGATGAAGACCTGCAAGGTTTTATTGATGAGATGATGAGAACGTTGAGAATCATCCATGCCTCCAATATTGAATCCGTGGAGTTGGCATCTTATAGACTCCGGGATGTGGCGGTTCTTTGGTATAATAAACGGATATCTTCAAGAAAGGAGAATGCACTTTTGCCCGGTTTGGCAAGAATTTGTGGATGCTTTTCTTCGCCATTATTTACCACCAGAGGTTCGAACGGCCCGAGCTGATAGGTTTCTGAATCTAAAGCAAGGGAATATGAGTGCTCGGGAGTATAGCCTTCACTTTAATTCATTGGCCCGGTATGCTCCCACTATGGTGACCGATATGGGAGATAGAGTGCATAGATTTGTGAGTGGCTTAGGGCCACATTTGTTTAAAGATTGCTTGACAGCTTCATTGCAGGAGGGGATGGATATTTCCCGTATTCAGGCTCACGCCCAGAATTTAGAAGAACAGCAACAGCCGCAGAGGGGTGAGCGTGATATTGATAGAGGGCTAGATCTGTTGGTGCCGGCAGCGACTATAGAGAGGGATCGAGGAAGTTATATTCTAGATATTCAGGCCAGTCGGCGACTAGTGCACCTCCCAGGTTTGCAGGCAGGAGATTTGACCGCTCCATTCATTTAGGACAGGGTCAAAGTTCGAGAGCTTCGGGTTCCCAGTTTGGGGGTGATTATAGTTAGAGGAGACCACCAGTTCCATGATGTAGTCAGTGCAGAAAGTTAATTCGGGCCCGTGTTGCCAAGGTTTAGATGCTTGTTATGTTTGTGGACAGACTAGGCACTTGATGCGTGATTGTCCCTCGAGGTACGGTAGAGGTGGGGTTCAGCCCACAGGATCAGTAGCCGGATCTTCTTCATCTGTGCGCCCTATAGGGCATACTCCCCAAATTCCAGCAGGTCGTGGTAGGGGAAGAGGGGGAGCATCCAGTTCAGGTGGCACTCAGCCCCGTATTTATGCTCTAGCCGGACGTCAGGATCTTGAGTCTTCCCCAGATGTGGTTATAGGTATATTGACTATATTCTCTCATGATGTTTATGCGTTGATTGATCCGGGTTCGACATTGTCTTATATCACTCCGTACATTGCTGATCGTATTGGGGTGAAACCCGAGCTAATAAAACCTTTTGAGGTATCTACTCCGGTTGGTGACCCGGTAATAGCTAGACAAGTGTATAAAAATTGTGTGATTATGGTATGCGATCGCCACACTACAGCCGATTTGATTGAACTAGAAATGCTGGACTTTGATGTTATTATGGGGCATGGATTGGTTGGCCTTGTGCTATGCTAATGTGGATTGTAGAACGAAAGCAGTTCGATTCCAATTTTCGGGCGAACCAATGCTTGAATGGAAGGGTAACACAGCATCTCCAAGGGGTAGGTTTATTTCCTATCTCAAGGCGAGGAAGATGATCGCAACAGGCTATATTTATCATCTAGTCCGAGTTCATGACACCGAAGCAAAGCCACCGACTCTTCAATCCGTCCCGGTGGAAAATGAATTTCCGGATGTATTTCCAGCCCTTCATCCGGAAAGGGAGATTTATTTTGCTATTGATGTGTTACCGGATACTAAACCAATCTCTATTCTTCCTTATAGAATGGCTCCTGCAAAATTGAAAGAGCTAAAGGCACAATTGAAAGATTTGCTTGAGAATGGATTCATTAGACCCAGTTCATCACCGTGGGGAGCACCTGTCCTATTTGTGAGAAAGAAGGATGGTTCCCTACCGATGTGCATTGATTATAGGCCGCTGAACGAGGCAACGATAAAGAATAAATATCCGCTTCCAAGGATCGATGATTTGTTTGACCAATTACAGGGTGCCAAATGGTTTTCCAAAATTGATCTAAGGTCGAGGTATCACCAAGTGAGAGTGAGGGAAGAGTACATTCCTAAAACAGCTTTCAGAACGAGATACGACCGCTATGAATTTCGGGTGATGTCATTTGGGTTAACTAATGCCCCGGCGGTGTTTATGAATCTGATGAATAATGTATTCAGGCCTATCTTAGATCTGTTTGTGATTGTGTTCATTGATGATATTCTAGTATACTCTCGGACAGAAGCCGAGCATGCAAGCCATTTGCATATTGTCCTTGGGATTCTTCAGACTCGTGAACTGTATGCTAAGTTTTTGAAATGTGAATTCTGGCTGAATTCTGTAACTTTTCTGGGCCATATCATTTCAGCTGATTGCATTCGAGTTGATAATCAGAAAATAGAGGCTGTGAATACTTGGCCAAGGCCTACAACACCTACAGAAATTTGTAGCTTTCTGGAAAGGCCAATGTAGTAGCTGATGCACTTAGCCGCAAATCAATGGGCGGTCTATGTGAGCTTCCTCCGGAGAAGAAAGAATTAATCCATGAGCTTCACCAACTATCCAGCCTTTGTTACACCCCGTACTTTCAGAGAAGCACTTAGTAAATTTGAACGTAAGTATGTCGAGCTATGGCTAAGTAAAACAACTTTGGATTATGAGGAACGAAGCATTATTAAGTATATTGTATGAGTAAAGGATGAATTATGATCTCGTAAGTCATAACCGAGAAGGACGACCTTGGAACCAAAGGACATGACTATTATCAAGTATGATTAATGATAAATATCATGTGTGGATAGTTTCGGAAGATTCCGGGACCAAGCAAATCGAAGAAAATAAGTTTGTTGAAAATTTGAAAATTGGTAAAATTTTGGAAAGAATTTTGGGTTAAATTTGGAGGGGTATATCTCCTAGTATATTGAGAGTTTTAAGGTGTTTCAAAAGCCTAAAATGAATTTCGTTGAGTCTAGTTTCCAACGCAACAAATCGCTCATCGATACGGCATCGAAGTGGAGAATTATGGACGTTACAAGTTAGGCTGACAGAGCAGAAACGCTGCTACAGTAACCGGGCTGCTACAGTACCGACTGCTACAGTGACCCCGACCCGAATTTGACCCACTATTTAAGGATCAAATCTGATCCTAAACCTCATTTTTCAGCCAAGAATTCTTCAAATATTTCCCAAATCTTCTAGAAAATTCTCCTAACTTCTGTCCACTAAATTTTAACGCGAATTAAGTATAATCTCCGGATTTAAGTTTGGACAGCGCGTAGTTGCGATTATACTATCATATTGCGGTGAATATTGGTTGGAATTCGAGGCAAATATTGGAGATATCGTGGTACTTTCCAGAATAAGGTATGAATATCTCCTTATTGATATGGATATAAGTTTATTTACGGAAGTAGAGTTGTAGAATAATCGCATAGTGGATTTGTTGGTGGAAAAATTGAACAAATGTCATGTGGGATATTTTATGGAATATATTGGTATTGATAATATTGTGGTTGATGTTGGTATTGTTGTTATTGTTGTTGATTGCTGGATTATGATTTCGGGCTGGGCATATTAACAGGGGAGATGCTACCCGAATTTCGGTAGATGCAAAAAGGGGTTTCATTTAAATGCTTGAGACAAGTGTGTGGCAATGAGTCTAATGATAGTATAAATGATTTATATGTAGACATACGAGCTTGGGATAATAAATGTTGGGTGACTAAGAAGACCGAAAGGTATGTTAAGGCTAAACCTTTCTTTCTTAAGGCATGATTCCTTTGTTGTGAACTTATACATGATATCTTCAATAACCTCGTTTCTAAAAGTACCAAAGCTTATAGTTCCCGACGTTCTTGTGATATCCTTGAGCTTGTTTCATGGCTATTGATGTTATTCATTGATGTTGATCTTATCTTATGACTTTGTTCTTCCAAGGTGAGACATGTTCATGATGGCGGTTCCATAATAATAATCCAATGAGTTTAGGAACAGGTTCTTAAGGAATGTTTTATAGGACATGAATAGAGTGCTAGCAGAGGATCTCTAATAAGGTATTTAATATTTGAAGAGAGATTCATGTTGTATCTTAGGATTTGGTTATAGTCTAGTCAAGTGGGAAGAAGTACTAATGGCCTGAGCTGTGCTTATAAGTCTTATCTGATTATGTAGACCCTACGGGTTAAGTGATAACCACGAGAAGTGTATAGAGATTACTTGTAGAAGTTTAGTTATGATGTTGATTATAATTACTACTTTGGTCTCGACCGACCGGGTAGATGTTACCACCGGGCTACGGCCGGTTGGGCGGTGTATGTATGCATATATTTACCACCGGCAGCCTGGCCGGTCGGGCGATTACCACCGTGCTACGGCGGTCGGGCGGTCACGATCGGGCCGGGCGGTTGCGCTCTCTCGTCGGGCGATAATCGGACCGGGCGATTATTACCACCGGATCGCAATGTCGGGCGTTTACCGTCAGTTGGGCGCTTAGTATAGGATGATTAGTAAGATAAAGGCAAAGCATCGTATATAGATATGGTTAAGAATGTGAGAGTATCAAGAGATATATATATATATGGATGTGTGTGTGTGTGGACGCCGCAACACATGTTCAGATAACTTTTGATGATAAGGTAACCAGGACTATGGTAGGGTATACAGACCTATCAAAGATCGCAAGAAGATGAAGAGTTATGTATACATATGCTAGATTTTCATCGGTAGTTCAGAAATGCCAGGTTGATTCTTATTCTTCTCATCTTTAGTATATGGCTATTTTGTTGCACTTTCCGCCTTGCATACTCGGTACATTGCTCGACCGACGTCCCTTTTCGGGGGGCTGCGTTTCATGCCCGCAGTCTTGAGATACAGACTTGACGGATCTTTCGAAGGATACTGACCAATGAGGGCGAGTCGTGGCGCTCCACTTGCTTCGAGTTGCCCCGTGAGTCGGCATGGTTGCATATGCATTTGCATGGGTATGGCGGGGGCCACCGTTCGGCCACTTTATGTCATGTACTCCTGTAGAGGCTCGTAGACAGATATGCACAGTTAGATATCTTATAATTATCTCAACTTATTCTATGTTGTATCATTATTATGGACAGCCTTACCGGCACATGCACTCGAGATTAGTTTGAAGACGTAAGTATGTTATCTTTTCGGCTTATGCCCCTATAGCTTATAGTACCATGGTCTTATGTTGCCTTTCGAGATACAGAAAACGTGAGTTACAGTTTGGCTCGCTTGGTTTCCGTAAGGTGCCGAGTGCCAGTCACGCCTTACCAAGGTTGGGGTGTGACAAATGGAGTTCGCCTAATTGATTCAGGCAATGCAGGAATTGATATTCACAACCCAATTGTTTCATCCTTAGATATGGAGGTGGAAGAGCGCCAATATGAAGATCCCGCTTTAGCCACTATAGAGATACATTTTATGAGAAAGAGAAGTCGCCATTTGAAGTTTCTACAGATGGGGTTCTTAGATACCGAGACAGGCTATGTGTTCTAAATGTTGCGGGACTACGTCGTCGGATTCTAGAAGAAGCTCATTATTCTCGGTATTCTATTCACCCAGGAGCGACAAAGGTGTATCATGATCTCAAGCTAATGTATTGGTGGGATGGAATGAAGAAGGACATAGCAGAATTTGTAGCTCAATGTCCAAATTGCCAACAAGTGAAAATCGAACATCAAAAGCTAGGAGGATTATTGCAAGCTATGGAGATTCCAACTTGGAAATGGAAAGTGATTAACATGGATTTCATTGTAGGGCTACCTCGTTCCCGAAGCAAATATGACTCCATATGGGTGATCGTGGACAGACTCACGAAATCAGCTCATTTTCTTCCAGTCAGAACCACATATTCGGCGGAAGATTATGCAAGGTTATATCTTAAGGAGATAGTGCGACTCCATGGTGTCCCGATATCTATTATCACGGATAGAGGAGCACAATTTACAGCCAAATTCTGGAAGTCTTTCCAAGAAGGTTTGGGTACTCAGGTAAGGCTTAGCACAACGTTTCATCCACAAACTGATGGGCAAGCCGAATGCACTATTCAGACCTTGAAAGATATGTTACGGGCGTGTGTGCTAGATTTTGGTGGTAGTTGGGATGACCACTTACCTCTTATTGAGTTTGCATACAACAATAACTATCATTCCAGTATTCAAATGGCCCCGTATGAAGCTCTATATGGGAGAAAGTGTAGATTCCCAATTGGGTGGTTTGAAGTAGGAGAGGTACAGCTAATAGGCTCTGAGTTGATTCAACAAGCGGTCGAAAAAGTCAAGGTTATCGGAGATCGACTATTGACAGCCCAAAGTCGCCAGAAATCTTATGCGGACAACCATCGGCGAGACTTAGAATTCCAAGTTGATGATTGGGTAGGTATCACCGATGAAAGGCGTGATGAGATTTGGTAAGAAGATAAGGTTAAGCCCTCGATACATTGGACCTTATAAGATTGTCCGCAAGGTGGATCAAGTAGCTTATGAACTGGACTTATCCTCAAAACTTGAATCAGTCCATCCAGTTTTCCGCGTATCAATGCTCCATAAGTGTGTCGGAGATCCTACTAGGATCATGCCGGTAGATGATGTCCAATTGACGGAAAGGTTGACTTATGAGGAAGTACCCATTGCCATTCTAGATAGGCAAGTATGAAAACTTAGAAATAAAGAGGTAGCCTCAGTTAAGGTCTTGTGGCGGAACAATAATCGAGAGAAAATGACTTGGGAAGCGGAAGAAAACATGAAGTCCAAGTACCCGCACTTATTTCAACCCCCGAGAGAGATCCAAGATGAGACATCAATATTATGAGGTATGTATGCTTTCTTTTTATGCTTTTAGTCGCGTGTGGCCATAATTTCTTACAATTGTAGGGGAAACTCTGGCGAAATTTCTGTAGGATTCCTGAGAACTTAACATTCGAGGACGAATATTTTTAAATGGGGAAAGAATGTTATAACTCCTGTTTTATTGCAAGGATATTTTGGCTTATTGATGGTGTGTACCTTCGGTTCGGTAATCTGCACCAGAGTTTTGGACATGAGATATCTTACCTTGTATGTGTACAGGAGTATAAGTATGCATTCTTGACATTACCAGGGAATTAGAAGCGAAACAAATCGAATCGAAGCAAAACAGAGCAGTTCAGAAAACTTCTAAAACTAGTCAGCATCGACGACCCAAGGGACGACCGTCGACACGTCAACGAGCTGTCATCTGGCATCGTTGATGAGGTTCTGCAATCAGACATCTTAAGCGGTAATTCGACAGGGCATGTTGACCGACCGTCGACATGTCGTCGACCGTCGACCCTGCTCGTTAACCCGCGGATCGGGAGCTTTCCAGCCCTGGTTATAAATATAAGATCCCATGTTTTATTCTATTATTTCTCCCAAAAACAGATCCTATATATCTCTAGAACCCTCTAAATCCCTCCCTCTATTTTCTACAACAAATATATACCAAGAAACCAGGACCAAATGCAAACACTAAGAGATTCATGGACTAGGAAGCCTATTAGGGTTTGTGAAGGGTAAGAATTTCTTTGCCATGCAAGTGGAGGATTTCATTCTAATGGAGTAGAGTAACTCAAGGCTTATTTCCAAGTGATTAAGGTGAGTTTTATGTTTATTTCATGTTATTGAGAGTTTTGAGGGGTTGAAAGACTTGGATTAGGAGGAGAATATAGAGTGCAAATATGAAAATAATGATATTCTTGAATCATGACTTGACTTGACTTGAATCATAGTTCTTGATATGTAATGAGTATAATCTTGCTATAAATTGTATTAAAGATGTTGTAGAGGCATTGTATGAGGACAGATACGGTATGGTGCTATATTTAGGGTTATAAAGGAGTTTGATAGGGAATGTTGAGCATTTAATAATGTATAGCTTGATGAAGTTGTTGATTAAGATATGTGGGTGTTGTTATTGATGTTGGGAGTTGTTTATTATGTAGGGGAAAGTCATCAAAATAAAGGAGATGTTACCCAATTTTCGTTAGCTTTAGCTTAAGCTTAAGAATGTTTTCCATTATCTAATTTTAGTACGAACTCTCTTGAATGTAGAAACATGAATATTGGAGGGAAGCGTTCAAGTGATAAAGTTAGCGAAACGTAAAGGTATGTAAGGCTAGTCCCTTCTTTTTTCTAAGGCATGATTCCTATGTTATGACCCCTTTTATCTTTCCATGACCTTCTTACATTCCGAAAAATATGAGTCAATGTTTATAAAGAGCTTCTTATGAGACAAAGATAAGAGATATGTTGAGAGTTTAAGAATGATGATGATGAGTCTGAGCCTGGAGATCCTAAAGCTTATGATAAGATATTTCCATAAAGCTAATGAACCTTGTACGATTCTTTGATGTTATTCATTATTGCTAGACCCACCTTATGATGCTAGTTCCTTCAAGGTGAGGTATGATGATTATGATGACTCCATAATGGAATCGAGGGTTCTCGACCTTACGTCACCCCGACATAGTTATAGATTATCTTTGAGTTCTAATGCATGCTTTATGATAAGTATATGAGGAGGAGATTACACCGTGCCTAGATGGCCGGACATGTCACCGCCAAGGCGAGCTGCATACGATTACACCGTGCCTAGATGGCCGAACATATCATCGCGAAGGCGGGCTGCATATGATTACACCGTGCCTATATGGACGGACATGACACCACTAGTGGACGGCGTGCGATGGTTACCCGAACGAGGCTTAACGATGATGGTATATGTGATATGTATAAAATGTGTTTTATTTTAAAGGCCAAGCAGGTTGTATCTTCACCTCATGCTCCATTATTTCTCTATTATGTTAGTATTATTCATGCCTTACATACTCAGTACAGTGTTCATACTCACGTCCTTTCTTTTTGGACGCTGTGTTCATGCCCACAAGTAGATAGGAAGACGGTGCAGATCCATAGGATCTTATCAGTGGATTCACAGGAGCACTCCACTATTCTGAAGGTGCTACTCATGATCATATTCTTTTGTATATATGTTTGGGCATGACAGGGTCCTGTCCCGTCTTTATGTCTAGTGCTCTAGTAGAGGCTCGTAGATACGTACACGTGGGTAGTAGATGTCCCATGATGATCACATTGTATATTTGTATCTTATTTTGATAGCCCGAGGGCCGTATGCATATGATTGTAGATATGTTTTAGAAGTGATAAAGGTTTCCTTATGGCTACTTGTGTTGAGAATAGTAAATGCATTTGAGATGAGTATGATGATTAGCATGAGTGGTGCTCGATAGTCAGCTCCGGGTACCCGTCATGGCCCCTTAGGTGGGTCATGATAAAAGTGGTATCAGAGCAGTTCCGTCCTAGGGTGTGTCTACGAGCCGTGTCCAGTAGAGTCTTGTTTATGGGTATGAAGCGCGCCACACTTTTAAACAGGAGGCTATGGGGCATTTAGGAAAAATGACCGTTCTTCTTCTTACTAGATCATGCCATAAATCCATGTTATAAGATTTTCCCCTCCATAATTGTGTGTTATGATTTCGGCGATGCTGGTAAAGAAAAAAGCTACCGCCGCCCAGAAGGGCAAGGCTATTGCAGCACAGCGTGTCACGACCCAACCCCGTAGGCCGTATATAGTGCCCGATATATATATACACATATTAACTAGATATATATACAAATATCTTATACATATACAAATATATCGGACGTATCTCCAAAGTGTCGCATATACAAATAGATATCACAGAAGCCAGCAAGGCTATCATAAGGCACAACGTCCCAAAATATATACAAACCGCAAGCCGACAAGGCTGCCACGGCGAATGGGACCGCCCAAAGCATATATCATACGAACACAACTGAACAGTAATATGCACAACCCACACATATGTCTACAGACCTCTAAGAGTAACAACAGAATCATATGACGGGACAGGGCCCCGCCGTACCCCTGAATAGATATATGCATATACAATGGAAGAGTCTGTACCAAAATATAGGCTCCGGAACAAAGGAGCACTCCAAGATGGCAGAGTAGGTGTCCTGGGCCGGCGGATCACCAAAGTGGGCGTACGTACCTGCGCGGGCATGAAACGCGACCCCGAAGAAAGGGGGTCGAAGATTAAATATGTAGAGTATGCAAAGCATGAAACACAAGAAGATGTGATCATAACCGGAACAAGAAGTACAGTAAATAAGTACAATATGCAAAATACCAAGATATATAGTTTCGAAACACAAATCATGCAAGGGGCTCAGGGAACATGGTCGCCACCTCGTCATTTGGCGCCATAGCACATCATACTCTAGAAGATTTCATATCTCCGTAACCTGGCATATCTCCATAACACATCATAACGCCATAACACATCATAACGCCAGAATATAAACGGTACCGGCCCTCTAGCGAGGAGCTCAGTGAACAGTAACATATCATACTCCGGAATATAACATAGTGCGCACGACGACATAACCGGCCCGGGACTCAGCGAAAGATATAACAACAGGATGCACGAGCAGAGTCGTGAGTAACCATATGCATAAAAATCATCATTACAGACTCAACAGATAAGTAAGTAATCAACACTCGGGGGTCGGGGTGATACCCATATTAAGTTCTTTCGAAGGTCGTTAGAACTATACATAGGAAAGTCTCGGGACCACGGACAAGTATCAAACCAATCCGAGCCACCCGTGAAAGTTAGAGCCATTATACGCTATAGAATCCTCTACGAACGTATCGAAGCGATCCGAGCCCGTCTATGAAAGTTAGAGGCCTTATATTCAATATAAGATCTTTTAGGAACCAAAAACTCTTTATGCAATATTTGAAATCCAATCATATAAAAGACATAAGGACCACAGTCGACCACATTAAGAAAGCCAACATTAAGAAGTGAATAAGAATCGTATACAAGCTCGGATCTTAAGAATGGAGTTACCCAAGGCTCATATCATAGCCTACTTACAACTAAGACATGCCAAAAGAAAGAAAGGTTAGGCTTTACATACCTCGTCCGCTTCCTAAGCTAATCCGAACTTAAGTCTCGGGCTCCCCAAGATCTACAATAACGTCATTAGATACTAACATTAGTTATAGGCACTTAGGAATTCAATTCCAAACTAGCACTTTATCTACGGAAATTTGGGCAGCATTTTCCCTATAAATTCAACAACCTCGAGAATTCAACTCTGCCAAATCATCAACAACAATACCAACAGCCATACTAACAACATCAACAATCAATTCAAAACGCATTCTAACGTTAGTGACTCTTTTCTACATGCATTCAAGTCAACATCAACGCTCGCATGTTCGAGTACTAATCCGAGATCGTTCAATCAAGATTCAAGAATGCTTCAAACAATCCGCACAATATTCAAAACAATCCAACCAAAATACCACTTCACCCGAAACCTCCCCAAACCCGAGAACAACAACAACAACACATTCCTCTCTCCCAAATTCATGAATTACACCAACAATCAACACGTTAACAATATCATTCTCATAAATATCGAAACTACACTCAAATCACGTTGGCTTCTAAAACAGCCCACAACAATTACAACTTCAACTTGAATCATTAAACTCTCATTATCAACATAGAATCCACAATAACAACAACCAAAATACTAAATAAAATTAGTTCATTCCTTGCCATACAAAACAACCCATATTCGGCCACCACCACCACACACAAATTTCATGATTCCCATCCATTCCTACACACTACAACATGTACAAATCATTCATAACATATGAAAAAGAAGATTAAACCTTACCTTTTCCACTTAACTCCACAAGTTGGCTAGGGTTGTAAATGGCACAAACAAATGGTTTGTTGACTCCAACAACTACTCCATGTTAATAAGGACCTTCCACTTGGTTGAATTGCTAGAAGAAAATATTTTTTTGATCAAGATTTTTGGACCTTAATTTTTCTTGCTATGGCCGAATGGCCTTCTTGTTTTTTTCTCCAAGTTTCTCTAAGCTTCTAAGGGGTGAAGATGATGAATATGATTTAATTAGTCATCTTTCATCTACTTATATGAATCATACAAGTGGACTATGGCCCACACATGGCTTGGATCAATTAAAATTAGCCAAGCCATGGGTGGTGGCCCCACACATGCCACACAGCCATATATGGCTATTGTGGTGCATGACTAATTAATTTCCTAATTCCAAATTTGCCCTTAATATTTCATACCAAATAATATTATAAGCAACTTGTGCCTTAGAACAAAATCAGAAAAATGGCCTTGTCCTTAACTTTCCGCAATTAGCTCGGAATATCCCAACGTACAAAATACGGGATATAACACAGTGGGTGGAAAGGGAGCCACTAACAAGTATAGAAGAAGGTGGATCTCAGAATGAGGTTCCATCCAATACCTCTCACACTCCGCCTATTTTAGAGGAGCAAGAAGGGGCTTCAGCTCCGGCTCTTATACCTCAAGTTCCTCCACCGGCTGCTTCGGGTCAACAAATGACCGAAGCTATTGACACAGTTAGTTGCCGCTCAGGCATAGCGGCAGAATACACATTCAGGTGACACGGCGACTAGTGCTAGAGCCCGTGATTTCATGAGTTTAAATCCTTCAGAATTTTTTGGGTCAAAGCCGGATGAAGACCCGCAATGTTTTATTAATGAGATGCTGAGAACGTTGAGAATCATCCATGCCTCCGCTACTGAATCGGTGGAGTTGACATCTTATAGACTTCGGGATGTGGCGGTTCGTTGGTATAATAACTGGATATCTTCAAGAAAGGAGAATGCACCTGTCCCGGTTTGGCAAGAATTTGTGGATGCTTTCCTTCGCCATTATTTGCCACTCGAGGTTCGAAGGGCCCGTGCAGATAGGTTTTTGAATCTAAAGCAAGGGAATATGAGTGCTCGGGAGTATAGCCTTCACTTTAATTCATTGGCCCGGTATGCTCCTACTATGGTGACTGATACAGGAGATAGAGTGCATAGATTTGTGAGTGGCTTAGTGCCACATTTATTTAAAGATTGCTTGACAGCTTCATTGCAGGAGGGGATGGATATTTCCCGTATTCAGGCTCACGTACGAATTTAGAAGAACGAGCGTCCGCGGAGGGTGAGCGTGATATTGATAGAGGGCAGAGTAAGAGGGCTAGATCTATTAGTGAGGGCTAGATCTGTTGGTGTTGGCAGCGACTATAGAGGGGGATCGAGGCAGTCATATTCTAGATATTTAGGCCAGTCGGCGACTAGTGCACCTCCCAGGTTTGCAGGCAGGAGATTTGACCGCTCCATTCATTCAGGACAGGGTCAGAGTTCGAGAGCTTCGGGTACCCAGTTTGGGGGTGATTATAGTTAGAGGAGACCACCAGTCCCACGATGTAGTCAGTGCAGAAAGTTACATTCGGGCCCGCGTCGCCAAGGTTCAGATGTTTGTTATGTTTGTGGACAGACTAGGCACTTGATGCGTGATTGTCCCTCGAGGTACGGTAGAGGTGGGGTTCAACCCACAGGATCAGTAGCTGGCTCTTCTTCATCTGTGCGCCCCATAGGGCAGACTCCCCAGATACCAGCAGGTCGTGGTAGGGGAAGAGGGGGGAGCATCCAGTTCAGGTGGCACTCATCCCCGTATTTATGCTCTAGCCGGACGTCAAGATCTTGAGTCTTCCCCAGGTATGGTTACAGGTATATTGACTATATTCTCTCATGATGTTTATGCGTTGATCGATCCGGGTTCCACATTGTCTTATATCACTCCGTATATTGCTGATCGTATTGGGATGAAACTCGAGCCAATAAAACCTTTTGAGGTATCTACTCCGGTTGGTGACCCGGTAATAGCTAGACAAGTGTATAAAAATTGTGTGATTATGGTATGCGATCGCCACACTACAGCCAATTTGATTGAACTAGAAATGCTAGACTTTGATGTGATTATGGGCATGGATTGGTTGGCCTCATGCTATGCTAATGTGGATTGTAGAATGAAAGCAGTTTGGTTCCAATTTTCGGGCGAACCAATGCTTGAATGAAAGGGTAATACAGCATCTCCAAGGGGTAGGTTTATTTTCTATCTCAAGGCGAGGAAGATGATCGCCAAAGGCAATATTTATCATCTAGTCCGAGTTCATGACACCGAAGCAAAATCACCGACTCTTCAATCCGTCCCGGCAGTAAATAAATTTTCGGACGTATTTCTAGATGAACTTCCAGCCCTTCATCCTGAAAGGGAGATTAATTTTGATATTGATGTGTTACCGGATACTAAACTAATCTCTACTCCTCCTTACAGAATGGCTCCTGCAGAATTGAAAGAGCTAAAGGTACAATTGAAAGATTTGCTTGAGAATGGATTCATTAGACCTAGTTCATCACCGTGGGGAGCACCTGTCCTATTTGTGAGAAAGAAGGATGGTTCCCTACGGATGTGCATTGATTATTGGCAGCTGAACAAGGCAACGATAAAGAATAAATATCCGCTTCCAAGGATCGATGATTTGTTTGACCAATTACAGGGTGCCAAATGGTTTTCCAAAATTAATCTAAGGTCGGGGTATCACCAAGTGAGAGTGAGGGAAGAGGACATTCCTAAAACAACTTTCAGAACAATATACGACCACTATGAATTCGGGTGATGTCATTTGGGTTAACTAATGCCCTGGCGGTGTTTATGAATCTGATGAATAATGTATTCAGGCCTCTCTTAGATTTGTTCGTGATTGCGTTTATTGATAATATTCTAGTATACTCTCGGACAGAGGCCGAGCATGTAGACCATTTGCGTATTGTCCTTGGGATTCTTCGGACTCGTAAGCAGTGTGCTAAGTTTTCGAAATGTGAATTCTGTAACTTTTCTGGGCCATATCATTTCAGCTGATGGCATTCGAGTTGATAATCAGAAAATAGAGGCTGTGAAGACTTGGCCAAGGCCTACAACGCCTACAGAAGTCCGTAGCTTTCTGGGATTGGCAGGTTACTGCAGAAGGTTTGCGGAAGGGTTTTCCTCTATTTCAGGACCATTGACGAAGCTAACCCAGAAAGTAGCAAAATTTCAATGGACTGATGCTTGTGAATGTAGTTTTTAGGAATTGAAAGATAGATTAACTTCAGCCCCAGTCCTGACACTCCTAGAAGGTCAGATGGCTATGTTGTGTATTGTGATGCCTCCGGTGTTGGGTTAGGCTGTGTGTTGATGCAGCACCGCAAAGTTATTGCCTATGCTTCCCGGCAGTTGCGATAACATGAGAAGAGCTATCCGACCCATGATCTTGAATTGGCTGCTGTTATGCATGCACTAAAGATGTGGAGACACTATTTGTATGGTGTACATGTTGATATTTATACAGATCACAAGAGTCTCCAGTATATTTTTAAGCGAAAGGAGCTAAATCTATGACAAAGGCGGTGGTTAGAACTGCTGAAGGATTATGATGTGAGTATTTTATATCATCCTGGAAAGGCGAATGTAGTAGCTGATGCACTTAGCTGCAAATCAATGGGCAGTCTATGTGAGATTCCCCCACAGAAGAAAGAATTAATCCGTGAGCTTCACCAACTAGCCAGCCTTGGAGTTCACCTAATTGATTCAGGCAATGCAGGAATTGGTATTCACAACCCAATTGTTTCATCCTTAGATATGGAGGTGAAAGAGCGCCAATATGAAGATCCCCAGTTGAGCCACTATAGAGATACATTTTATGAGAAAGAGAAGTCGCCATTTGAAGTTTCTACGGATGGAGTTCTTAGATACCGAGACAGGCTATGTGTTCCAAATGTTGTAGGACTACGTCGTTGGATTCTAGAAGAAGCTCATTATTCTCGGTATTCTATTCACCCAGGAGCGATAAAGATGTAGCATGATCTCAAGCTAATGTATTGGTGGGATGGAATGAAGAAGGACATAGTAGAATTTGTAGCTCAATGTCCAAATTGCCAACAGGTGAAAATCGAACATCAAAAGCCAGGAGGATTATTGCAAGATATGGAGATTCCAACTTGGATATGGGAGTGATTAACATGGATTTCATTGTATGTCTACCTCGTTCCCGAAGCAAATATGACTCCATATGGGTGATCATGGACAGACTCACGAAATCAGCTCATTTTCTTCCAGTCAGAACCACATATTCGGTGGAAGATTATGCAAGGTTATATCTTAAGGAGATAGTGCGACTCCATGGTTTCCCGATATCTATTATCACGGATAGAGGAGCACAAGTTACAGCCAAATTCAGGAAGTCTTTCCAAGAGGGTTTAGGTACTCAGGTAAGGCTTAGCACAGCGTTTCATCCACAAACTGATGGGTAAGCCGAACGCACTATTCAGACCTTAGAAGATATGTTACGGGCGTGTGTGCTAAATTTTTGTGGTAGTTGGGATGACCACTTACCTCTTATTGAGTTTGCATACAATAATAGCTATAATTCCAGTATTCAAATGGCCCCGTATGATGCTCTATATGGGAGAAAGTGTAGATCCCCAATTGGGTGGTTTGAAGTAGGAGAGGTACAACTAATAGGCCCTGAGTTGATTCAACAAGTGATAGAAAAGGTCAAGGTTATCCGAGATTGACTATTAACAGCCCAAAGTCGCCAGAAATCTTATGCGGAAAATTGTCGGTGAGACTTAGAATTACAAGTTGATGATTGGGTATTCTTAAAGGTATCACCGATGAAAGGCGTGATGAGATTTGGTAAGAAGGGAAAGTTAAGCCCTTGATACATTGGACCTTATAAGATTGTCCGCAAGGTGGGTCAAGTAGCTTATAAACTGGACCTACCCTCAAAACTTGAATCAGTCCATCTAGTTTTCCACGTATCAATGCTCCATAAGTGTGTCGGAGATCCTACTAGGATCGTGCCGGTAGATGATGTCCAAGTGACGGAAAAGTTGACTTTTGAGGAAGTACCCATTGCCATACTAGATAGGCAAGTACGGAAACTTAGAAATAAAGAGGTAGCCTCTGTCAAGGTCTTGTGGCGAAACAATAATCGAGAGGAAATGACTTGGGAATCGGAATAAAACATGAAGTCCAAGTACCCACACTTATTTCAACCCCCGGGAGAGATCCCAGATGAGACATCAATATTATGAGGTATGTATGCTTTCTTTTTATGCTTTTGGTCGCGTGTGGCCATAATTTCTTACAATTGTAGGGGAAACTCTGGCGAAATTTTCTATAGGATTCCCGAGAACTTAACATTCGAGGACGAATGTTTTTAAAAGGGGGAAGAATGTTACATCTCCTGTTTTATTGCAAGGAGATTTTGGCCTATTGGTGGTGTGTACCTTCGGTTCGGCAATTTGCACCAGAGTTTTGGACATGAAATATTTTACCTTGTATGTGTACAGGAGTATAAGTATGCATTCTTGACATTATAACGGAATTAGAAGTGAAACGAATCGAATCGGAGCAAAACGGAGCAGTTCAAAAAACTGCTAAAACTAGTTAGCGTCGACGACCCAAGAGACGACCGTCAACATGTCGACGAGTTGTCGTCTGGCATCGTTGATGAGGTTCTGCAATCAGACATCTCAAGCGGCAGTTCGACGGGGCATGTCGACGGACTGTCGACACGTTGACGACCGTCGACCCTGCTCGTCGACCCCGCGGATCTGGAACTTTCCAGCCCTGGTTATAAATATAAGATCCCACGTTTTATTTCATTATTTCTCCCAAAAACAGATCCTATATCTCTTTAGAACCCTCTAAAACCCTCCCTCTATTTTCCACAACAAATCTATACCAAGAAACCAAGACCAAATGCAAAGACTAAGAGATTCATGTACTGGTAAGCCTATTAGGGTTTGTGAAGAGTAAGAATTTCTTTGCCATGCAAGTGGTGGATTTCATTCTAATGGAGTAGAGTAACTCGAGGCTTATTTCCAAGTGATTAAGGTGAGTTTTATGTTTATTTCATATTATTGAGAGTATTGAGGGGTTGAAAGACTTGGATTAGGAGGAGAATATGGAGTGCAAATATGAAAATAATGATATTCTTGAATCATGACTTGACTTGAATCATAGTTCTTGATATGTAATGAGTATAATATTTCTATAGATAGTATTAAAGATGTTGTAGAGGCATTGTATGAGGACGGATACGGTATGGTGCTATATTTAGGGTTATAAAGGAGTTTGATAGGGAATGTTGAGCATTTAATAATGTCTAGCTTG
The DNA here is from genome assembly GCF_029784015.1 of Lycium ferocissimum. Classification (NCBI taxonomy): domain Eukaryota; kingdom Viridiplantae; phylum Streptophyta; class Magnoliopsida; order Solanales; family Solanaceae; genus Lycium; species Lycium ferocissimum. The sequence continues at coordinate 10,953,659 of NC_081343.1, read as the reverse complement.
ATGTTGGGAGTTGTTTATTATGTGGGGGAAAGTCATCAAAATAAAGGAGTTGTTACCAAATTTTCGTTAGCTTTAGCTTAAGCTTAAGGATGTTTTCGATTATCTAATTTTAGTACGAACTCTCTTGAATGTACAAAACGTGAATATTGGAGGGAAGCATTCAAGTGATAAAGTTAGCGAAACGTAAAGGTATGTAAGGCTAGTCCCTTCTTTTTCTAAGGCATGATTCCTATGACATGACCCCCTTTATCTTTCCATGACCTTCTTACATTCCGGAAAATATGAGTTAATGTTTATAAAGAGCTTCTTATAAGACAAAAATAAGTGATATGTCGAGAGTATTAGCATGATGATGATGAGTCTGATCCTAGATATCCTAAAGCTTATGATATGATATTTCCATGAAGCTAATGATCCTTGTATGATTCTTTGATGTTATTCATTATTGCTAGACCCACCTTATGATGCTAGTTCCTTCAAGGTGAGGTATGATGATTATGATGACTCCATAATGGAATCGGGGGTTCTCGACCCTACGTCACCCCAACATAGTTATAGACTATCTTTAAGTTCTAATGCATGCTTTATGATAAGTATATGAGAAGGAGATTACACCGTGCCTGGATGGCCGGACATGTCACCGCGAAGGCGGGCTGCATATGATTACACCGTGCCTATATGGCCGAACATGACACCACTAGTGGGCGGCGTGCGATGGTTACCCGGACGCGGGTTGTCGATTATGGTATATATGATACGTATAACATGTGTTTTCTTTTAAAGGCTAAGCAGGTTGTATCTTCACCTCATGCTCCATTATTTCTCTATTATGTTAGTATTATTCATGCCTTATATACTCAGTACAATGTTCATACTCACGTCCTTTCTTTTTGGACGCTGTGTTCATGCCCATAGGTAGATAGGGAGACGGTGCAGATCCATAGGAGCTTATCAGCGGATTCACAGGAGCACTCCACTATTCCGGAGGTGCTACTCATGATCATATTCTTTTGTGTATATGTTTGGGCACGACCGGGTCCTGTCCCATCTTTATGTCTAGTACTCTAGTAGAGGCTCGTAGATACGTACGTGTGGGTAGTAGATGTCGCATGATGATCACATTGTATAGTTGTATCTTATTTTGATAGCCCGAGGGCCGTATGCATATGATTGTAGATATGTTTTGGAAGTGATAAAGGTTTCCTTATGGCTAGTTGTGTTGAGAATAGTAAATGCATTTGAGATGAGTATGATGATTAGCATGAGTGGTGCTCGGTAGTCAGCTCCGGGTACCCGTCATGGCCCCCTTGGCGGGTCGTGACACTATGACACTTCATAAAATAATTTGTTTGTTCCATAAGAAGAGCATTAACTGTGAAAGAAGTAAAGCAAAATTGATTACTGCGTGGTATTAAGAGTAAAACTGATAAAATTTCGTACTTGAAGTAATAAGGATGAAATAGTATAAGACAAAATATATTCTAATTGAGTCTCCCATTGTTTTTCTTGCTTTATATATATTAGCCATCTTTATATTTTACATTGTAATTTATTAATTTTTTTCAAAGAGTTATAGGGCAAACTTTTCCATACCAAACACTAAAATATCAAAAACTCATTTTTCAATTTGTATTTTTTGAAAAATATTTCCAGAATGGTACGTGGATCTCCTGGAGAGGAAGGTATACCCGGGCACGGGGCTAACTCCTGAGCTCAGGAGTGATATTTTTGAATCCCTTAAAGCTAACAGTGATTGTTTTGCTTGGTCCCATCAAGCTATGAAAGGTATACCCCAGAGGTTGTAACCCACAAGTTAAACCTGGACCTCAGCTTCCCACCAGTGAAGCAGAAGAAGCAGCCTATACCTGAGGTCCGCAATAGGTTTGTTAAAGTAGAGGTTACGAGGTTGCTCAACATAGGGTCCATCGGGGAGGTTAAGTACCCGAATTTGTTAGCCAATATAGTTGTAGTACCTAACAAAGAAAATATATACATGTGTGCATCGACTTTAAAGATTTTAATAAGGCGTTTCCGAAGGACTCGTTCCCATTACCAAACATAGATCACAACTGGGCATGAGATAATGAGTTTTCTCGATGCTTAATCTCGTATAATATAATAAGAATGCACTCGGAGGATCAAAAGAAAACATCATTCATCACCAATTTTGGCACTTACTGCTACAATGTGATGCCTTTCGGACTTAACAATGCTAGGGCCACCTATCAGAGGTTGGTCAATAAAATGTTTGAACATCAAATTGCAAAAACTATGAAAGTATACATTGATGATATGCTTGTCCAGAGTCTTTGTGCGGAAGACGATTTAAGTCATATGCAAGAAACATTTGCCATGCTGAAGAAGTATAACATGAAGCAACCTAGAGAAATGCGATTTCGGAGTTGGCTCGGGAAGTTCTTGGGTTTCCTTATCTCTCAAAGAGGAATCAAGGTAAACCCAAATAGGATCAAGTGATCAAGGAAATACCAAGCACCTTAGACAACGTGAAAGCAGTGCAGCTGCTAACCGAGCGGTTAGCGGCCCTTAGTAGATTCATGTAATGACCCATTCGGTCGTTATTGCACTTTTGATCCATTTACCCCTGTACCCTTTCCTAAGCCCTGTTAGTATGAATTTTACTGCGGGGATGGTTGGCACTGTCACGACCCAAATTGATGAGTCGTGACGAGTGTCTGACCTCTAGCGACCACACACCCCTAAACACGTATCTGAACCGTACTGAACATCAAGGGCCCATAAATGGCATAAAATGTACATCCAAAAAGGCTAGCATACAAAAATAAACTGCTACTCCGGATCAATGGAGCGCACTGACCACTGCTGGATAGAAGTCCTACTAAGCCGGACCACCTGTCGGTCTACCTGAACCTGCGGGCATGAACGCAGCCCCCCGAGCAACGGGGAGTCAGTACGGATAATGTACTGAGTATGAAAGGCGTAAGAACAATCATGTACATATAAGAATCATGAATAAAAATCTGAACTCATAAGCTGAAGTAACTGTTTGCATGTATTTGTATGAACTAGTCTCTGTATGTATCTGCATAAACTTGTATAACGGGCTATGCCTACGGGCGCACAATATGCATGCTCTCAATGATAATCATGCTCATACACATAAATATAGGTCATAGTGCTGAGGAACGTTCAACCCGATCCATATCCCATATAATAGTAATGCCGAGGAACGTACGGCCCGATCCATATATCATATAATAATAATGCCGAGAAACGTACGGCCCGATCCATATATCATATAATAATAATGCCGAGGAACGTACGGCCCGATCCATATATCATCAAGGTGCACCATCTGATCAGGTGGTAATGCATATATAACGCCTACCCATTTTCCTTACCCTATATACATCTAATACTTGCGTATATAACGCCTTCTAGTCACGGGTCAAAATACATATATATGAATGAATGTAATG
>NC_081343.1:10943218-10950101 GCF_029784015.1 Lycium ferocissimum | reverse complement strand
CTCGGACAAGTAGGTTATTTCGAAGACGTTGGCGGAGTTGGTAGACTCGGTGGCCTGGAAGTCTTTGCCGAGTCGGATTATGTCTGTTTGTGCGGTTGTTCGAAGTTAGAGACTTTGCGGACAGAGTCGTGGGTCTAGAGTGTCAGCTTTGAAAATGGCCCTGCTAGCCGACATGTTTTTATTATACATTATGTTACAAAGTCTTTACGCTTACAGACTGTGATTAATTTGAGAAACGACAAAAAAAAAAGTTTTGAAAGTTCTACTATGTATTTTACTTTCATTTGATTTAAGAATCCAAAGAGAATATGTGTGTAACAAGAGTCCGCGGGTTCGCTCGGCTCCGAATATGGGGTCGGGTGCCCATCACACCCTAGTAAGATCGGGGTGTGACACCTCCAAAACAAATCATGCTCCTCACCCATCATTACCAGCCCTGCAACTGGCCTCGAAAAAGCCTCAAAACCTGGAATTTCATCCAAGCGAGTTGCCCTTTGCTACGGCATAGTGAACTCCCGAAGCTTGAACTCTATCCGGACCTGGGGCTATTATCCCTGTGCCCCTACCTGCTGGAACGGCTAGTACAGCCCCGGCCTGTGCTAACCCATGCAACCAATTCAGCACCTACGCTATCGCATCTGGTATACAAGGAGCAATTGCAGCTCCTGGCGGAACTGGTACTGCCGCTGGCTAGGCTGGTGTGGCTGCATCTCCTGCGGCCTCGTTAGGAACTACTGGAGGCATAGGATCAACTACTGGGACTCCGCCCCCAGTCGGTGCCGCCCCTCTACCAGCTCCTCAACCTCCACTTGTGCCTCTGGCTGCTACCGCGTGTATTCTCGCCATCTACGAAAGGATGAAGGATAATCGAATATCAATTTGAATCATCCAGATATCAATTGGAATCAAGTAGCACGAAAGAAAGAAAGTAAAGGGAATTTTCCTAGTGTTCGGTAGCCTCTCGAAGATTTGTACAGACGTATCCGTACTGATCCGCAAGACTCTTCTAGACATGTCCTTGTACGACGAGATCGATGAACCTAAAGCTCTGATACCAACTCTGACACGACCCAAACCGCCATGACTGGCACCCACACTAACTCCTAGTGGGCGAACCAACACATAAGTCATCTATTCATTCAAATCCATTTTTATATTAGCAAATTCAATCAGTTATTACTCATTCAAGCACAAGATAAATCGAATTAAGTCATTCTATAAAATAATGAAGTAAATGCGGAAGTCCTAACTATTACAAAACCCAAAATTCGAAAGTCACGGTACAAGGACTCTAATCTAAAACATGTCTAAGGAATGAAATCTATCTAACAAATAACCACAATGACTGGAGTAGAAATAAACATCATAAAAGAAGATCTTCGGGCGGCTTGGCATGGATAGAAGCTCACCCTAAATCTATCACCAACAGCCTCAACGCTAGATATGAGGACGAGTAGCAGTCTTTGGATCACAATCTGCACTCAAAAGAATGCAGCAAGGTAGTATCAGTACAGACACTATGTAGCGGTAGATATCATAGGCCGACTAAGATTAGTATCATGCATACATCATAAAATCAATAAAATAGACAAGACAACCAACAACACGAAATAAATAATCCAAAAACAAGTCAACCAAGGACATTACGAATCAAGTCATCAAAAGATATCAAGAATCAAATCAACGGGAACAAGTCTACCAATAATAACTATATACTCGATGCACACACATGCTAACTGATGTCCTTGCTCAGTAGTCATGACCTGCGGGGGACCCATGGTGTCTATGTAGCACTACTCGTTTCGGATACTCATCGGACCCGAGCCATAAATCCTTTGCTCCGAAAAGAACCTCAGACCACGAGCCCATAATCTAGGTCACATCCTCACCTCGGTCAATGTGCCTTTTCATATATATATATACACATTTCTTGTCCTCTTGTTTTCAATACTCAAATCATAATTTTATATCACAATTTCACCGAGAAGGTCATATTAACTTCTCACCACAACAACATCACACAGTAGGTTCAACAAAATGAATAGTGGCACGAAGCTCACACAGTCACTCAATCAATTGCATATAGGAGTTCAACCACACACACATCATGTTTGAAGACTAAACATGCTTTCTCCTATCGAATTCACAACACATACAATCAACTAATCAAAGTCTAACTCAAGTAAATCGTAACCTACCTCAAACATAGAGCTGGAACAACGCGAATCACTTCGCTGCAGCTTTTCCTTTCCGTAAAGCCTCGGAACGCTCAAAGTCTAAAAATTAGAATGATTAATGAGTCATACTTACTCTAGTCACAGAATCAATTCAAGAACACCCTTCCTTTTAGCCCTAATCAAATGGGTGAATGATTTCTAGGTGTCACACAACCTAACAAAGGCCTTAGTAAGCCATTCAATCCAGACATTAATTACAAGTAGTTTCCATGGTCAATCTACCATTTTTATGAAACCCTAAATCTCAATTCACTTAGTTCATGGCTCTAATGGTTCAATTCTTGATTAAAAGGAGTTAACCCAAGCCATTAGATGATAAACACATGAAAACAATCATAACCCAATAATTATAGAAGGTTCATTAGGTTATAGGGTTACTATTTCAATTTCACCATTGTAGACCTATAAAAGTGATGATAATCATGAAGATGATAACGTAATGATGGAAGGAATGGTTGAGACTTACCTCTCAAGAATGTTCTTGCCCTAGCTTGGAAATTCACCCTAGGTGCTTATGGGGAACTGTTTCGGAGCTTTATGAATAAAGAATTCGAAACTAAGTGTTTAAAACCCAGAATTCTGCTCCCGTCGATCGCTGCGGCGGTCAACTCATCGCTGCAGCGGTCTCGCTCTAGTGGCCTAGTGCCTATTATAGCAGACCAATAGGGAATTGACCTCCGCCATAGCGGGCTTGATCCCGCTATAGCGGTTCTTTGCCGCCATAGCAGACACTGGGACATCGACCGATCGCTTGAGATGAAAAGCTGGCCGCTACAGCGGTCCCGCCATAGCGGTACTACTTCCGCCGCAGCGGTACCCCTAGACTAGTAAGCTCGCTAATTTCACAGTTTTTCAACTCCACCACCCAACATTTCATCCGAGGCCTCATAAACACAAACAAATATGCACATAGACATAAAAACACCATAAGAATCAACCCGTGTCCTCGGAATTCCCAATGGAGTTCTAATTTTCTACGTCACCCCCCCCCCCCCCCCCGATGGACTCAACACAATCAAACAACAATCACAAATAAGTCAAGTTTTTGTTCTTAGGCTTATACAATCGAGTTTCTATTAGCTCGTTCTACCCTTGGGAAGGTTCTATTTAGTGGGGTGATCCTATATTTTTCATAACGACCGGGAGGGTCATTACAATGACGAACAAAAACGGGCTAAATGGTTCACCACTATTGCTAGTGTTTTAGTGGAAAAAACCTGGACAACAGCTATGTGCTTCACTGCAGCCCATGTTTCACATAGTAAACAGAGGAATTAGGATTTTTGCAAAACACGAAAGTTTTGGGAAATTTTCTTATATTTTCACAGCCTTTTGAATCACCAAATTTTAACTTATAGATAAAAAGTTGTGTGTGCTAGCTCCAAAAACGGGACTAAATCGTCTTACTTCAAGGTTTCAAAATTTCTAACAAAAACTTGAATATTTCACCCAAAAAAATGTGGAATAACAAGCTTACCACAATATTGATTGAGCTTCTTCACAAACCCAAAACCTAGGACTTTCAAAACAAGGCTTAACCTATCTTGATTCTTGGTGGTAACATTCCAAAATATATTCAAAGCATGAAAACTAGAAGGATCTTGATGATATTTGGAGAGTAACTTATGTGGATTGAAGTCTCTAATAGGGGTTAGGAGAAAAACAAGAACAAGAGGAAGTCTTATGAGGGTGAAAGAAAGTCTTTACCCTTTTATATAGAAAGCTAGTACCCCTTTTTATCAAATGGGTCTAACAAAGTGGGCTTCAAGATCCAATAAATATGACAAGTCTGTATTTTTATTTTTTTCAAACAAAAACTAAAATTTTAAACTCAAGAAAAATAATAAAAAGTATTTACTACAAGAGTAAAATTATTTAAATGTCAATAATAAATTTAGGGTGTTATAGTCTCCCCCCAGTGTTGGGTTTGAAGAATGAAGACCTGAGAACAGGATGACTAGATACCGGCCGCGACTTATCGTAATACACTATATGTTGCTGCCTCATTAAAAATCTTGCCGGAAAAACCTAAATGTGACAAAAATCGGGAGAATGGAAAAAGAGTGCAACGCGCATTCTTAGAATAGCATTTTGCGCGGGGTTCTTGTCTCCTACCACTTGGTAAAGCTTTAAGAACCTTTGGTCTTGTGCTATAATGAAGTACCCGATGAAGAATATAAAATAAGGCAACAAATTATAAAAACTTACCTCAGGAATAATACTTCTTCAAGTGACTGACATTGCAGTTACTTGAGAGTTCATTCCAATCTTCATCCTTCAACTAGTATGACCCTTTCCGAACAATACCGGTGATTCGGCATGGCCCTTCTCAATTGGGCCCTAACTTCCCGGCGTTGACCTCTTATGAATTGTCAGTGACTTATCAGAGAACCAAGTCTCCAGTTTTGAAGTAGCGATGGTGCGCCCTTCTATTGTAATACCATTCCATCCACTGCTTTTGTGCCACCATTTGGATGAAAGCAATATCGCTGTGTTCCTTAAGCATATCCAACTGAACCAACAAGCCTCACTATTCTCCTGCTCACTAGCCGGGGAGTGTTTTAAACTCAGTGCCCCAACCTCCACTAGGATGAAGGCTTTGGTATCGTACATGAGTGAGGATGGTGTCTCCTCGATACTAATTTTTGTCCTAGTGCACTATGCTCACAAAAGTTTGAGAGCTTTGTCGGCCACGAATACTTGGCATCTTCTAACTTCTTTTCAAATTCTGGATAATAGTTGTGTTGGTAGACTCCATTTGTCTATTGGCACTTGGATAGTAAAGAGAGGAGGTAACTCTTTTGATGTTCAAATCCTCTAGGAACTTGGTGATTTTGGATCCAATAAATTGAGGACCATTGTCACAAGCTATCTCCTTTGGGATCTCGAACCGACAAATGTCATGTTGCCAAATAAAGTCCATCATCTCCTTTTTTAATACCTTTTTGTCTGCACCTGCTTCAACCTACTTAGGAAAATAATTAGTCATAACCAATAGAAATTTTATCTGGCCTGGACCTAAAGGTAAAGGTCCGACTATATCCATTCCCCATTTCATGAATGGCCAAGGTGAAATAATCGAGTGCAGAAGTCCCCAGTTGATGAACCATGTGGTCATGGCATTGAAGTTTCTCGCATTTCCTTACATAGGTCTTTGGCGTTGACATACATCTGGGGCCAATATTATCCGACCCTTATTAACTTTCTCACCAATGAATCTACTCCATAATGACTTCCGCATATTCCTTCGTGCACTTCTCTACTCATGTAATCAGCCTCTTCGTGGCCCTCACATCATGCCAAGGGGCCATAGAAGCATCTTTAGTGTAGCATTCCATCTACAATGCTATACCGGGCTACTTTTGTTCAAAGTGCTTAGAAAGCCTTTAGGTCCTCGAGAAACTTTTTGTGTTTGAGGTAGTCGAGGAAATCATTCCTCCAATCCCATGCCAAGCTTGTTGAGTTTATATAGTCATAACCTATGGCATCTAAAGTTGAGTGTAGCAATTGCACCATTGACTCGAAATCCTATCCCTCTACTTCTGTAGATGAACCCAAATTTGCCAAGGCATTGACCTCCACATTGTCCTCCTTAGGAACATGTACCATAATCCACTCCTGGAGCTTGGAAATCTCCTTTAAAACCTTCTTTAGGTACTTCAGCATGCGTTCTTCCTTTTTCTCAAACATGTTATGAACTTTAATCACCCACTACCAGCAAGGAGTCGTATTTTACCTCTATCTCCATGGAGCCTAGTCCTAAGGCCAACTCAAGACCTGCAATCATAGCCTCATACTCTTCTTCATTGTTAGTCAATGGTACACTATGTATTGCCTGTCTTACCACTTCACTAGATGGGGTACGAAGAACTATAGCCAAGCTAGTTCCTTTCACATTGGACACGCTTCATCCGTGTGAAAGACCCAGACCCTACGGACAGTCCCCGAGACTAAGGTGGCCTCTTTTTTGGCGCATGACACCATTACTGGATTGAAATCCTCCACAAAGTCATCAAGGACCTGAGACTTAATCGCAGTCCGGGGTCTGTACTTGATGTTAAATTCACTTGCTTCTACTGTCCACTTAGCCAGACACCCTGAAAGTTCGGGCTTATGCACGATGTTCCGCAGGGGAAAGGTCGTCACAATGGGAATAGGGTGTCACGCCCCAAAACCCACCCTCGACATGACCAGTATCCGATGTCATGAACAACATCGGAAGAACCTAAAAGATGCAATAACAACACTTGAACCCGGAGTTCAATATTCACCTCCAACAGTTTATAAAATAAATACAATCAAATCATGAATATATAAATTAAATCAGCGAAAGTCTTTATTAATCAAATACTTAGTCAAACGTAACATCATGCCTGAGAGTCAATCAATAACTTAACAATTACCCACAAATGTATACTATGGAGATTCTAAGAATAAGGAATAATAGTCTGACTCATCGGGACGCAGCCCGAAAAACTAATATAATAAATAAATAAATAAATAAATAGGGTGTCCCGCGAATGAATGTGTTGGCTCACCAAATTAGCAGCAACAGCAAGTCCTTCCTACACACCTAGAGTATCAAGAACCTACTCATCTCTGTTACCTAACATACCATCTAAAACAACAATGATATGCACGAGCAC
>NC_081343.1:10937761-10943118 GCF_029784015.1 Lycium ferocissimum | reverse complement strand
AGTTTTTTTACCAACCCGGGAAAATTTTTCCTAGCCATGGCCGAATGGCCCTTGGCTAACAGCTTCTTCAATTTTTTCTTGAATTTTCATGACAATTATGTCTTGCTTGGTAAGCTCCCTCTTATATATATATAGTTCCCACAAGCATGTGAGGGGCACATGCACTCTTTCTCCATTTTGCTAGAGATTTCTTTTCTTTTCTCTCTTTCTTCTTTTTTTTTTTTTTTTCATCAAAGATGACTAATGTCTTGCCTTATACACTTTGGTCCATATATATATATATATATATATATATATATATATATATATATATATTACTAATTGACCACATGTCTTCTCCTCCTTTCTCTAGAAATTTCTTCCTTTTTCTTGAAATTTCCTCAAATTAAAACAAGATGACCACTTGTCTTCTTTCATAAACTTTGGTCCATGTAAGAGTGGGACCCACATATACTTACACACACAAGGCCAAGCCTTGGCTTGGTCCTAGAAATTTCAAGACAATTTTTGTGAAATTTCCATTTTCCCTAGGCTTCCATAATATTACCATGAACCACTTTGTGAATTTCCCTTTTTATCCTTAGCCTTTTCCAATATTTCCCTACTAATAATATTCATAAACAATACTTGGAAGTAGTCTTGCCTTTAACTTCTCGCAATTGTCCCGAATTATCCAAACGTACGAAATGCGGGTCATAACAGGAGGTCACTAATATGAAGCCTCCGGTTTTCTATGGTATTGAGTCAGAGGATGCATACGAGTTCATCATAGATTGTCATGAAAGGCTCCATAAGATGGGGGCTGTGGAAAAGTACGGTGTGGAGTTTGTGACCTTTTAGTTCTTGGGTGATGCCAAGTTATGATGGAGGGCATATATGGAGTGCAGGCCAGCTGGGTCACCTCCGTTGACTTGGGTTTAGTTCTATTCAATGTTATTAGATAAGTATGTCCTGCGTACTCTGAGGGACTGACGGAAGAATGAGTTTGCTAATATTGATCAGGGAAACTCGAAGTTTGCTGTGTATGAGTCCCGTTTTCATTTCTTGTCCCGATATGCTCTTGGATTCTTTGCTGCCTACTGAGGAGGGGAGGATCAAGCATTTTGTGAAAGGGTTGAACACGGGACTTCAGCTATCAGCTTGTAGCCACTAGGGCTTCATTCTAGGAGGTAGTGGAGCACGTCCGTGTTGTTGAAGGGATTAGACAGGAGAGTTATGCAAAATAGATAGAGAAGAAAGCCCGAAGGGGTAGGAATTTCAGCAACTCCTTCTCGAGGGGTCAGAGTTCACAGGTATATTTAGGATGTTTGGTTTAGTCCGCTATGCAGGTGTCTGCTAGGGGCCCATTAGGGGCAAATTATCAGGCTTCCGGTCAGCATGGGGGTTATACTGCTTCATCAGCTTTTGTTCAGCGACCTACGCTAGACCGTGCATGTTACGAGTATGGTGAGGTAGGGCATATTAAGAGGTATTTCCCCAGACTCAGAAAGGGTGGACGGGGGACTCGGTGCCCGCAGGCTCACGATCTCCATTTGCACCGGATAGAGGAGGTTCAGATCGCGCGGCAAGGCGGGCGCCAAGCTGCGAGGCGGTGTCCTCGGCGAGCGAGAGGCGGACAACAGGCCGAGGGGGGGTTCGCACGGACGGGGTAAATTGGTGGTTCATAGGCTACAGGAGGGTGCAGACATTTGTACACTTTCCCAGGTAGACTCGAGTCTGAGGCCTCTGATGCTGTCATCACAGATACTATCTCAGTTTATGATCGGATGGATTCTGGTTTATTTGATCCGGGTTTTACTTTTTCATATGTGTCTTCATATTTTGCTGTGGGTTTGGATATGATGTGTGATACTCTTGATGCCCCTATTTATGTATCTATCCAGTTAAGGATCCGGTGGTGGTTGATAGAGTCTACCCTTCTTGCGCGGTTACATTTATGGGATATAGTACTTGGGCGGATTTGATGATCCTAGATATGGTAGATTTCGATGTCATTTTGGGCATGAGTTGGTTGTCCCCGCATTATGCCATTCTTGATTGTCACTATAAGACCGTTACCGTAGCTATGCCCAAGGCACCTAGACTTGAGTGGAAGGGTAACCTTAGTCCCCTTCCTAAGTAAGTCATATCGTTCGTTCGTGCTAGGAAGCTAATGAAGAAGGGTTGTCTAGCTTATTTGGCATATATCCGTGACACCAATGCAGATACTCCATCTATTGATTCGGATCCAGTGGTACGCGAGTTTGCGGATGTGTTCCCCGCAGACTTACTAGGTATGCCACCTGACCGTGACATTGATTTTAGGATTGATTTAGACCCAAGGACTCGTCCTATCTTAATTCCACCTTATAGGATGGTGCCAGCAGAACTCAGGGAACTGAAAGAACAGTTGCAAGATCTTTTGAGTAAGGGGTTTATTCGCCTGAGTACCTCTCCTTGGGGTGCTTCTGTGTTGTTTTTTAAGAAGAAGGATGGGTCTATGCATATGTGTATTGATTACCGTCGGCTGAACAAGGTGACAATTCGAAACAAGTACCCCATCCCCCGTATAGATGACTTCTTTGATCAGTTACAAGGAGCTTCTATGTTCTCTAAAATTGACTTGAGGTTAGGTTATCACCAGTTGATGATTCGGGCAGAGGATGTTCCTAAGACAGCTTTCGGGACCAGGTATGGACACTATGAGTTCTTGGTTATGTCTTTCGGGCTTACAAATGCCCCAGCTGCATTAATGGATTTGATGAATATCGTGTTTAAGCCCTTTTTAGACTCGTTCGTAATAGTGTTCATTGATGATATCCTGGTGTATTCTAGAAGTAAGGAGTAGCATTAGAAACATCTGAGTCTTGCTCTTGGGGTATTGCGGGAGAAGGAGTTGTATGCTAAATTCTCCAAGTGTGAATTTTGGTCGTCTTTTTGTGAAAGGGTTCGCCTCTATTTCTTCTCATTTGACTCGCTTGACTCAGAAAGAGGTACCGTTTCAGTGGTCCGACGAGTGTGAGGAGAGCTTCAAAAAGCTCAAGACATTGTTGACTATGGCGCCTATTCTAGCATTGCCCGTGGAGGGCAAGGATTTTATTGTTTATTGTTATGCTTCACGTTCTTGTTTGGGTGCTATTTTGATGTAGGAAAAGAAGGTGATTGCTTACACTTCTCGTTAGTTGAAAGTGCATGAGAAGAACTATCACACTCAGAATTTAGAATTGGCAGCAGTGGTGTTCGCGTTGAAAATCTGAAGGCACTACTCGTATGGTGTGAGGTGTACACTGATCACTGTAGTTTGCAGCATGTGTTCACTCAGAGGGATCTGAACTCTAGATAGCGGAGATGGATGAAACTACTGAAAGACTATGACATCACCATTATGTATCATCCTGGTAAAGCAAATGTAGTGGCTGACCGTTGAGTAGGAAGTCAGCTAGTATGGGAAGTCTGGCTCAGTTGATTTCTTCGGAGCGTCCGTTAGCTAGAGAGGTTTAGACTCTGGCTAACAGTTTTATGAGGCTGGATATTTCTTGTCACGCCCCGAACCATGGCCTGGGCATAACACGGCACTCGGTGCCTTACTGTATGTGACCGAGCAAACCACATGGCTTGCTGAATCATCATGAGGCATAACATGAGCGGAATATAACGTGAATGTATAATGAGCCTTTATAAAACGTAATTAATTCATAATACTTAAAAATACTTGTTTAGTCATGAGTGCGGGAATAACATGAATGAGCCAAAAATGGCTATACGACTCCGAAAGTATGATATAACATAATTGACTTATCTAGTTTATGAGACCTCTAACATAAGTCTGAACATGAAACATACTTGCTGGGACAAGGCCCCTAGCATACCTTTAAATGCATAACTAAACAAAGAAAGACAATGTCTAAACCCCGAATGAGATGGGGCTCACCAATAAGCTGATACGTGCGTCGTCCTACTAAGTAGATGCGTCGTCCTGTAAATCCGTACCTGTATCGTAAAATGCAGGCCCCCGGGCAACAAAAGGGGACGTCAACACATTGAATGTCTTGGCACGTAAAAACCCCGAAAGAAATAATATGGGACATGGAATAACATGATAGAAGTGAAACTAAAAACCTGGACATGTACATGAGCATGCATATATATATATATATATATATATATATATAACACGAGTAAAACATGATAAGTCGGGAGAGCATTTCATAAACCGATAACATGATATCACCATATGGGTACGTGGAGTCTGGTACCTCGGGACCGACGGAGAGCCCCCCATACCTTGCTGAGGTATAAGGTGTAATGTGCCTGATGGATCCATTCAGTGTAAAATTAAGGAATCGTCCTAACTGGGCGGAGCGATCCTTGTCCTACGGTGGCTACGTAGTTTCTGGCTATCTGAGCCTTCTTGGTAACTTGTGCAACTCCCAAAAATATGAGCATGATATAGTTGGCTAAGAAGCCCATGATTTTCGTGAATTAACTTGTAAGTGACTTGTAATCATTATTTCACGAAAATAACTTGTAAACATGGTTTCATGGAATAACTTGTATTTAGCATGTATATATCTTGAATCATGGCATGAAGGTAGTTATATAATACAATTGCATGAAAACTTGTAGACATGTAGGATATTCATGAATAAACATTTTTATTTAAAAACATGCATGCAAGAACACATGGAATACAAGATATGGGTTTTTCATGGATTACAAACAGATTCTCAATAATCAAAATGAAATATTAAGAGCACAACAACGAGATTATGTCACAAAGCTTAATATAATATAGTACATAGACCTAGGGTTATCATGACAATGGCTAAAACCCTAGTTTTTGGAGAACTTGCATATAATCATGGAAGAACGTGGCGTGGGGAAGAACAAAGATGTTCCCAAACGAGGATAGAAACTGTACATACCTAATAATGCTCCAAACTTGTATAAAAATCTGTTCTTGGGAGGAGAATCCTAATCCTTGGCCTTGAATTCATTTAGGTGGGTTTTCTTGAAAACCCTATGTTAAGAACATGAAATTTCTATTTAGGATTCATGGGAAATTGATGGAATTCACTTAGGATGGTCTTAAGGAACTTACCTTGATACTTGGAGAAGTTGAGAGGAGAGGGTTTTCGTGTTAGGGCTTGAGAGGAATGGGAATTATGAAATAAAAACTGAATTCCTATCTTTTAAATAGTCTCAGTCGTGGCACCATTACGGACCGTAACGTGTGTCAAATTTCCAGTGAGGTTGGGTTACGGTGACACGTTACGGGCCGTAACACGTGTTACAATCCGTAACGATGAACCGTCCTTCGATCCAAAAGTTACGAGACAGTGAATTTCAAGATCCCCTTCGGTATGAATAAGGGTTTG
>NC_081343.1:10932641-10937661 GCF_029784015.1 Lycium ferocissimum | reverse complement strand
GAAATAAATCGCCGGGGGTTTTTTGAAGCCCCTCCCTTCATCCCAGCTCTTAAACCAAATCTAAACCTTGGTTCTACAACATACCATGGCGTAACATGAAGATAGCCAATCCATACCCATGATTACATCAAAGTCTACCATCTCTAACTATGCTAAGTCCCTTGGCCCTGCTGTAGACCCCGGGCAACCTAATCCCCTACGATGGGTTTCCCCCATTTGGTGGCCCCCCAAAAGGTTTCTCAACCGGTTCAACCCCAAATTTCTTAGAAAAAAGGGGTTTACAAAAGCAAAAAGGGATCTGGTCAAAGGGCAATCCCAAAAAAAGAAAACAGGCCCCGGAAAACCCCTTTTTATCCGCCGCGTAAATCTAAACGGTTGAACCCCCCCCGGTTTAACGGACCTTCCGTTCCACACCCTAGGCCCGATTATGACGAGAGGGGTGGGACGCCACTTACCTTCGGCCCCTATCTAATGGACGTTCTTCGAAAGGCCCCGACCCATCGCATACGTGATGCCGCCCCGACCTCCACCGAATGTCCCTTATTACACTTGCCGCGTATCGGATGGGTATAAGTCGGCGATCCACTTGAGAGTAGAGAACTTGATGGCTTATGATTGCCTCTTATCATTACGGAACTTGGGGATTGGGCACTTGCGTGGACGGAGCGGAGTCCTCGCATTTTGTTCTTAAAGAACTTATTTCCATAACATTGTTGGTCATCCCGAGCTTGACCCTCTTTGTCTTTCTCTTTCTAAGGCTTCCTCCTCCTTGACCTTGTCTCGTTCCACCATATACGAGAGCAACCGTCTTGGAGATATTCATCCCGCGTTACGGCCAGAGCAATCTGGCCTCATCATACAATGGGAATCATGACCTCCAACAAACCTCCTCACTCTTGCCTCATGTCTGGTACCATATGTGGAGCATGCTTAGCTAGGCTGACAAATTCTAAATAGTAGTACTGAACTAACCTGCCATTCTACTTTCAGCTTCGGGGTACCCTCGGCCTTAGTTTCTGCGACCTGCGGCATGGAGGTGGTCTAGGAATGCGCTTGCAAATTCATCCCAGGTAGCATCAGGTGCATCTTTACCTCGGGATAATTTCCAAGATTCATACCACGTGTTAGCAATGCTCTGCAGCTGATGAGTTCTAAAAGTAGCTGCTTCGGTCTCCATAGCTGTCATAATTTTGACGATTTTCTGAAGAGCATCATGTAGTCTGAGGTCTTAAATCCTTAACTTTGTCCCCGTGAAGGGCGGGATTCGTTTCTAAGAAAATCATTAGTCTTAGAAGACTTTCCGTTATTTCCTGAACTTGATCCAGATTCCTGACG
Source organism: Lycium ferocissimum (assembly GCF_029784015.1). Classification (NCBI taxonomy): domain Eukaryota; kingdom Viridiplantae; phylum Streptophyta; class Magnoliopsida; order Solanales; family Solanaceae; genus Lycium; species Lycium ferocissimum. Next base: position 10,936,326 of record NC_081343.1, on the reverse strand, counting down.
TTGGGCCTGAGCTGCTACCAGTTGTGTGAGCATGTTAATATCACTCCTAACATCGGTATCATTAGTCCCGAGTGGAGCAACTAGAGTCTCTGTTGGAGTAATCATGGGTGGCATAGTCTCTAGTAGAGGTGTCTGATCCGAAGTGTCTCAAATAGCCTCTGTCCTTATAGCATTAGCAGCCATCCTTTGGCTGTTATAAGTCTTCCTCTTTGCAGGCATGATTCTAAAAATATGTACATGCACGAATTAGAAAGACATCACTTGAATCTTTCAATGCTAACGATCTAGAGTATGAAAGAAGTGAGACAATCCTAAATGTCTTGGTGGTCAACTGTTTATATTTATGGGGCCGTCACACATAAAAGTGACCCCACTGGACACGATTTCATAGACTTCTTAAAGACAATTGAACCTAGGCTCAGATACCAAGCTTTGTCACGTCCCAAACCATGGCATGGGCGTAACACGGCACTCGGTGCCTTACTGCAAGTGATCGAGTGAACCACATGGCTTGCTGAATCATCATGAGACATAACATAAGCGGAATATAATGTGAATGCATGATGTGCCTTTATAAAACGTAATTAAGTCATAATACTTAATAAAAATACTTGTTTAGTCATGAGTGCGGGAGTAACATGAATGAGCCAAAAATGGCTATACGACTCCAAAAGTCTAACATAACATAATAGACTTGTCTTATCTATGAAACCTCTAACATAAGTCTGAATATGAAACATACTTGCTGGGATAAGGCCCCCAACATACGTTTAAATGCATAACTAAACAAAGAAAGATAATGTCTAAACCCCGAATGAGATGGGGTTCACCAAGAAGCTGATACGTGCGGAGTCCTACTAAGCAGATGCGTCGTCCTGTAAATTCGTACCTACATCGCGAAATGCAGGCCCCTGGGCAATAAAAGGGGACGTCAGCACATTGAATACACTGGTATATAAAGCATTTGAAAAAATAACATGGGATATGGAATAACAAGATAGAAGTGAGCGAAAACACAGACATGAACATGAGCATGAATATATATATATATATATATATATATATATATATATATATATATATATATATATATATATATATATATATATATATATAACATGAGTAATACACGGTAAGTAGGGAGGACATTTCATAAGCGACAACATGATATCACCGTATGGGTCGTGGAGATGCAGTACCTCGCCGGACGTGAGCCCCATTACCTTGTCGGGTATAAAGTGTAACGTGCACGATGGATCCGTTCGGTGAAAAATTAAGGAATCGTCCTAGCTGGGCGGAGAGATCCTTGTCTACGGTGGCTACGTAGTTTCAGGCTATCTGAGCCTTTTCGGTAACTTGTGCAACTCCCAAAAATATGAACATGATATAGTTGGCTAAGAAGCCCATGATTTTTCATGAATTAACTTGTAAGTGACTTGTAATCATGATTTCACGAGAATAATTTCTAAACATGGTTTCATGAAATAACTTATATTTAGCATGTATATATCTTGAATCATGGCATGAAGGTAATTATATAATACAATTGCATGAAAACTTGTAGACATGTAGGATATTCATGAATAAACATTTTTATTTAAAAACATGCATGCAAGAACCCATGGAATACAAGATATGGGTTTTTCATGGATTACGGATAGATTCTCAATAATCAAAATGAAATATTAAGAACACAACAACGAGATAATGTCACAAAGCTTAATATAATATAGTACATGGACCTAGGGTTATCATGACAATGGATAAAACCCTAGTTTTTGGAGAACTTGCGTATAATCATGGAAGAACGTGGCGTGGGGAAGAACAAAGATGTTTTCACACGAGGATAGAAACTCTACATACTTGGTAATGCTCTAAACTTGTATAAAAATGTGTTCTTGGGAGGAGAATCCTAATCTTTGGCCTTGAATTCCTTTAGTTGGATTTTCTTGAAAACCCTATGTTAAGAACATGAAATTTCCATTTAGGATTCATGGGAAATTGATGGAATTCACTTAGGATGGTCTTAAGGAACTTACCTTGATACTTGGAGAAGTTAAGAGGAGAGGATTTTCGTGTTAGGGCTTGAGAGGAATGGGAATTATGAAATAAAAACTGAATTCTCGTCTTTTAAATAGTCTCAAGCGAGGAACCGTTACGGACCGTGTTACGGTCCGTAACACTGGACCGTAACGTGCGTCAAATTTCCAGCGAGTTTCTAATTTTTGAGGTTGGGTTACGGTGACACGTTACGGGACGTAACACGTGTTACGGTCCGTAACGATGAACCATCCTTCGATCCAAAAGTTATGAGGCAGTGATTTTCCAAGCATACCCGTTACGATATGAATGATGGTCTGTAAGACACGTTACGGGCCATCCCATGAAGCGTAACACTGGGTTTTCTAAACTGAAACATATTTTCGATTCCAACACTCTCCTTTTTGGGTTTCTAACCTCCTGAGTCATGAATATGGTTTACTACGGACTTTACGAGGTGTTACATTTCTTAACGGGTAGGGTGTTGGCTTGTTTTGAGGCTTAGTTATCATTTCTGGAGCAGATTAAGGCTGAGCAGTTTGAGGATGCTAAGTTGTGTAAAATTCGTTACAAGGTGTTGTGAGGTGAGGCCAAGGAGGCTGTGATCGATGAAGAGGGAGTGCTATGGATTAAAGAGAGAGTTTGCGTGCCACGTGTGGGCGATTTGATTAAGACTATTCTGACAGACGCTCATAGTTTGAGGTATTTTACTTATCCTGGCGCTACTAAGATGTATCGCGATTTGAGGCGACACTACTGGTGAACTAGGATGAAGCGTGATATAATGGAGTTTGTTGCTCAGTGTCTGAACTGCTAACAGGTAAAGTATGAACATCAGAAACCTGGGGGTACAGTTCAGAGGATGCCCATTCCTGAGTAGAAGTGGGAAAGAATAGCAATGGACTTCATAGCTGGTCTTCCGAAGACGTTGGGAAAGTTTGATTCTATTTGGGTTATTATTGAAAGGTTGACTAAGTCTTCCCACTTTATCCTGGTGCGGATATCTTATGATGCGGAGAAATTAGCAAAGATCTACATTCGTGAGGTAGTTAGGCTTCATGGGGTTCCTATCTCCATCGTGTCGGATAGGGGCACAATGTTCACATCTAGATTTTAGGAGCATTTGCATGAGGAGTTGGGTACTAGGTTGGACCTTAAGTAAACTTTACACCACCAGTTGACGGGCGGCCCGGCAAACCATTGGGTTCTTGAAGATATGCTTCGGGCTTGTGTGATAGGCTTTGGTGGTCATTGGGATCAGTTTTTGCCATTGGCCGAGTTTGCATGTAACAATAGCTACCATTCGAGTATTGATATGGCTCCGTTTAAAGCGTTATATGAGAGGAGGTGTAGGTATCCTATTGGATGGTTTGATGCATTTGAGTGAGACCGATGCGGTCTTTTGAGAGGTCCTTTAGAGAAGGTGGAAGGTTATTCAAGCTAAGCTTAAAGCGTACGGAAGTAGGCAAGGAGTATATGGACGATGGAGTTCGAGATCTTGAGTTTAGAGAGAGAGCGAGTATTGTTGAAGGTCTCACCCGTGAAGGGTGTGATGAGGTTTGGGAAGAAGGGCAAGCTTATCCCAAGGTACATTGGGCCATTTTAGATTCTCAAGCATGTGGGGGAGGTAGCTTATGAGTTGGGG
>NC_081343.1:10912348-10932541 GCF_029784015.1 Lycium ferocissimum | reverse complement strand
ATTCTTGATATCTTTGGATGACTTGATTCGTAATGTCCTTGGTTGACTTGTTGTTGGATTATTTATTTCATGTTGTTGGCTGACTTGTCTATTTTATTGATTTTACGATGTATGCATGATACTAATCTTAGTCGGCCTATGATAGCTACTGGTACATAGTGTCTGTACTAATACTACCTTGCTGCATTCTTTTGAGTGCAGATTGTGATCAAGAGACTGCTACTCGTTCTCATATCTAGCGTTGAGGCCGTTGCAGACAGATTTAGGGTGAGATTCTATCCATGCCTGGTCGGCCGAAGATCTTCTTTTATGATGTCTATTTCTACTCCAGTCATTGTGGTTATTTGTTAGACAGATTTCATTCCTTAGACATGTTTTGGATTAGAGTCCTTGCACGGTCACTTTCGGATTTTGGGTTTTGTAATATTTAGGACTTCCGTATTTACTTCATTGTTTTATGGCATGACTTAACTCGATCTATCTTGTGCTTGAATGAGTAATAACTGATTGAATTTGCTAATATAAAAATGTACTTGAATGAATAGATGACTTATGTGTTGGTTCGCCCACTTGGAGTTAGTGTGGGTGCCAGTCATGGCGGGTTGGGTCGTGATAGTCATGATCTAAATTCTATATCTTTAAACACTAGACCTTAAGTGACTATTCCATTGTGTATTTAAGGTACAAAAGGGTCTTGTAAAAGCTAAGGAAGTCGATATAACTGCTTGATCGTTGCTTTGGGGATTTGTAACTTCTTTGTATTTGTTTGAGCTTTAGAGGCACTAAAGCTCCAAGGTATGTGCATATTCTTGAATTTCGCATTTTATTTAGTTGAAGTATTTTGAATATCTTAAGCTTGGGTAAAACTTGTCTTTACTTTAATTTGCTATCCTAGTCGGTAGTTAAATTCTTATTTCGCTATGTTTAATTGAGTATGAATACTTTGAGTCACTTGGAAACTTTGAATATCATTTGGTATCATGTGGAATGCTTTTGTAAGACAAACTAACTCGCCCACCTATATAGATCGGTTGAGCATTATTGCATTCTCGTCGGGACTTTGTCCTTCTTGTGATAGTGACTTTGGCACTTATATTGACATGCCTCTTGAGATTATTCGGATCTTATCCCATCTCGACTTTGGATTCACATTTCATCTTAATTATGGATCTTGGTCCATCTTAAGTACGAATAGGGAAGCCACTTTCAACATGGTTCTTGATTCTTTTGATTATTGGGTGAAGACCCTACTTGATTTGGGACTCCGGTCCTTCTTGTTATTCGATTATGCTTTGATGTGATTGCATGATGTATGTGTTGGGTGAAATTAACCAAATGGTGAAATTTCTTGGATTCGCTTTGGAAACCTTCTTGATATTTGAAATTTTGAATATTGATATCTTAAACTATTTTATTTTTTGATATTTTATTTTCTTGAAAGGATTGTACCTTCATTTAGTTCTTGAGGGTGATTTTGAAAAGCTTATTCCTAGAATTTATTCTTGTACTCCTTACATATATATTTTTATATTAAGTGTTATATTAAGTGTTAGTTAAGTTTATGTGTCACTAAGCTTTATGCTTAGCGATAGTTTGTTACTATCGTAGGTGATGTTCTGAGAGAGACTTGAGGATGGCCATTTGAAGTAGAGTCTTTGTATGCTTAGATGAAGATCACATTTGCATGAGCATGTTCATTTTGTATACTTTTGGGGACTTGTACGTGATCTATGTGATACACTTAGATATGCACTTTAGAATGAAATTTGGGTCATGATGCTAATATTTTGTAACTTGATTTTTATGAATGACTTGACTATTTTGGGAGTGTCCATGCCCAAGTCCTATAATATTTTAAATTTAGTACTTATGTTGAACTTGGGAAACTTAACTAGTTTGTATTTGAGATTGGAAGTTGAATTTCATGCTTGGTATGAGCCTTGGATGTTGTAGCATGAAAACTATTTATCTACTATGTGTTTGATGAATTCTAAAATGTTGTTTAACTCAAAATAGGTGTTTTCCATTTTTATGATTGGATATTTCCATTTTTTTTTGTTTAGGAATTTTTTTTTTTTTTTTTTAGATCCTACTATGTTGAGATGTTGTATTTTGAAACTTGTTCACATGAGCTTATTTCCGCTACCACATGATAAAGTCATTGTTTTAAATTTATTTCTTCTAAATTTTGTGGTACACTCAAATTACATATGTATTTATTATTTTGTTCTACTCGTGATCATGTTGTCAAATAAATTTTATCCTTAAATTTAGTTATTAGTCTATTTTGCCAAAAAAAAAAAAAAAAGTTTCGGGATGAATATTGAAATTAGTTAGTATGGATAAATTTCATTAAGTAGCATCCTCCTAGGGGGTTGCTACAAGTTTTGGTATCAGAGCCTTAGGTTTGTGGTTCTAGGACTTTTGTTGTTGTTATATCCCGTATTTTATACATTCGGATATTTCAAGATAGTCGTGGTAGGTGAAGGGCAAGACTACTTCCCAAGTTTTTTATATATACAAGTTGTTTATTAGTATGAAAATATTGAGGAAGGCTAAGGGAAAATTCGGAATTTGGAAATTATTTTTCATGATTTACTAGGCTAGATACAAAAAAAAAAAAAAAAAAAAAAGGGCTTGTATGACTTGGGCCAAGTGTGGCCGTCCATCTTGATGGGCCAAGACCCATATGAGAGTCCAAAATGTGTTATTAAAAGATGACAAAGTCATCTTTAACAAAAAAAAAATTCTAGAAGCTTTGAGAAAAGAATAAGGACCATGTGTTCAAAATTTTCTTCTTGAGGGACTTGAAAATAAATAGCATGAGAGGACCAATTATATATATATACAACTTACCATTTGGAACGTTCAAGAAAGGAAAGAACAAAAAAAAATGGAAGAGAGAAAGAAAAGGAAAGGCCTATTCGGCCATATGAAGAAAAAAATGAACCATGGGAAATCTTGGTCAAAAAAATTCTTTTCTTCATGTATTTATACTAATTCAAGGGTCCTCTACAACGTGGTATAATTATTTCGGAAGATAGGACGTTCGTTTCGACGATTCCACACCTTGGACAAGTGAATAAGTTAAGGAAGAAAGGTAAGTCTTAATCCTTTTTTATATGTTATGAAGGGTTCATTTACATTGTAGTATGTGGGGATGGATAAAGTTCATGAAAATATGGAAGTTGGCATGGTGTGGCCATGTGTATGCATGTATTGTGTAGGCAAGATTAATTAAGTTTTATGTAGTATTCTAGTTGTGGTTATTATGGACTCTATATTGGAAATGAAAGTTTGATGATTTTGGTTGAAGTTGTGAATGTGGGAGGTGGCCGAATATATATGTGCATGGTGTGAGAAGTATGAACCAAGTTCTATGTAGTAATCTAGTCGTTGTTAATATGTATTCTATGATGCAAATGAGAATATGATAATTCTAGTGAAGTTGTGATTGTTGGAAAGATGATGTGAAAGTTAGTGTGGCTTGCATGTAGTCTTCTTGCATTGACGAGAAATAGTGTGGTTAGTACATGAAATGTTAATATGAATTATGAATTTGAGAAAAGGAAAATGTGTTGGAATTGTCTTTGTAGAAATGAAGGTTACTTGTGTTAGAATGTGTTTGTAATTGAATATTGATGTTGTTGGCATTCTTTGTGATAATGTGGCCGAGTTCCATTCTCGGATTGTTATTGAATTTGGGCCGAGCCATAATTCTCGGGATGGTGTATTTACGGGGGAGATCTTTGCCGAAATTTCGGTGGCGGATACTAAACCCGGAGTTGGAAGTTTGAACCTCATGAATAGTAACTGGTAAATGTGACCATTTGTAGGATTTTGACGAAACGAGATTGGAGTCTTGACGAGCTTAACAAGCAAGAAAGGTATGTGAAGCTATCCCTCTCCTTCCTTTGGCATGTCCTAGGTGTACTAGGCTTGAATTTGAGCCTCGGGGGTTATTACGTTCATCGAAATTCGATTCGAAATTGAGCACTATTCATTCGGTGCGATTGAACCGAATCCTTATATCTTGTTGGAAAAATGCTCAAACGTCCGTAACTTGCAGGAATGTAATCGAATTACCTTGAAACTTCCATAAATGACTCCATTAAGCTTAGTATATGTAATTCGAGTACGCCACCTTCGTTGACTCAGGGCGGATCCGCTATTCCGGATCTCGCCCTCTTGTTTATTTGACTTATTTTTGTACCACAATTGAAGGAAAACTTCGGCTATTGCCCTAACTATTAAGTGATATTTTATAAAACTTTTCAAAACCACTCGAAGGAGTGTGATATTTTATAAAACTTTTCAAAACCACTCCGAAGGGAGTGTGATATTTTATAAAACTTTTCAAAACCACTCCGAAGGGAGTGCGATATCTTATTATTGATTTTCCAAAACCACTCCGAAGGGGTGCGAGATTTTATTATTATTATTATTACTATTATTATTATGACCGAAGGGGCTAGGATTAGTACTATGTCACGAGTGGCATGCCGAAGGAACCGGGGGTAGCCGTATGCCACGAGTGACATGCCCGAAGGGCTAGGATTATTATGTCGGGGCCGGCATGTCGAAGGGACCGGGATAGACGTATGTTGGACCGGCATGCCCGAAGGGGCCATCATTTTATTCGGGACCGGCATGTCGAAGGGCCGGGATAGACGTATGTCGGAACCGGCACACCGAAGGGGATTACTAGTATTATTATCATTGTTATTACTATTGTTATTACTATTATTGTTATTATTATTAGGCCGGAAGCGGCCGTCCGAAGGGACTATTTTATTTAAATATTTAATTCATGTCAGGTAACCTAAACTTGCTTTCTGTTGTACTTTTCTGATATACGCTACAGTAATGCTTTACATATTCAGTACATTCTTCGTACTGACCCCCTTTCTTCGGGGGTTGCGTTTCATGCCACGCAGGTACACCCGGACGAGTAAAAGACTTTGCTAGGAGCCGTTCCAGTGGGGTTGGCGAGCTCCACCTCAGTTCGGAGTGTTGCCAGGTCGAGTACTTATGTCGAGTATCTTTATATCCTAGAGACTTTGCGAAAGTGTCTGTGGATAGCGCGTCGGGAAGTGCGGATGATTTGTAAATGTTAAAAGAGTATGCATTTTCGGATAATGATTATTGTTTGAAGAGTTTCATGTTTCTTAAAAATTTTCGAAATGACGAGGTTTTAGTAACGCGAACGTTTAAGGGTTCGCTCGACTCTGAGGAGGGTCGGGTGCCCATCACACCCTAGTAAGGTCGGGGTGTGACAGTTGTGACTTCTTTGTATACTTGATTGAATATTGTTTGGCTAATAGCATTTACTTGCACACTTCTTTAACATATTTTGTAGTGTGTATTTGTCCATATATATCATGTACTTGTCCCTAATGCAATGTGATCTTCTCTTCTATAGGAATTAAGATATGGCCTCCTCTTCGAATAGAGCTATTGAAGATGTTGACGAAAGTCAAGCCCATTATAATGACCCACCTCACTTTCAAGGAGATGAGGAACATTTTCCTAATATTAATCATCCTCGTGCTAGTTTTAATCTAAAGTGGGGAATAATCCTAGAACAATGGGTCATAGCACTCCTATTATGACTCCTCTATTTCAACAGACGGCTTTGTTCTTTCGTCACTTGGCTGGAACAATGTATGACCCTAATGAAATGAATTTTGAAAAGATGAGGAAAATGGGTGGAGTTAAGTTTGAAGGCACTATTGATCCCACGAAAGCTAAACAATGGCTTGAGCATATGGAGAGAGTCTTTGATCAATTAAAGTGCTCAAATGCTGCCAAATTCAAGTATGCTGTCTCTCTTTTACAAAAAGATACCTATGATTGGTGGATGACCGTGCCTAATGCAAAAGCAAGACCTCTGGTTCTTACTTAGAATGACTTTGTGGATGCATTCCATATAAAATATGTCCCTCATTTCTATTATGATGCAAAGAAGAAAGAGTTTTGGATCTAAAGCAAAGGAGTATGTTTATTGCAGAGTATCAACAAAAGTTTCTCAGGCTTTCTCATTATCTTTTGGAGGTATTATCTCTGATGAAAAATATAAATTCAGGAGATTTGAATATGGGTTGAATGACTCCATCCGAAAATCTGTGACGGTCCTACGGCATGAGAATTTTGACAAACTAGTTTCAACTGCTCTTACTTGGGAAAGAATCGACAAGGAAGAAGCTAGCAGAAATGAGAACAAGTCTAGAAAAGCTAATTCAGATTATGGAGGTCCATCCAAAAAGGGGAAGTTTGATTATTCTAGGCCCGGTAGTGTTCACAAGTCAGCTCAACATAAGCAAAGTCGATCAAATTTTTCTTCTGCTAGCACTCCAAGTCATGGCCAAGGCAAGACTCGTATACCCACTTGTGCTCAATGTGGAAAGAATCACTATGGTACTTGCAAGAAAGCTTCTGGTGCTTGTTTTAATTGTGGAAGCCTTGATCACAAAGTGAAAGATTGTCCTAATCCTCATGCTATGTCTTCTCCACATTCTAAAGGCTCAGTCCAGAAACCTATTACTAATCATTCTCAACAACAGAGGTGCAAGATCTAGAAACACTCAAGCAACTGGTTCAAGTGGAGCTAATAAGGCTAGTGGGTCAAGAGCTACTGCATGATTTTATTCCATAAGACATAAGGATGAACAAGATGGAGCGGACGTGGTTGTTGGTAAATTTCACTTATTTGGCTTATGTGTTGTTACCTTGTTTGATCCTGGTTCTACTCATTCCTATGTTTGCTCGTCACTTGCTTTTCTTGAAAATGTGAAATCTATGAGACTTGACTATGATGTGCTTGTAAAAAGTCCATTAGGTCATCAGGTTGTTTGTAATCGATTATATCGAGATTGTCTTTCATGATTCAAAATCTGGTCTTTTCTGCGGACTTGATTGAAATGGCCCTTCCAATATTATAATGTTATTGTCGGTATGGACCGGCTCCATAGACATCATGCACTAGTTGATTGTAGGTTGAAGTGTGTAACTTTTAAAACTCCTGAATACTCTCACATAGTTGTTCAAGGAGAAAGATCATTGACTTCTAATATTATTTCTGCGGTCTTGGCAAGGAAGGTGATTCGTCAAGGTTGTGATGCCTATCTTGCTCACATAGTGGATACATGGTTGGAGAGTCCAAGTCTCAAGGACATACCCACTGTGTGTGATTTTTCGGATTTCTTCCCTGATAACCTCCCTGGGTTGCCTCCAGAAAGGGAGATTGAGTTTCCTATAGATCTTATTCCTGGAACTACTCCTATTTCTATCGCTTCTTACAGGATGGCTCCAGCAAAATTAAAGGACTTGAAGATTCAATTGCAGGAACTTCTTGAGAAAGGATTCATTCATCTCAGTGTTTCTCCTTGGGGAGCTCCTGTTTTATTTGTGAAGAAGAAAGATGGCACTCTTAGGCTTTGTATTGATTACTGACAATTGAACAAGGTAACAATCAAGAACAGATATCCACTGCCTAGGATCGATAACTTATTTGACCAACTGAAGGGTGATAGCGTGTTCTAAAAAATTGATTTGAGGTCTGGTTGTCACCAACTATGGGTAAGTGAGCAAGATGTTTCTAAAACTGCTTTTAGGACTCAGTATGGCCATTATAAATTTTTGGTGATGCTATTCGGGTTGACAAATGCTCCTGCGGTGTTCATGGATCTTATGAATCGTGTATTCAAGCCTTATCTTGATCAATTTGTGGTGGTCTTTATAGATGATATTCTGATATATTCCAAGAATAGGGAAGATCATGATAAACATCTCCGGATTGTCTTGCAAACATTGAAGGAGAGGGAACTCTATGCTAAGCTTCCAAATGTGATTTTTGGCTTACTGAAGTGTCTTTTCTATGGCATATTGTGTCAGTTGAAGATGTAAAGGTGGATCCTGGTAAGATCGAAGCTATTGTTGAATGGAAACCGCTTGAAAGTCCAATTGAAATTAGAAGCTTCTTGGCCTTAGCAGGATACTATAGAAGGTTTGTCAAAGGCTTTTCCATTATAGCCTCTCCCTTGACTAAACTTTTGAGGAAGGAAGTCAAGTTCGTATGGGATGACAAATGCCAAGAGAGCTTTGAAAAGCTCAAATTCTTGTTGAAACAAGCTTCTATACTTACTCTACCAACTGAAGGGAAAGAGTATGTGATATATAGTGATGCATCTCATCGTGGTTTGGGTTGTTTTCTTATGTAAGAAGGGAAAGTGATTGCTTATGCCTCTCGAAATTAAAACCGCATGAGTTGAATTATCCTACTCATGACCTTGAGTTTGCGTCCATTGTGTTTGCTTTGAAAATTTGAAGGCGTTACTTGTATGGAGAAAAGTGTCATATATTTACTGATCACTAGAGCTTGAGGTACTTGGGTACACAAAAAGAGTTGAACTTGAGACAACGTAGGTGGCTTGAACTCATCAAAGATTATGATTGCACGATTAACTATCATCTGGGTAAGACTAATGTGGTTGCAGATGGTTTAAGTTGAAAATCCTTTGCAAGTTTATCTCTAAGTCCTTTGTCATTGTTTCTCGAATTAAGAGCCATGAACGCTTGTCTTGCATTTAATTTTAATGGTTCCATTGTTGCTAGTTTGCAAGTGAAACCAGTTCTACTTCAGCAAGTGAAAGAAGCACAGAATTTAGATGAGCATCTCGTGAAATTAGTCAAAGAGGTTCAAGATGGGAAAAAGCTTGATTTTTCATTGAGAGAGGATGGAGTATATTTTATCAAGGTAGATTATGTGTTCCTAAAGATGACAACTTGAGGAAAGAAATTCTAAATGAAGCACATACTTCACCATTTGCAATGCATCCTGGAAGTACTAAAATGTATGGAACCATCAAAGAACATTATTGGTGGAATGGTATGAAGAAAGACAATGCGGAGTTTATTTCCAAATGCTTGGTCTGTCAATAAGTAATGGCCGAGTATCAGGTTCCAGCTGGTTTGCTACAACCCTTGTCGATACCAGAGTGGAAATGGGAAAGAATAACTATGGGCTTTGATTCTGTACTTCTACGCACTCAAAGAAATCATGATACAATTTGGGTTATAGTGGATAGGCTAACTTGGCAATCAGAGTGGACTACTCACTTGAACGTTTGGCAAAATTGTACATTAATAAGATTGTGAGGCAACATGGAATTCTTGCTTCTATTGTGTCTGACCGAGACCCGAGGTTTACATCCAAATTTTGGGCTAGCTTGCAAGAAGCTTTAGGTATGAGGTTGAATTTTAGTACTGCTTTCCATCTACAAACAGATGGTCAGTCCAAGAAAGTCATACAAATCTTGGAGGATATGCTTCGAGCATATGTTATTGAGTTCGAGGGTAGTTGGGACAAACACTTGGCGTTAGTGGAATTTGCTTACAATAATAACTACCAATCAAGTATAGGTATGCCTCCTTATAAAGCTTCATACGGCAGGAAATGTAGAACCCTCTATGTTGGATTGAAGTTGGTGAAAGGAAATTTTTAGGTCTTGATATTATGCAATAGACTGAAGACAAGGTAAAGATAATCAAGAACCGGCTAAAAATTGCTTCAGACAGACAAAAGTCATATGCAGATCTCAAGAGGCGTTGTTACGACCCAACCCGCCATGACTGGCACCCATCTAAATCCTAGTGGGCGAACCAACATACAAGACACCTATCCATTCAATCCGGTTTTATATTAACCAAGCTAAAGAATTATTACTCATTTAACATCAAAAGAACAAAGTAAATCATGCCATAAATGCTGAAATAAGTGCGGAAGTTCTAACTATTACAGTCCCCAAAATTCGAAAGTCATGATACAGGACTCTAAGCTAAATACATGTCTAAGAACTTGAAGTCTAACAAATAAGTAATCCATAATGTCCAGAGTACGAAAAGACATCATAGCAAGAAGATCTTCGGGCGGCCTGGCATGGGAAGAAGCTCACCCTAAAATCTGTCAACAATTATCCTCCACGCTAGATGTGAGGACGAGCAACGGTCTCTATATCACAATCTGCACTCAAAGAATGCAGCAAGGTAGTATCAGTACAAACACTATGTACCATAAGGTGACTAAGATTAGTATCATGCACATTCATAAAATCAATAGAATAAAACAAGCCAGTCAACAGACATGAATATCAATAAATCACAGCAAGTCAACCAAGGACAATCACAATCAAATAACCAAGAATGTCAAGCAATCACAATCACGTAAGCTATAACGGAATTAAATTTACCAGAATAACCTTACTCGTTGTACATACATGCTAGCTGATGTCTTAGCTCAGTAGTCATGATCTGCAGGGGACCCATGGTGTCCACGTACCACTCGTTCCGGATCCACTCCTCGGACCCTAGCACAAACCTCCGCCCAGGAACGAACCTCAGTCGCGGGACATATCAAAGTACCTCTCGTTTCTGGAAGGATCCTCGGACCACGAGCCCATAATTTAGGTCACATGAATGCCTTTCCATACCTCTTACAGAACAGTGTTTCTTACCTTTCTAATATCAATAATCAACTCACCATTTCATGTCACAATACCGTTGAGAAGATTATATTAGCTTCTCATCACAACACATCCACTGTAGATTCAATCACATAGGATTAATGGCACGGAGCCTACACAATCACTCAATCACATTTACATAGGAATTTAGCCACACAATACCATGCATGAAAACTAGACATGCTTTCTCCTAAGGAGATCACAAAACATACAATCAGCTAACCAAAGTCTAACTTAAGTAAACCGTAACCTACCTCAAAGTAGAGTTGGAACACGTAGGTTACTTTACTACAGCCTTTCCTTTCCTCTAAGCCTCAATACGTTCACGGTCTAAAAATAGAATGCTCAATGAGTCACATTGCTCAATTCACAAACACCAAAGCAAGAATACCCTTCCTTTCCCCCATGCTAAGGGTGGATGATTTTCTAGGTGATAAACAACCTATCAAGGCCCCTAGTATTCATTTACCATCAATTTATACAACATTCTATCAACTATTCCTATTACAAACAGTTTTCTATGGCAAAGACACCATTTTTATATAATCATATGTCTCAAATCACTTAGTTTATGATTCTAAATGTTCAATTTATGACAATAGCAACTAATCAATTCATTTAAATGATAAATAAGCGAGAATAACCCCAACCCAACAAGTTTAGAAGGTTTATTGACATTCTACAGTTTCTACTTCACTTTCATCATTAAAGACCCATGAAGATGATTACAATAATGAAGGGGAAGGGAATGATAGAATGAAATGCTATGGAACTTACCTCTCAAGGTTATCTTGCCCTAGCTTAAAAATTCTCTCTAGGTGCTTGTTGGGAAGTGTGTTGGGTTTTTGTGAAAAGAGAAAATAAAACTGAGTATATAAAATTCGGGCTCTTTGTTTTATGTTGGCCGGCTACGGCGGCGTGATCGCTATAGCGGCCCGCGCAAAATCGGTTTGTGACGGCTATGGCGGTCCATCTACCTCTATAGCGGTACTGCCATAGCGGTACATTGCCTGCTACAGCGGCCACCAAGGAAAATGGATGGCCGCTGGCAGCGGTTCGAGTACCGCCACAGCGGTACTCCTACCGCCACAGCGGCTCATTTTGGGCAGTGAGCTCGATTTTGTCTAGTTTTTCCCCCTATCACCCCACATTTCATCCAAGGCCTCAAAAACACAACACAAAACATGCACACATACAAAAAGACGGCCTACGAATCCACCCGCGGCCTCGGAATTCCCAATGGAGTCCTAATTTCCCATAATGACCGGAAGGATCGTTACACCAGATACCAATTAAAACACCGTTCGTCCCCAAACAGACAAGGATGAGAATATAGGGAGGAGTTACCTGATTCGGTGAAAAACTGAGGATATTTGCTACGCATATCGGATTCTGTTTCCCAAGTAGCTTCACTGGTCGATTCTTCCACTAAACTTTCACAGAAGCTATTTCCTTGGACCTCAACTTGCGAACATCTCTGCCTAAGATAGCAACGGGCTCTTCCTCATACGATAAATTTTCATCTAATAAAAACGAATCCCAACGGATGATATAGGAACCATCGCCGTGGTACCGCTTCAACATCGATATATGAAATGCCGGATGAATGCCTGATAGACCCGGAGGTAAAGCCAACTTGTAAGCCACCTCTTCCACACGTTTGAGAATCTCAAATGGACCAATGTACCTTGGGCTAAGCTTGCCCTTCTTCCCAAACCTCATCACACCCTTCATGGGTGAGACCTTCAACCGCACTTGCTCTCCTTCCTCAAACTCAAGATCTCGGACCTTGCGGTCCGCATACTCTTTCTGTCGACTCTGCGCTGCTTGAGTTATGATTCTTGATACATTATTATTATTCTTAGCTTTAGTCATATATGCTAAGTCATCAATTTCCTAACGTTAGTATGTACTCTAATGAAGGTAGAAACGTAAGCATTGAAGAAGAACATGCAAGTGATAGAATAGTTGAACGGAAAGGTATGTAAGGCTAACCCTTCTTTCATAAGGCATGGTTCTTTGGCCAAATATCTATCCTTGTATGAGCCTACAATATTCTCCAATGATCCTATCTCTAAAAGCTACTAAGCGTATGATTCTCGATATGATACGATTGTACTAAGTTCCTTATATGACGAGTAATCCTTTAAGGATAGATGTAATGAATGACGTTAGTAATAATGCTAAAGATGCTTATACGTATATGTGCCTATGTATGGCTATTATGAAACCCCGAGCTTATATGGCCAGGTAGAATATAGTAAATATGTATATATATAATGCGTGCGCACCACTGCAGTTGGGTACGGATAACCCTGAGCCTTGGTATAGCCAGGTATGTATGACACTGAGCCTTGGTAGGGCCAGGTGTGTGAACCACCGAACCTTCGTGGTCGGGTATGCTATATAAATGACATCAATATGAGTATGAATATGCTAAGTAAATGTAAATGCTATGTAAAGGCTATGTATATGCAATGTATATGAGATGTAAACGATATGAATATGAGTATGCATGGATGTATGTACACGGATACGCAATAGAAATGGAATGTCCCTATGAAAAGCAAGTAAGTGCTATGACGATGATACTATTATCTCCCATCCTATGCTATTTCATATGTTGCCTATTATGCTTTCATATTGATGTTGATCATGCTTTACATATTCAGAACATTCTTCGTACTGACATCCTTTTGTTTGTGGACGCTGCGTCATGCCCGCAGGTGGCCAGGGAGACAGGCTTGATTCATAGCTATATTTCTCAGGGACTACATAGCGGAGCTCCATTTCATTCGGAGCTACAGCTTTTGGTGTAGATTCTTTTGTGTATATATTTATGGGCACGGCGGGGGCCTGTCCCGCCTATATGATATGACATACTCTTCTTAGAGGCTCGTAGACATGTGTATATAGTTGGATGTGTTTGGCCTTGTTGGCCTATATTTTGGGGATATTATTTTGTTAGCCTTGTCGACTTATGTACATTGATATGGGCATAGTTGCTAATGATGATATAGATGTATTGTGGCCCAATGGGATTAGTACGATTGATAAATGAAAAGTATGATGTAGCTATGTGGCTCACCTAGATGTAAATAAGAAAGTATGATAAGAGGTGCCCAGGTGGGTTAGCACTGAGTGCCCATCGCGGCCCTCCGGTTGGGTCGTGACACATAGGTGATATTTCAGGAGAGACTTGAGGATGGCCATTTGAAGTAGAGTCTTTGTATGCTTAGATGAAGATCACATTTGCATGAGCATGTTCATTTTGTATACTTTTGGGGACTTGTACGTGATCCATGTGATACACTTAGATATGCACTCTAGAATGAAATTTGGGTCATGATGCTAATATTTTGTAACTTGATTTTTATGAATTACTTGACTATTTTGGGAATGTCCATGCCCAAATCCTGTAATATTTTAAATTTAGTACTTATTTTTAACTTGGGAAACTTAACTAGTTTGTATTTGAGATTGGAAGTTGAATTTCATGCTTGGTATGAGCCTTGGATGTTGTAGCATGAAAAATATTTATCTACTACGTGTTTGATGAATTCTAAAATGTTGATTAACTCAAAATAGGTGTTTTCCATTTTTATGATTGGATATTTCTATTTTTTTGTTTAGGAGGTTTTTTATTTTTAGATCCTACTATGTTGAGATGTTGTATTTTTAAACTTGTTCACATGGGCTGATTTCCGCTACCACATGATAAAGTCATTGTTTTAAATTTATTTCTTCTAAATTTTGTGGTACACTCGAATTACATATGTATTTATTATTTTGTTCTACTCGTGATCATGTTGTCAAATAAATTTTATCCTTAATTTATTTATTAGTCTATTTTGCCAAAAAAAAAAAAAAGTTTCGGGATGAATATTGAAATTAGTTAGTATGGATAAATTTCGTTAAGTAGCATCCTCCCTAGGGGGTTTCTACAGAGACTACCTCTACCGCTGGAAAGGAAGATATTTCCAAGGAACACAAAAGTGACTGTATCCATGAGAAGACTTAGCGTTCATCCTTTTACGAAGGAACCTAAGATACTTCAGCTTCTGTCGACCAAGTTCACCAGAAACATATCTCTTCAAACCAAACAACCACAATTCCCCACCACTAGGAACTGTTGAAATTTTAAGAAGCTTTAAGTTAAAAGCATACACATAGCAGAGACTGCTTTGCAAGATACTGGGACTGTCCGGTTAGTCTTAGCCCATATATAGGTAATCAGATTGACCATACTATATGGCAACCATATCATTTGCATTTGTTTTCACAATGGTAATCATGTTATAGTCACCCTAGTGACAGAAAGAGAATAAATAAAGTTTCCTCTTTACGCAGAAACCTTTGTATAAACAAGTTTGTTGTTTCAATTTATTCGGATGCTTTTTAGCATCAAAAACTTTGTGCTGTAATGAAAAGGAGACGTCCTCTTCAAGAGAACCAAAAAATATAAGGGCCCTCTCTTATAAAAACCAAATCTTTACGATCAAAAGGTTGAAATCTAGCACTATAAGTTGGTCGGCTAAAACATTTCATACCAGACAAGAAACTATACGGGCATGACAGGAAGATTTTAACTTAAGAAAGCGTAAGCTTTCTACAATCTTAAGTTGGAATAAGGTTCGATCAAACAAACTTTATCCAATGTTAAGACAAGTCAAATGCAAAGATTGTTAAAAAATCTCATATTGTGAAGTCAAGACTTCACTCATTTTAAGTTACTTAAGGGACAAAAATACGTTTAAGGTGTGTTCGGTATGGAGGAAAGCATTTTCCGGAAAATATTTTCTAATTTTCTCATGTTTATTTGGTCAAATTGAAATATATTTTCTTTAGGAAATCAAGTTACTTAAAAATGAAGAAAATGATTTCCCTAATGAAAGTAAGGAAAACAAGCCCCACAAGTTGCATCCCACCAACCAACCCACCACCACCCAACCCACCCCTAAACACCTACCCCAGAAAACCCCACTCCACCCCCACCCACCAAACCCCCCCACCCAACTCAACCCCTCCCCCCAACCCCTCAAAAAAAATTAAAAGAAGTTTTTAAACTTTTGGGTTTTGGTTTTACACACTACCCCCCACGCTACGACCCACTCCCACCACCCTTATAAAAAAATTATTTTATTTTTTCAAAAAAGGTTTTTTAAAATTCGTTTAAAAAGTTTTCTGTTTGATTTTCTACACCCACCTACCCACTCCCCCTTCCCCCTCACCCCTACGTCCTCCCGAAATTTTTCCTTCATATATTTTATTTTACTCTTATAAAATAAATTATAAAAAATGAAATTTTGGTGTGGGGTGGGTTGGGGGGGAGGGGGCAGGGTGGGGGTAAGAAAGAATTTCCTATTTTTTATTAAAAAAATTATAAAAGTAAAATACAATATATGAAATAAAAAAATTGAGAGAGAGGTAAGGGGTTGGGTGGAGTGGTGGTGTGGGTGAGGGATTGAGTGGAGCGGTAGTGTGGGGTATGGGGTTGGGTGGGTGTGGTGTGGGGTGGGTGGTGGTGTAAGTTAAAGGTGGGTGAAGATGAAGTGTGTTCGAGAGTGGTGTGGGTGGGGGTGGGTGAAGTTGAACTGCATTTGAGGGTGGTGGTTGGGTGGGGATGGGCGAGCTGGGTAGTGAAGGTTGGGGTCTTGGGGTGGGTGGTGATATGGGTGTGGTGTGGGGTAGAGGCGGGTGAAGATGAAATGCATTCGAGGATGGTGGTTAAGTGGGGGTGGAATTTTGTTGGGGTGGGTGTTATGGTGTGGGGTGGTGGGGTTGGGGTGGCTTGAGTGGGTATTTTTCAAAAAATATTTTCTACTAACCTACCGAGCAAGAGAAAACAAGTAAGAAATTGACTTATTTTCCAAGAACACATTTTGCAGGAAAACATTTTCTGTGGAAAGCATTTTCCTCCATACCAAACACACCCCAAGCTTCTTTTCATTCTTTCAAAGCAACATTTGGCTAAAGTTATTAGAAATTAGCAGGAGTTCCTTGGCAGCAAAGATTGAAAGCAAACAGTTTATTGATAAGTTTATATATTTCTATTTTTGTTTGAAAGTAAATCTATGCGTGAAAAGCAAAGTGCTGAGCAACATAATAAGATTGTGAAATCAAGATTTCAAACCGGCTCGGAGAAGCTTACAAACAGAAGTTCAAAAGAGAGAAAATAAAGAAAAAGTCCAAAAGAAAAACAGAGTAATGGGGCTTCAATAGTCTGGTCAAAAGGAGTTGAAGTATCCGAAACAAGAGTTTCTGAAGCAGGAAGCAGTAGAGTTGCTAGGGTCTTAGTAGAAGTGCTAGTCCCAAGAGTAGGGTCTTCTGTTCGAGTTTCCTGGAGAAGTTCATCACCTTCAGCTCGGGGCTCTTCTTCTCCTTCCTAGTGATAGAGCCACCCCTCCCCCCATCAGCGGAATGATGATCCTCATCTAGGCTTTCCACAGATTCAAGCTCCAATCGCCCGACCTGGTCAATTTCAACATCAATTTTAACGATGTTGCCGGCCTTCACTGTTTTAAGGGTCTTCCGGTGCATGTTATAGCCAGTTCAAATCAGAGCAAGCGTGTGGCTATCTATTGCAGACTGGAGCTTGGCCTCGACTATTTCGGCGGCATGCTTGAGATCGACGTTTTCCTATCGGAGAACCACATTAGTTTCAGATAGCTTCATGTTAGTATTCCAGTGTTCTTGGTTGTTGGCTGCAATAGAAGACATCCTGCTTTTTAGAACCTCATTTTCTTTACGACAGGCCTCGACTTCTTCAGTCTTGGTCCAGAGACACTTCTCGAAAACCTTGACATCCGCTTCGAGACCGAAACCTCTCTCCAACATACCAATAACAGAGTCCTGAGCTTGGTTCTATTTCTCTTTCCACTCATCTACCTGAGTTTAGAGGAAATTAGCCCTCTGGGTGCAGGCTTACTTTTTTACTTCAATTTGCTCGAATTTGGCCTCGAGCTCTCTATCTTTTGAGAGTTTGGCCTCAGCGTCTAGATTTCACTCCAAATTGAAGTCCCTTCCAGTCACAAGCTCGGCTTTCTCTTCAATCATTCTTTGGAGTCCGTCTCCACAGAGAAGGTTGTCTTAAAAAGAAAAAAGAAGTTAGAAGTTGGTAAAGAAGGGAAGCTATCATTTAACAAAAGGAAAAAAAATTACTCGGGCAGCAGCTTACGCCTGGTGTTGATGACAAACTCAGAGGAAACCCCTCGCATCTTACTACGGTCTTTATCGAAGGCCACGTTTTTCAAGTAGTTGGCCACCTCAACAGGCTTTAACAAGAGGTGGCATTCTGCTGAGACCATGATAGAGACACCTTGGAACTCAAAAGGGTCTTCAACCGGGGCTAGATATTGGTCCATTACTTCCTCCAGGTGAGGAGATGATCGGCAGCTCTAGGAGGCCGATCTCCTTCGACGAGTAGGGACAAAATCTGATTGTACTATCGGTGCGGGTGGAGGATCCGGAGTAGCGTAAGTAGAAGGGGGAGTGTTCAGGGTTGATGTGCCTAGAAACGCATTCCTCCTGGCAAATGGAACAAATGACGCATGAAACTGAGGCTTCATCTACTCCGCATAATCTTCTTCTATGAAGAAAGTAGTGTTGGAGTTGCGTGACCTAAGTGTTTATCCTTATCACTACCTTATTTTTGCCTAAGGATAGAACATGTTGCTCTACCTGTTCTACGTACGTTTTTGCACAATAATAATGAACAGGAAAGTAAGGACACGTTGATTTTTATGTGGAAACCACCAGGCTCACAAGGATGATAAAAACCACGACCTATACCTCTGTAGGATTTTCTCCAAACTCCACGACAATAGTGATTCTCTGCAAATTCAAGTTCAAACTCTGTAACCTAGGAATTAACCTCTAATTCCTATCTCACTAATCTCCCTAGATTAGTGAGCACCCTTCAAATCGATCTCCAACTTGAAGTTGAATTTACAACATTTTTTTTATCTAACTTTAATGCTTCTTATAAAGTTGATAAAGATACAACTCGATAGCCCAACCTAATACAAGTTTTCTAGACTTAAGAACTATGAAACATAACCCTATTCTATAGTTTCTTCAATCTTCTTCTCGTACTAGGGATGCACGCCTGCATTCTTGAATATTCTTGATATATCTTTGATCGCTCAATATTCTGAATTCTCTCTTTGTGGGTGCGCAAACCTTCTTTTTTCTAAGACTTGGATATTTATAACTTTGAGTGCACAGCAGGTCGGCAAACACAAGACCCTCTTCGAGTAGGCCCATGAGATGTGATAGGCTTTGTGTTGTATTTGGATTTTTGTCTTGTTGAGTCCACTTCTTGTCCGTGTAGAGGTCTTACTAATCCATATGGCAAGGAAATTTGCATACTTGACCGCCAAGTCTTTACCATAAAACTGCAGTTGATGTAGGAATTGCCTTTGGAACATGTTCATGAACCTATTTCATCCACCTAGTTTGTCTGCCTCTGAATCTCTGCACTTTCTGAGATGGAAAATGTTTATGAACCTGTTTCATCATCCCATTCTCCTTCATTCCTTTGACTCTATCTTGAGCTTGCTTTCGTGATGGATAATGGAACATGTTGACAAACATGTTTTATTGATCGTGTGTTGCTCTGTGATTGTATTTTATCACTTAGATTTATTCATTGCTTGAATAAATCATGTATTCATCTTTGTCTCACTCTGTGACTCTGATCATGTTCTTGCTCTATGTTGGAACATGTTTACGGACCTGGTTCATATGTTTTATCTGCAACTCTCTTTACTTGAACAAAATACTTCTGAGTTATCTCCACCTTTCTGTCACGACCCGAGCTACGGGCCGCGACGGGTATCCGAGGCTAACCACCGAACACCACTCACTTACCTGCTTATCTGCTATTATTCATACTATATGCTCATAATCATGTAAGACTGGAATTTTCTGAAATACATTTACTAAAAACATGAATATACATATATATATATATCTATCTATCTATATATATATATATATATATATATGTATATACCAAAAGAGAAATCTGTGGCACTTCCGGAATATGGAGTGCTCTCAAATCAACTGCTAGCTCCTATGAGTCTGGGCCACCTTCCTGTCTACCTGTGGGCATGAACACAGCGTCCGAAGAAAGGACGTCAGTACGAATATTGTACTGAGTATGTGAAGCATAAACAATAATGAAGCATCAATAAGGCGAGGAGGCATAAAACAAGGAGCAATACGCATGGCGGGCGAGTCATAAGGATGATCATGCATGCGACTTACTTTCGTACTCATCATCATATCATATATGCATAAGCGTAATATTTGTACGACCATATAGGTGCGGTGTAATAATCAATATCATTAGCATCATCAATAGCACAACGTCCGGGCATCCTGCGTCCGGGATATAATCTCATGCCACCACTAGTGGTGTACGCCCATTAGTTTGGCCATGGTGTATATAGCTGCCCGCCTTGGCGGTGACTGCCCGGCCATATAGGCGCGGTGTGATATCATCATATACTCATTACATCATGCTTATCATAACATGCTTATCATAGTATGCTTATCATAACATGCTTATCATAGTATGCTTATCATAACATGCTTATCATAGTTCATCATGGTGTGCTTGGCATCATATACGTATCACAATACATGCATAGGAACTCTTAGCTATTCA
>NC_081343.1:10893622-10912248 GCF_029784015.1 Lycium ferocissimum | reverse complement strand
AAGTTGAAACCTTTGCATGCCATTTTACTACCTCAGTATTTACGGACCGTATTCCACTTTACGGTCCGTATTTGACTTCACGACTACCATCAAGTGCTTTTCCCAACTTTCAACTTTTTCACATTTCTAGACTTTTTATTCTATTCATTCCCATCCATTTACATACATTTCCCATGAAACATTATACACTCGCTCTCATCACTAGTTCGTCCACTTGCGTACCAACAGGGAAATTTTCCGAGGTGTAACACTTTCCTTCTCATGATATTCTTTTTCCTGATTCATTCATCAACTGCTCCGGGTGACTCTTTGTGATATAACATTTTTCATGTTTGTTCTATTCTTCAATAAACTGCTCTGGGACTGAGTCAACTTCATCATTGACACACATATGTTGATCATTTGTGTTCATGTGTCTGTACTTGTCTCTGCTGCTTCTTTGCAATGGAACATGTCTATAGACCCTTTCATCCATCCTGTGCTACTTGCTTTTTCAGGCCTTTTACATTGTCAGGAACCTCTGTTTCATTTCAACCAACTGTATAGCTTTGTTCAATTTCCTTGTCAATTATCACATGTATCTAGACCTGGTTTCTGTGCATTGCAGGCTCACTTTGTCAATCATTAAAACTTCATACGTGGCTACATGCCAACAAATAGCCTCTTACCTTGAGAAGGTGTGGGGGAAGAGGGGGGGGGGGGGGCGCTCTCGGGCCTGTTTCTTCTTTAATCCCTCTCTAGGGGCCTTTTTTCATCTTTGGGTCCCTCGGGTAGCGGAGGCTGAAGCTGGTTCCTCAAAAGCTTAAGGAGGATTCTTGCGTGTTTCCTCAGAATCCTTAGGGGTGTTCTTCTTGGTCCGTTTTCTCCCGGACCGAGGACCTGCAAAAGGACCCATACGGGTTCGCTTCCATTCTTTAGTCTACCGAATAAGTTAACTCATCTAGGTCGCATCAACCAACACTTCAATGATAGATGCAGCCAGAGTAATCTTGGACTGACTTGAGACAGATTAAAAAAAGTTAGGAATTGGTCTTAAGTATGAAAAATGAAGTGGAAATAGTCTTTTTATTAGGAGAGACGAGTTACTGTCGTTACCAGGTATCCAATTGCGGTAGCCGGATAGTTTCTTCTATATTCGGGACTCCGGAATGTAAACATCAAAAATACTCTGGATCCAGTCCATTAGTACCTCAATCTCCGAGGTTTCACAAAGAGTAGCTGAGGATGGAAAATTGAAGTTAGAAGGAGGGAAATATTAAGAGAAAGAAGATTGACTTACACCATAGAATCTTATGGGTGGGATTCCACAGCTCCGGTATAGGTGGGCTACACGCCTGAAGGAGATCAGCTGTGGTGATAATCACAAATTGTTCCGTCCAGCCTCTGTTATGGTCATCGTCGAGGCTAGTGAGGATGACCTTGTTGTCCCTTTTGGCCAGATTAATCACGCCTCCTGAGAAGAGCTTCGAGGATGATAGGATTCCTAAAGGGAAACTCCAAGGAATTCAATACGAAATTAAATGCAAGAAATTAAAGGATAAAATCACAATACAATTGATAATGAATAAGAAGGCAAACTTGGGTTGGATACCAAACCCTCCAATAAAATTCAATCAAAGGCACTTATACTATTTTAAATCAACAAGAATTAACCCAAATGAATCCACAAGTGAGTAACTCTATATGAAATCAAGGACAAAGGTTCTTCAAGCAACTAAGAAATCACACTACTAAAACTACTCACTATGACTAAGTTATAATCTAAGAGATAGAATTCTCATCAATGTTCCAGGTAAAAATTCTAAAGACGAAAGCCTCTATATATAGTTTTGACTTTTATTACAACTAAGTCCCAAAAGTGGCCATTGAAAATATAGCCAAAATGGCTAAAATGTATCTTCCATACACGATCTAGCCATAACTTGTGCCTTCAACTCTCTCCCCTTCGTCTTCACTCCAAGACGCTTTCCAAACATTGTATATCCTTGTATGTTGATCGTAAAGGGTCTCCAAGGTCTCTATTTGCATGAACATGGCTTGCAAGGCTTGGAGCTCCCTGGATTGGCTACGAGTGTACGGCCTTGAATGAGTTGTGGCCTTTGATATCGTCTCATCCTCACCTTCTAGAAAAGGATTCGTCCTCAAATCTATAGGCTCACCTACAATACAAAAAGATAGATGGAAAACATTTTGAACATTATACTCACTTGGTAAATCGATCTTGTAGGCATTGGCATTGATCTTCTCAAGGACTTTGAAGGTTCCATCTCCCCTTGGGCAAAACTTTCCCTTCCTCATTTGAGAGAATCTCACCCAATCATCAGGTTGAAAATCCACTTTTCTTCTCCTATGGTTTTGTATTTTGGGCACCTTGGTATTGATTTTCTCCATGTTTTTCTTTACCTTAGAATGAATCTTCATCATCTCGGCCTCCCTTTGTTTTCCATCTAAACTTATAACAATAGTACTAGATAAGGTAGTTAAGGTTAAGAGGGTCAAGGGGTTAAAACGATAAAAAAAACTTCAAATGGAGTCATTCCAATAGAGGAGTGGAAGGATCTATTATCAGCAAGTTCAATTAAAGGCAAACGATCTTCCCAAGAATTTGGTTTTCCTCTAATCATACACTTAAGCATGCTTCCAAGATTTCTATTCACTGCATCGGTTTGTCCATCCATTTGAGAGTGACACGAAGTAGAGAACATGAATTTGGTACCAAGTGTACCCCATAGAATCTTCCAAAAGTCACTAAGAAATTTGGAGTCTCTATCACTAATAATATGTGCAAGGCACTCCATGCAATTTTGAGCACATGAATAACAAACAAAGATGCCACATGAGAGGCAACATCACATTTATGGGATGATATAAAATGAGACATTTTTTTAAAATGATTTTCCACACAAAAAATGCTATCATGCCCCTTTTGGTTCTTGGAAGACCCGAATCAAAATCCATAGAAATGTCTATCCAAGGACCATTAGGTGTGAGAAGGGGAGTGTACAAACGTTGAGGACAAGTCTTTAATTTTGCTTGCTTGCACTCCAAGAATTGTCCACAAATCTTCTCCATATATTTTTCATCTTGGGCCAATATAATTGTTCATTGAGAATGTCAAGTGTTTTGGCAGCACCAAAGTGACCCATCATACTGCCACTATGAACTTCTTTCACGAATAGCTCTCTCCATAAGCTCATAGGAACACACACCTTACTATCTTTGAAAAAGAACCCATTAACCAATTGGAATAGGTTAAACCTCCTCCCTTGAGTCAACTCCTCACAAATCACTTTGAAGTCAGAATCCTAGCATAGAATCCTTTTAGGCTTTCAAACACCATCATCTTAAAGGTCATAGTATTAACCAACACAAACCTCCTAGATAAAGCATCTACCACGACATTCTCCTTACCTCATTTATAATTTATCACATAAGGGAATGTCTCAATGAACTCCACCCCTTTTGCATGCCTTTTGTTTAGTTTTGATTAACCCTTCAAGTGCTTCAAGGATTCATGATTCGATCTAATCACAAACTCTTTGTGCCATAAGTAGTGGTGCCAATGGGCCAACACCCTGACAAGTGCATAAAACTCTTTGTCATAAGCAGAATAATTCAAGGAATCCCCCTTTAGGTTTTCACTAAAATAAGCCAATGACTTATCTCTTGCATCAACACTCTACCTATGCCAACACCCGAAGCATCATACCCGATCTCAAATGTCTTCTCAAAATTTGGCAATTGCAACAAAGGAGAAGAGCTCAACATTGACTTCAACTTTTGAAATGCCTTCTTTTTCTCATCCCCCCAAACAAAAGGGACATCCTTTTTGATCAATTCGGTTAGGGTATATGCAATGGTGATAAACCCTTTCACAAATCGGAGATAGAAACTTGCCAACCAACCCATGGAAACTCCTCACATCAGTTGCTTTTTTAGGAGTTGGCCAAGTTCTAATGGATTCTACTTTCTCTTCATCAACCTCTACACCATTCACACTCACAACAAACCCCAGGAATACCACTCGATCAACACAAAAGTAATACTTCTTGAGGTTAGCAAATAACAGTTCACAGAACAAGACATAAAATACTTGCTCCAAATGAGCCACACATGCTTCTCAATTGTCTCGCTATAAACAAGAATGTCATCGAAATAAACGACAACAAACTTGTTGAGAAGGGCTTCAAAACATGATTCATCAACTTTATGAATGTGCTAGGTGCATTTGTTAGGCCGAAGGGCATAAAAAATTCATAGAGACCAAACTTAGTTTTGAAAGCCATTTTCCACTCATCATCGGGGTTCAAGAGAATTTGGTGATAGCCACTTTGAAGATCAACTTCAGATAACACACTTGGACCACATGGCTCATCCAACGTGTCATCAAGTCTAGGAATGGGATGTTCGTACTTTATCGCTATTTTATTGACGGCTCTACAATCAATGCAAATCCTCCAAATGTCATCCTTCTTATGGACAATGATCACCGAAATGGAACATGGACTAATACTTTCCTTGAAAATACCGTTCGAAAGGAGTTCTTCAACTTACCTTTGCAACTCCTTAGTTTTCTCCGGATGTTCCTATAGGCCGCTTTGTTGGGAATTTGAGATCCCATGTCACGACCCAACCAGAGGGCCATAACGGGCACCCTGAGCTAACCCACCGGGCACCTCTCATCATACTTTCACAATCATAGTTAGGTGAGCCACATGGCTAACTTGCAATTCCTATGCATCAATAATACAAATCTCATCGGGCTAAGGCACTTTTATAGCAACATCATCGACAATGCCCATATACATATACACAAGCCGGCAAGGCTAACATAATGATATAAAAAAAATATGAGCCGTTAAGGCTAAGAGACATGTAGTTATACACAACTGTCTACGAGCCTCTAGAAAGAGTATGTAACATCATAAAGACGGGACAGGACCCCGCCATGCCCATGTATGTACACAAAAGAATAGTACCAACAGCTGCAGCTCTGAATCAAATGGAGCTGCTCTAAGCAGTCTCTGGTAACGCAACCTAAGGGTCGAGTCTATCTCCCTGTCCACCTGCAGGCATGACGCAGCGTCCACAACAAAAGGATGTCAGTACGAACAATGTACTGAGTATGTAAGGTATAAGTAATAACATAATAAAAGCATGAAGGATAACATGAGATAGAAGAGCCATTTAAACCTCTTGAGACGTTCATCATATTTACTTACCCTTTTTCTAATGAAAACCTTCCATACATTCACATATACATATAGTAGTACTATACTCGACCATGTAGGTTTGGTGTCATACATACCCGGCCATAATAAGGTGCAGTGTTATACATACCCGACCATAACAAGGTGCAGTGTTATACATACCCGGCCATAACAAGGCGCGGTGTTATACGTACCCAGCTGTAGTGGTGTGCGCGCAAAGAGATATCATACCCGGCCACACAAGCTCAGTTTTACAAAATAGCCATACATACATATATATATATATATATATATATATATATACACACACACACACACACATAGGAGTACGTAAGTATCATCAACATCATCATCATCACTATGTCTTTCCTTAGAGGGTCAACTATCATAGGATGAGATCAATGATATCATGGGAGTATCAAGGCTTATAAGCTTTAGCATTTCTAGAAATGGGGGCGTCATGGAAGACGTGGTGAATTTCATGAATAGGTGTACAACAATGGAATCATGCCTTAAGAAAGAAGGGTTAGCCTTACATACCTTTATGTCTTCTTAACTACTTAATGTTCACCTCCAAAGCCCGAGAAATCTACATTCAAGAGGATTCATACCAAGGTTAGGTTTCAAGGACACTCTCAAGTCCAACTAGTATAATTCGTAAGCTAGTGAAAATTGGGCAGCATTTTCCCTATTTCATCGACTTCTACCATATTCCAAAATAACTCCCAAACAACAATAACAACATCCACAATATCGTAATCAAGTAATTATATTCAATTAAGTCTAAAAATTCATTCTCATAATCAATTTACATGAACAACTTCAACGCAACCTTTTTGTACATTTGTACACAACGCTTCCTCATCATCATTACCAATATCCATAAAAATACTATATTCATAACATTCCAAAGATTATAACTCAAGTTAATTTATAACTCAAAATATCCTCAAACCCTTACTTGAACTCTATTTTCATTCTTCTTCCTTCAACCAAATGGTACAACAATCAAACAACCTTAACCATATGCAAGAGATGTAAGAACTTACCTTAATCACACAAGAACAAGCCTTGGATCAACTCACTCCACTAAAGTGAAATTTCCAATCATCAACACCAAAGGAAATCTTGAGCTTCACAAACCCTAGTAAGCTTCTTAGCAATTGAATATCTTGATTCTCTTGGATTTAGCTTGGATTAGTGTATAGACTTGGAGAGAGGGTTTTGGAGAGCTCTAGGATCTAATTTGGGGAAATAATGAATCCAAATGAGGTGAAACGAAATGTATAAAGCGTAACTTAAAAACCCGTCGGGCAATTTGACGCCCACTTTGACGGACCGTCAAACTTCCTACGGTCCGTTAAAATGCACTGTTAAACTGCCCAGCCAAGCAAGCCTCATTGTGACTATTTTATGGTGGTGCTCCACCATTTTACGGGCCGTCAAACCCCCTACGGTTCGTCAAATGGTCCGTTAAAATGTCCTTTTTTGATAAGTTGCTCGCTTCGGTTCGTTTGACTTCCAATCCTTATGGAACCTTCTTGGAACTTGTGTAACACTTAATTAACTAGCTAAGGAGACCTATAGCTCCTCCTCAAGTCATTACTAAACAAAGTATAGCTCAATTGTTGTAAAATCGTCCCAAACATGACTTACATTCTACTTCCTTCGATGAACTTAATTCCACCGATTCATATGACTTCAAAATCTTATGGTGCATGCTTAAAGTCATCAAATACTCTCTTTAAACTCATAAGGACTTCATTTCCACTTTAGTCTTACGTTATTCTACTCATAATGCAACAACTCAAAATTTTCGAGACATAACATCCCGACACAAAATAAATTTGGTGTTCCATCCCTCTCAAAGAAGGTAATCCCTTGGGCATCTCCTCTTGAAATACATCATCATATTCCTGCTAAAGAGAAGATACAATACTAGTCAAAGTGCTAGTATCACGGTTATTATGTAATAAACGATCCTTGTTTACAAGGCACACCATGAAGTGTCTATCGTCAACCCTTTTTAACCAATTACTTCGCTTGGAAAGCATGCACATTTCGAGCTTCTCTTGAGCCACCCTTTGTTCCTCTTGATCAAGCAAGCCCACTTTCTCTTATCTCTCAACTTCCTCTCTTTGAGTCTTCTCTCGGAGCTCCTTTGTGATTCTATAGTCCTCACTCACTTGATAGGGTGTTAATGGGGTAAGAGTGTGTTTTCGATCCTCAAATATGAAAGAGTACTTGTTAGTCCTCCCACTATGTTGTGCATCCCTATAAAATTTCCAAGGCCTCCTCCGCAACATATGACATGCTTTCATTGGTAAAACATCTCACAAAACTTCATCTTGATACTTACCAATGCTAAACTTGACGCTCACCCACTTGGTCACCCTTATTTCACCACAATCATTGAACCATAGGAGTTTGTAAGGACTAGGATGTCTCCCTGTGGAAAACTTCATGTGTTCAACCAATGTATTGCTCACCATATTTGTACAACTTCTGCCATCAATGATGAAGAAGCACAATTATCCATGATCTTACATCTAGCATGAAATTGGTTCTCCCTTTGGTCAAATTCTTCTCTCGTCATTGCACCCATGATTCTTCATAGAACACAATCCAAGTTCACTCTCTCCTCCAACTGTCACTCATCATCATCTTCTAAGAGTTCTCCCTAATGTTCATTGTTACAGTTCACTTTTACACGGGTGCATAAAAACTACTAAGAGGTTGTTGGTACTCTAAATAGATTTTAGTATTTTTAGAGTCTTCACCTAATTTATTTACGGAAAATTAGGAAAACCGGATTAAAAGGGTTTATCAAACAGAAGAAAAATCCTTTTTAGACCAGAGTTCGAGATAAGGGTTCTGGTGATCTCCTAGGAAATGTTTTAAGCACCCTAGTATTAAGGATCAATAGAATACGGTTGACCTACGAGCTTCAATGTGTGATTAATGTAGTTATTTTCTTAAGGATGTTTACTTTATCGCAAAATGTCATACTTATCATAAATTCAAAATTTCAGCAAAATGTCCCCTTAGGCAAGGGGGTTTTGGTTTCAAAAATCCGTATAAATGTTCAACTCACTTCATTTCAGGACCAAGGCACACTCGGGATTTCTCTCAAGTAGAGTCACTACTGTTTTGGTCTCAATGAAATGAGTTTAGTTCTTATAGGTTTAAATTTACATATATATATAAGAAAGTATGGAGTATACCTCCCATTTTTTTAATATAAGTATACAATAGGAAATTGAAGGTTTTATTAAGTCCATTTTGATTTATTGAAGCTCATAATCAACCACATTCCAACTTTCCAAAGCCATCTTACTCTTGAACCGGCCCAAGTATATCTCTCCTTGTTTTTATCCCTCGAGTTTGGGCTTAGGCCCAAAAAATACTTTGTTCTACTTCTCTAAAAACTATCCAAGTTAAAGCAAATGAGTCTGTTTTCTGATTCTGAAAGCTGGGCCTTTCACATCTACTCCTTTTCTCAAAATTCAATCTTAGTTGTAATTTGAAAACAGTCCTTAAATTCACTTTTTTTTATTCAGTCCAGTTTATAGCAAAATCATACAGTTTTGTTTTTACTTTAAAAGAAACCTTTTGTGGGCTTAAGGCCCAAGACTTACTTCCGTTTTGATCCATTCTATATCAAGAATTACGCAAAGGGGCGGAAGGGCCAAATTCTTCACTTTGCTCATTTGAAATTGTTTGTTCTACACCAAGTTATTAAACCAGTTAAAAAAATACAATTTGATGTTGATTTCATGCAAGGTGTATACTTAGTCAAGTTTAGAAAATAATTTAGGCGACATTCCTAATAATGCTAAGTATTTTCCTAAGCTCTAATATCCATAGGGTTTCAATATTCACATATGTCTTTACTAATACATTTACATCATACAAAATAAATGAAAGGAGAAGAGTTTTGGCTGGTGGGCCTACCAAAGCCTACCAGTTGCCTATTTTCACCCATAGGTATGACTTCAACATATTTTCTTTCCTTATTTTCCATTGTACACGATCAATGAATAGGAGTTAGGCCTCAGGCCCAACAGGTTTTGAATAGAAGGGGACGACCCAAGTGGCCCGTGATATTTCACATGCAACAGGAAAGGGGAGGAGAAAAATTTAGGGTTAAAAAGTATCTTAGCCTAAATAACTTAACTAATAAGAAGGTAAGAAAGCGTAATCGAAGAGGGAAGCTCAAACTTTCATCAAATACAATTTTAAAGTTAGTGAAATAATCAAACATGATGAAAAAGGGTTACAGGCCCAAATAACTTAGCAGAGACGAAATAATAGAAAGAAACACAAGTAGAGGGAGATGAGCCCAATGCAGTAAACAAGCAAGGAGAACAGGCCTAATTCGTAAATCAAAACAAAAGACAAAATCCAAATTATACTCCTGGGCCATGATTTAGACCTCAACAAGTGATATACCATGTATATATGTAATGACCCTTCCGATCGTTATGGGAAATGTAGGATCACCCCACCAAATGTAACCTTTCCAAGGGTAGAACAAACCAGCAGAAACTCAATCATTTAAGCTTATGAGCTGAAACTTGACTTGTTTGTGGTTGTTACATGATTTTCTTGAGTCCGTCAGGGGTGACATAGAAAATTAGGACTCCGTTAGGAATTCTGAGGCCACTGGTAGATTCGTAGGGCGTCTTTATATATATGTACATATTTTTTTTATGTTTTTGAGGCCTCGGATGAAATGTTGGGTGATAGGGGAAAAAACTGGACAAAAAGTCGAGCTCACTGCCCAAAATGGACCGCTGCGGCTTGACCGCTGCCAGCGGCCATCCATGTCCTCGGTGGCCGCAGGGGCGGGCGGTAGACAGCTATAGCGGCACCACTGTAATGGTGGATAGGCCGCCATAGCGGTCAAGCGAATTTCTCTTTGGTCTGCTATAGCGGTCACTTAACCGCTATAGCGGGACCATTGCAGCGGCTTGATGACCGCTGTAGCGGTCGACGGAAAACAGTGGACCGAATCTTCTATACTTAGTCTCATATTTTTTATTCACAAAACACCAACACACTTCCCAACAAGCACCTAGGATGAAATTCCAAGCTAGGGCAAAAAACTCTTGAGAGGTAAGTTCCATCTATTCCATTCTATCATTCTATTTTCCTTCATGATTGTTATCCCCTTTGTGGGTCTTTAATGGTGAAATTGAAATAGAAACCCTAGAATATCAATAAACCTTCTAAACTTGATGGGTTATGGTTATTATCCCTTAGTTATCATTTAAAGGCTTGGGTTAGTTTCTCTTAATCATGAATTGAACACATAAAGTCATAAACTAAGTGAATAGAGACCTAGGGTTCTATAAAAATGGTGTCATGACCATAAAAACTGCTTGTAATGGAATATTGATAGAATGTTGTTATAAATTGATGATTAATGATTACTAAGGCCCTTGATAAGTTGCTTAACACCGAGGAAATCATCCACCCCTTGGAATGGGGTAAAGGGAAGGATATTCTTGCATTGGTACTTGTGATTTGAGTAATTGTGACTCATTGAGCCTTCTATTTCTAGACTTTGAGTGTTCTGAGGCTTTAAGGAAAGAAAAGGTTATAGCGAAGTGACTTGCGTTGTCCCAGCTCTACATTAATGTAGGTTACTATCTACTTGAGTTAGACTTTGGTTAGTTGATTGTATGTTTGTGAATTCTTTAGGAGAAAGCATGTCCAATTTTCATACATGTATAGTGTGGCTGAACTCCTATGTGATTGTGATTGAGTGATTGTGTAGGCTTCATGCCACTATTCTTGTGTGTTGATTATGCAGTGAATGTATGTGATGAGAAGCTAATATGATCTTTTCGATGGTATTGGGACATGAAATGATGATTTGAGTATGGATATTGAAAAGGTAAGAAACATTGTTCTCAGAAGAGGTATGGGAAGGCACATATGTGACCTAGATTATGGGCTCGTGGTCCGAGGTTAGTTCCGAAAATAAAAGGTATGATGATATATCTCGCGTCCAAGGTTCGTTTCGGAGCGGAGGTTTGTGCTCGGGTCCGAGGAGTATTTCGGAATGAGTAGTACATGGACACCATGGGTGCCCTGCAAGTCATGACTACTGAGCAATGACATCAGTTAACATGTGTGTACAATGAGTGTGGTCATTGTGGTAAACTTATTTTCGTTGTGGCTTACGTGATTGTGATTCTTGACATTCTTGGTGATTTAATTGTGATTATCCTTGGTTGACTTGTTGTGGTTTATTGATATTCATGTCTGTTGACTGGCTTGTTTATTCTATTGATTTTATGAATTATGTATGATACTAATCTTAGTCGGCTTATGATATCTATCGGTACATGGTGTTTGTACTGATACTACCTTGTTGCATTCTTTCGAGTGCAGATTGTGATACGGAGACTGCTACCCGCCCTCACATCTAGCGTGGAGGACGTTTGCTGATAGATTTAGGGTGAGCTTCTTCCCATGCCAGGCCGCCCGGAGATCTTCTTCTTATCATGTCTTTCCTTACTCTAGACATTATGGATATTTATTAGTTAGATTTCATTCCTTAGACATGTTTTATATTAGAGTCATGTACGATGACTTTTGGATTTTGGGGATTTTGTAATAGTTAGAACTTCGGCACTTATTTCAGTATTTTATGGCATGACTTATTTTGTTCATTGATGTTTGAATGAGTAATAACTGATTAGCTTGGTTATTATACAGCCGGATTTGAATGGATAGATGTCTTGTGGTTTGGTTCGCCCACTAGGATTTAGTTGGGTGCCAGTCATGGCGGGTTGGGTCGTGATAATATACTAGATATAAAAGTTCATATATACCAAGGGCATACAGAGCTTTTGTATATACTTAGTATATTTTAGTATACTTTTTGTATATGCAGCTTGTATTCAAACAAGAACAACTATGTAAGCTTCCATAAGACCTAGTTCTATTTACTTATCATGTCATGCCATATATAAAGAGGGACATAGAGGTAATGACATGTAAATGAAACTTAGCATCGCTGTATACATGAAGCATCTGAGTTACTCTAGTGAAACAAACATCAAATCCAGATAAGTATCAACAAGTTACAAAGAGAAGGGGGAAGGATACAGTATTATGCTAACAAAGTAATTACAGGCACATATTTGATGTGGTCAAGCTAACATAGGCTGAATCTTTAATCATTTTAGCATAGGGTCATACATGAAGAAGAGCTGCTTTAATGTGATTACAAGAAGGGTAAAATAGGTCTGATTTCACATAAGGGATGACCTGAATTACTTTAAGATACAACAGATATATACACAGCACTATGAATGAACAAGTTTGGATGCAGCAAGAGGCAACATGAGAGCATATAATTGACCATTTTGACACTAGGCAGTCAACACAAAGTTTTAGGGCTCTCATGATATTCAGAGAGATGCCCCTGAGTTCTTGTGCAAGTGACACTCCCTAGTTAACATACAAAGGTTCAGGCTGAAACATTCAGTAGGGAGTCACGGGGTTTCATAGTAGTTATACATTTAGCCTACACTCAAAAACTATGTATGAGGTTCATGCTAGTCAAATAACAAGCCTAGTATCCAAGTTAGCTTATATTTAGACAACCAATAGGGACAAACGGTCGTTTCATGTGACTTATTCAAGAAGTAGATGTTGAAATCTATCAAGAGTATCAAAACTATTTTCAGACTTAACACGGGTTCACACAGAGCAATAACAGCAAGCAGGAACACTTATATTCACAAATGGATATTTCTAACAAAGGCAGAGTAGGAGAGTCGATCTTGTCATACGA
This sequence comes from Lycium ferocissimum, assembly GCF_029784015.1. NCBI lineage: Eukaryota > Viridiplantae > Streptophyta > Magnoliopsida > Solanales > Solanaceae > Lycium > Lycium ferocissimum. Next base: position 10,899,225 of record NC_081343.1, on the reverse strand, counting down.
AGGACATGTCTAGTAGAGTCTTGCGGATCAGTATGGAGACGTCTGTACTTATCTTCAAGAGGCTACCGGGAACTAGGAAAACTCCCTTTTCTTTCTTTCTTTATTTCGTACTACTTGATTTCAATTGGTATCTGCTAATTCAAATTAGTATCTGACTCTCCTTCATTCTCTCGCAGATGGCGAGAACACATGCCATAGTAGCTAGAGGTAGAGGTGGAGGCAGAGGGGCGGCCCCAGCTGGTAGCGGCGTCCTAATGGTTGACCCCGTGCCTCCAATGGTTCCTAACGAGGTAGCGGGATATGCAGCCACACTAACCCAGCCAGCAGCAGTACTAGTTCCTCCATGAGTTACAACTTCTCAGGGTATACCAAACGCTATGGCACAGGTGCTGAATTGGTTGCATGGGTTAGCACAGGCCGGAGCTATACCAGCCGGTCCAGCAGGTAGGGGTGCAGGAGTAGCAGCCCCAAGTCCGGATAGAGCATAAGCTCCGAGGGTTCACCAGGCAGCAGCAGTGGCACCTCGTTTGGAAGAAGTTCAGGGTTTTGAGGGCTGTCTGAGGCCAGTTGCAGGGCCAGTGATGACTGGCAAAGAGCGTGATCTGTTTTGGAGGTTCACTAAAATGAAGCCTCCTGTGTTCTATGGTACTGAGTTAGAGGATGTATATGAGTTCATCATCGACTGTCACGAGAGGCTCCATAAGATGGGGGCCGTGGACAAGTACGGGGTAGAGTTTGTGACCTTCCAGTTCTTGGGTGATACCAAGCTTTGGTGGAGGGCCTATGTGGAGTGAAGGGTCTCCTCCGTTAACTTGGGTTAAGTTTTATTCTGTGTTTCTGGATAACTACGTTCTGTGTACCCTGAGGGACCGAAGAAAGGATGAGTTCGCTACTATTGATTAGGGAAATTCGTCAGTTGCCGTGTATGAGTCCCGTTTCCACTCCCTATCCCGATATGCTCTTCAGTTGCTGCCCACTGAGGGCGAGAGGATACGACGGTTCGTGAAGGGGTTGAACATTGAGCTTCAGTTATCTGCTTTTTAGCTTGTAGCCACTGGGGCTACATTCCAGGAGATAATTGAGCATGTCCGTACTGTTGAGAGTATTAAGCAGGAGAGTCATGCAAAGCAGGTAGAAAAGAAGGCTCGTGGGGGTGGGATGTTCAGCAACTCCTTCTCGAGGGGTCAGAGTTCACAGGTATATTCAGGGCATCCGGTTCAGTCCGCGATGCAGGTGTCGGCTGGGGGCCCATTAGGTGCTAATTATCAACCTTCCGGTTAGCATAGAGGCTACTACTTCATCAGCTTCTGTTTAGCGGCCCACGCTGGACCGTGCTTACTTCGAGTGTGGTGACATAGGGCATCTCAAAAGGTATTATCCCATACTTAGATAGAGTGAGCAGAGGACTCAGTATTAGGCTCCTCAAGCTCTGTTTGCACCAGATAGAGGGGATAAGGATTGCGTACCGATAGGGTGGGGCGGCCACACCACTGGTAGGGGTAGTGCCCAGCCTAACTGAGGCGGTCCTTAAGCAGGTAGAGGCGGACAACAGCTCGGTAGGGGCAGGGCTCAGACTGGTAATAGTAATCGCGGTGGTTCACAGGCGACGGAAGGGCGCGATCATTTGTACGCTTTCCCAGGTAGACCCGAGGCTGAGGTCTCCGATGCAGTTATCATAGGTACTATCTCAGTTTATGACCGGATGGCTTCTGTTTTGTTTGATCCGGGATCTACTTTTTCTTATGTATCTACCTATTTTTTATGGGTTTGAATATGATGTGTGATACCCTTGATGCCCCTATTTATGTATCTACCCCTGTTGGGGACTCTGTGGTGGTGGATAGCGTCCACCCTTCGTGTGCGATTACTTTAATGGGGCATAGTACTTGGGCTGATTTGATGATGTTAGTCATGGTAGATTTCCATTTTATATTTGGTATGAGTTGGTTGTCCCCGCATTATGCTATACTAGATTTCCATTCTAAGACTATATACTAGCCATGCCCGGGGCACCTAGACTCGAGTGGAAGGGTAACCTTAGTCCACTCCCTAAGAAAGTAATATCCTTTGTTCGTGCTAGGAAGCTAGTAGAGAAGGGTTGTCTAGCTTATCAGGCATATATCCGTGACACCAATGCAGATACTCCATCCCTTGATTCGATTCCAGTGGTATGCGATTTTAAGGATGTGTTCCCCGCGGACTTGCCTGGTATGCCACCGAATCGTGGCATTGACTTCAAGATTGACTTAGACCCAGGGACTCGTCCTATCTCTATCCCATCTTATAGGATGGTGCCAGCAGAACTCAGGGAATTGAAAGAGCAGTTGCAAGATCTTCTAAGTAAGGGGTTTATTCGCCTGAGTGCCTCTCCGTGAGGTGCTCCTGTGTTGTTTGTTAAGAAGAAGGATGGGTCTATACGTATGTGTATTAATTATGATCAACTGAATAAGTTAACTGTCCGAAACAAGTATCCCATTTCTTGTATTGATGACTTGTTTGATCAGTTACAGGGAGCTTCTGTGTTCTCAAAAATTGACTTAAGGTCAGGATACCATCAGTTGAAGATTCGGGCAGAGGATGTTCCTAAAACCGTTTTTCGGACCTGGTATGGGCACTATGAGTTCTTGATTATGTCTTTTGGGCTTACGAATGATCCAGCTGCATTCATGGATTTGATCAACATAGTGTTTAAGCCCTTTTAGACTCATTCATAATAGGGTTCATTGATGATATCCTGGTGTACTCTAAGAGTGAGGAAGAGCATGAGAAACATTTGAGAATTGCTCTTGGGGTATTGCCAGAGAAGGAGTTGTATGCTAAATTCTCCAAGTGTGAATTCTGGTTGTCTTCTGTGTCTTTCTTGGAGCATGTTATTTTGAAAGAGGGTATTATGGTGGATCCTCAAAAAATTCAGGCAGTCAGGAAATGGGCTAGGCCTACATCAGTGACCGAGATCAGTAGTTTCGTGGGTTAGGCTAGCTACTATCGTCGGTTTATGAAAGGGTTTGCCTCTATTGCTTCTCGTTTGACCCACTTAACTCAGAAAGAGGTACCGTTTCAGTGGTCTGACGAGCGTAAAGAGAGCTTTCAAAAGCTCAAAACATTGTTGATTACAGCACCGATTCTAGCATTGCCTGTAGAGGGCAAGGATTTTGTTATTTATTGTGATGCTTCACATTCTGGTTTGGGTGTTGTTTTGATGCAGGAAAAGAAGGTGATTGCTTATGCTTCTCGGCAATTGAAGGTGCATGAGAAGAACTATCTTACTCATAATCTAGAGTGGGCAGCGGTGGTGTTTGCGTTGAAAATCTGGAGGCACTACTTGTATGGTGTCCATTGTGAGATGTACACAGACCATCGTAGTTTGCAGCATGTGTTCACTCAGAGAGATCTGAACTCTAGGCAGCGGAGATGGATGGAACTGCTGAAAGACTATGACATCACCATTCTCATCCTCGTAAAGCGAAATGTAGTGGCTGACGCATTGAGCAGGAAGTCGACTAGTATGGGAAGTTTGGCTCGTTTGATTTCGTCAGAGCGTCCGTTAGCTACAGAGGTTCAGATTCTGGCTAATAGTTTTATGAGGCTGGATATTTCTAACACAGGCAAGGTGCTGGCTTGTGTTGAGGCTTGGTCATCATTTTTAGAGCAAATTAAGGCTGAGCAGTTTGAGGATGATAAGTTGTGCAAAATATGTGATAAGGTGTTGCGTGGTGAGGCTAAGGAAGTCGTGATTGATAAGGAGGGCGTGCTGCGAATCAAAGGGCGAGTATGTGTGCCACGTGTAGGCGACTTGATCAAGACCATCCTGACAAAGGTTCACAGTTTGAGATATTATATTCATCCTGGTGCCATTAAGATATATCGTGATTGGAGGCAACATTATTGGTGGACTGGGATGAAACGTGATATAGTAGGGTTCTTTGCTCATTGTCTGAACTGCCAACAGGTTAAGTATGAACATCAAAAACCTGAAGGTACACTGCAGAGGATGCCCATTCCTGAGTGGAAGAGGGAAAGGATAGCCATGGATTTTGTGGTGGGTCTTCCCCGAAAATGCGCTGGGGAGAGTTTGACTCATGGGTTATTGTTGACGGGTTGACTAAGTACGCCCATTTATTCCGGTGAAGATAACTTATGATGTGGATAAATTGGCTAAAGTCTACATTCGTGAGGTGCTTAGACTTCACGGGGTTCCTATCTCCATTGTGTTCGACAGGGGCACCACGTTCACATCCAGGTTTTGGGAGTATTTGCACGAGGAGTTTGGTACGAAGTTAGATCTTAGCACAGCCTTTCACCCTCAGATTGACAGGCAGTCTAAGCGGACTATTCAGGTTCTTGAGGATATGCTTCGTGCGTGCGTGATAGATTTTGGTGGGCATTGGGATCAATTCATGCCTTTGGCCGATTTTGCCTACAATAATAGCTATCACTCGAGTATTGATATGGCCCTATTTGAGGCGTTGTATGGAAGGAGATAGGTCTCATATTGGATGATTTGATGCGTTCGAGGTGAGGCCATGGGGTACCGACCTTCTGAGAGAGTCCCTAGAGAAGGTAAAGGTGATTCAAGTTGTTACAACTCAAAAATTTTGGATTGTTGCCTTTTGAGTAGGCTAACGTGAGCTTAAGGTGATTATGAAACCCTTACAAGATTAAGGAAAGTATTAGATAGCTTAAGGTGCATACTATAAGATTTTGAAGTCATATGAATATGTGAAATTTAGTTTGTTGAAGGAAGTGAAATGTAAGTCATGATCGAAAAGGTTTTCGCTATAATTGAGCTAATATTTATTTGGTAATGTCTTGAGGGGCTTCTATAGGGCCTATTGTATGGTTAATGAAGTATTATATAAGTGCCAGAAGACTTCCACAAAGTTAGTAACTCAAACGAATCAACGAGAGAAAGTTTCAGATAACTGTGAGTTATACGACCACTTATACGGTCCGTATAACTTTATACGGACCGTATAATATTATACGGACCGTATAAGTGGTCCGTATAAGTCCATCGGGCATCTTTTATTTTTTTTGTATAAATTGATGACCCTTGTTCTTTTATTTCATTTTCCACATTTCCAAAAGTATTGAGAGCTCCAAAACCTTTGTCCAAGCATATCCCACTCCAGCCCGAGAAAACAAAGATCAAGAGGCAAGATCAAGATACCCATGTGTTAGAAGTCTTGCTAAGGTTAGTAGACTTCAAGAAATTCTTGGGTATTGAAGCTAGGGTTTTCATATAAGTTGATAGGCTGCTCCAAAGCTCATTCTTATGAGATAAAAGGCTAGTTTTCATGCTTATCTCATGTTATCATAAATGCTTGGTTGTTGAACAACTTGGGTAGAAGAAGAAAGTAGAAAACGAGGTCTAAATGTAGCTTTTATGATGTTTTTTAGTAGTAAGCTAACTTGAGTCATGATTCTTAGTATGATATGGGTATAATCTTGTTATGGAAGGTCATAATAGTGATGAGGAAGCATTGTATGAAAATGTGCTAAAGATGGGTGTGAAGTTGTTAGTATAAGTTGAACATGAGAATGAATTTTGGAGACTTAATGGAATGTGATTACTTAATTATGATATTGTGAATGTTGTTATA
>NC_081343.1:10878631-10893522 GCF_029784015.1 Lycium ferocissimum | reverse complement strand
GAAAACAAAGAAAACATAAAACCACAGGCAGGTTTCAATATATCATTGTTGGGGGGGTTTACCTTTTTTGGGGTACGGGAACGGGCGTAAAAGGGTCTCGAATCTACGCTCGAACTCAAACGCCGAATCGATTAAAGTAACTAAAGTTTCAAATCGAAGAATGAAAATGAGTAATATGTTTTTTTTTTGAAGGGGCATTTTAGAAAATTTTAGCTAAAAATCTTATATTTGCAAATTTTTTTCGATTTAAAAAAAATAAAGGGCCAAAAAAAAAACCTAAGGCTTGATAAAAAAACTTCCTGGGTTAATAAAACGTGGGTATTTATGGGATAAAGGGGTTTCCAAAGGTTCGAAATTGGGGATTTTTTCCGTTCGGTTTTTTGTGTCCTTTCCTTACTCGATCAACCCGGAGAAATGGACAAACCCTTTAAAACTTGTACTTGAAAAATAAAAAATCATAAAAAAAGATTCCCCTTTCTTTGGACAAAATCATTAAAGCTCGGACGAAACAAACACAAAAAAAAAAGAAAAAGGATAAACATTTTTTAATTTTAAACCCCGTGCCCCTATTAATTACCCTACCCGTTTTACCCCCGCAAGGGTTTAAAAAAGAAAAAGGGCCCGAGATTTTCTATTTTCTTTGAAGGGGGAGAGAGGGGGGGAGAAGGCGTGATTGCGCAAAAATGGCATTGTTTGCTCGCCTGGTTGAAAGGGGTTTTGTTTCTTGGTTTAGAAGAGGGAGGAGAGAGGTTAGAGAGAGAGGAGTGTATCGGGGAGGGAAAGATTGGGGAAGATTAAGTTTAATGCGTGGGGCGGGTCAAAAAGGGGGGAGGGGGTGAGGGGTCCTTGGGCTTTTTGGGCTACAAAAAGGGCCGAAAATTGGGCCATTTGGGGGGTAAAAATTTTGGCCTTTTTTTTCAATTTAATTCCTTTTTGGTTTCTAATTTAAAACTACTCAAAGAAGACAATTAATAATTAGTATGTAGAAAGTAAAATTAATAAAGTATAATTAATTTAACGAGTACAAAATCCGAAAATGAAACGAGACAATCATTTAAAAATTTGGATAAAGTACGAATGTCGATAGAAAATAGGAAGATGAAAGAATGATATTAATAGCAAAAAATAGTGGCGAAAATAAAATATTTAGATTTAATTAATTTAAAAGCCCAAAGAAAGAATTGGGAAAAAAGGGGGGACAAAAAATTTGGGGGTCAAGTGAAAAGGGGATCATCAAAAGGGAAAACGAAAAGGTACGATAACCCAAAAAACCAAAATGCTTGCTTTCACTATGATCAAAATCATATATCATTCCGGCCCGTTATGTGACTCGGTGAAACATGGTAGCCGCCCCCGTCGTTGGCGCCCATAACACAACATACTCCCGAGAACCACAGCCTGTTGACTTCCGTAACACGGCATAACTTTCCGTAACACGGCATAACACCATAACACATATATGCAAGGCACCCGGCCCTCTAGTGAGGGGCCTAGGTAGAATGTGTAATGGTGTACGACAGAGGTGGTAACCATATACATATAAATCATCATTTGAGACTCAAAAGATAAATAAACTAATCAACGCTCGATTATTAAAACGATAGTCATGTTAAGTCCTTTCTAAATGTCACTACGAACTATATTAAGGAAAGTCTCAGGGATCATAGGCATGTATCAATTAATACGAGATAGCTTATGAGAGATCAAAGGACATTATTAGTTGCTGCATCCTTTAAGAACAAAATAGAACTTTCATGTGTCGTTTACTATCCAATCATATAGAAAACTCGAGGGCGTAGGCTCGAAACGCATTAAGATTTCTAATATCAAGAAAGTGAATAAGAATCATAAACATCCTCTAACTTATGAATAGAGTTACCCCAAAGCTCATATCGTTTCATACTTACATCTAGGACATGCCAAAAGAAACAAGGGATAGGCTTTATACCTTTAGCGTTTACTTCCCAACACATGACATTGTTTGCCAATAGTGTCTCAACCTATATTAAGACGTCAAGAACTATGATTAAACTACGGAGAGGTTTAAAACGTATCCTAACATTAATAACTCCTTTCTAGATAATTAGACGACGTTTCGCTTCTATTCAAATGAACTACATACAACCAAGACAACATCACTAATCATGCATTCAAGTATCAACCCGAGACTATTCAAACATGACTCGAGGACACTAGGAGCCCGTATAACCTTCCAAAACAGCCCAACCAACACACAACACAACATATAACTTTCCAAGTTCAACAAGAATAACAACAACACATTCTTTTCTTCCAACTTCATGAACTATACCAACAACCACACGTTAACAACATCATTTACATAAATGCAACAAAACTATATTAACATCATATTAACTTTTACAACAGCCCATTAAACAATTTTACAACTCCAACTTGAACCATTAAACCCTTCATTCTCATCATAAAATCCATAACAACAACAACCAAAATACCAAGTAAAAATCAATTCACCATTTCAAACACAAACACAACCTACACGGCTTCAACACCAACACACTATAGTTTCATGAATTTCATTCATTTCTACACACTCAACACGTTCAAAACCACCACTTAATATATGCAAAAGAAAGTTAAACTTTACCTTAACACTTGACTTCTCAAATTGGCTAGATTTGTAAATTGTAAGAATGAATATTTTGATTGTTCCCAAAGCTACTTCACGTTACTAGGAACTTCCAATTAGTTGGAATACTTGAAGAACATCAAATTTGATCAACATTTCATAAGCATCAAGCTCGACGTACATGGCGAGAGCTTCTCTCTCCCCTCTCTAGGTTTTCTTAAGTTTGTGAAGATGAAAAATGACTTTCCTTGTCATGAATTTACTATTTATATCATGCCTATATGTTGGACACATGTCCCCACTCATGGCTTGAGCCAATCAAATTGTGGAAAGCCATGGGTGGGGCCCACACGGCCACTTATGGCTAATTAGAGAAATAATCAAACTTTTAATCCCACTTAATAATCTAATCATGGTTAATTAATCCCTAATCGCCATTAATATTTCCATACCAATTAAAATTTATAAGCAACTTGTGCATTAAAACAAAATCGGAGGTTAAAAGTCTCTACCTCGTATCCCAAAATAGTCTTTTCCTTAACTTGTCGCGATTAGCTTAAAATATCCTCATGTACAAAAATACAGGATATAACAAGTAAGACTTCAGGGAGTTCCCACATCTATTATATCTGACAGAGGTGCTCAGTTTACAGCTAACTTCTAGAAATCATTCCAGGAAGGATTGGGGACACAGGTGAGTCTTAGCACATCCTTCCCACCCTCGGGACGTGGGATGTGCCGGAGCGTACTATTCAGACGCTAGGAGATATGTTGCGGGCATGCGTTATTGACTTCGAGAGGTAAATGATCATCATCCGCCACTTATTGAGTTTGCCTATAATAATAGTTGCCATTCACAGCATCCGGATGGCACCGTATGAGGCTCTGTATGGCGGCAAAGTGCGAGGTCACCTATTGGATGGTTTGATGTTGGGGAGACTGAGTTAATCGGCCCGTATATTATTCGACGAAGCCATTGATAAGGTGAAACTTATTTAGGAAAAGGTTATTAGCGACTCGGTCGACAGAAGTCATATGCAGATAATCGACGTCGACACTTAGAGTTCCAAATTGGCGATTGGGTATTCTTGAAGGTCACCCATGAAGGGTGTAATGAGATTTGGCAAGAAGTGGAAGCTTAGCCCGAGGTATATTGGGCCTTATCAGATTATCCGTAAGGTAGGCAAGGTTGCCTATGAATTAGACCTACCATCTGATTTGGCCAGACACACCGGAGCCTCTTGTTTCATGTCTATGCTTCGCAAATGCATTGGTGACCTTCTAGGGTATTCCCCGTGGATGATGTCTAGGTAACGGAGGAGTTATCGTTAGAGGAGAACCCTATAGCTATACTAGATCGTCAGGTGAGAAGGTTGCGTACAAAAGACGTGGCTTCCGTTAAAGTATTGTGGTGGAACAATAACAGGGAGGAGATGACCAGGGAAGCCGAAGAGGAGATGAAGAATAAGTATCCCTACTTGTTCCCTATGCCTACAGGTAATATAAACTCCTAAATTGGTTATGTTGATTGATAAATGAACTATATGTGATAGCTATAAAAGAGACTCCCCAAGTCCCTATAAGACCTTGAGATTAGTTTAACATTCGAGGACGAATGTTCTAAAGGGGGGAAGGATGTTATATCCTGTATTTTTGTACATTAGGATATTTTAAACTAATCGCGATAAGTTTAAGGACAAGACTATTTTGGGATACGAGGTAGAGACTTTTAACCTCCGATATTTTTTTTAATGCACAAGTTGCTTATAAATTTTAATTGGTATGGAAATATTAATGGAGATTAGGGGTTAATTAACCATGATTAGATTATTAAGTGGGGATTAAGATATAATTATTCATTAATTGGCCATTAGTGGCCGTTTGGGACCCACCTATGGCATGGCCAAATATGATTGGCTCAAGCCATGAGTGGGACACGTGTCCAACTTGTAGGCTTCATATTTAAGTTAAATTGATGACTAATGAAACCATTTATCATCTTCAACCAAAAAAAAACTATAGAGATATAGAGAGGAGCTCTAGGCCATGGTTGAGCTTAGTGAGCTCACAAGTTGTTGATCCAAAGCAATTTTCCAAGGTATTCTAGCCAAATTGAAAGGGCAATTATAACGTGAAAGTGGTCATTAGGGCAACAAGAACAAGTATTATTTCAATTCACAAATTCTAGCCAAGTTGAGAAATCAAGTGTTAAGGTAAGGTTTAATCTTCTTTTACATGTATTAAGGGTGGTTTGAACGTGTTGTAATTTGCAGATATGGATGGAATTCATGGAATTATGTATGTTGGTGTTGAACCCGTGTAGGGACTGTTTTGTGTAGGGGATGGCGAATTGATTTTACTTAGTATTTTGGTTGTTGTTGTTATGGATTTTATGATGATAATGAAGGTATTTAATGGTTCAAGTTGAGGTTGTAATTGTTTGTGGGCTGTTGTAGAAGTTAATATGGTGTTAGTATAGTTTCTTGCATTTAAATGGATAATGTTGTTAACGTGTGGTTGCTGGTATAGATCATGAATTTGGATGAAAAAAATGTGTTAAGGAATGTATAATAAACGTAAATGGTTTGTTTGGCATGTCCGTAGACGTTCGTGAAGTTATCGGGCATCCTTACGTTGCTAGGTAGGTGATCGTTTAATGTGTTGTTGTTCTTGTTGAGCTTGGAAGATTAATGGTAATTAAGATTATATGTTGTGTTGTATGTTGGTTGGGCTGTTGTAGGGTTGTGTAGATGAAAAGGTTACGACTATGGATCATTAAGAGTAACTTGAATATGTAGTAGTCGTATGTAGATTGTTATCGAATGTTATGAATGTGGGCTGTTTGGAATGTCGTGCGAGCTGTCCAGAGTGTTCTTGAATCTTGTCTTGAGTAGTCTCGGATTAACACTTGAACGTGTGGTTATTGATGTTGGCTTGGTTGTTAAGTAGTTGGTTTGAATATAAGGGAAATGTCGTCTAATTATCTAGAAAGAAGTTACTAACGTTAGAATACGTTTGAAATCTACCCATAGCTTAACCATAGTTCTTGACGTCTTAATATAGGTTGAGATACTATTGGGCAGCGTATATGTGTTGTGTGACGAATAAGCACTAAAGGTATGTAAAGTTATCCCTTCTTTCTTTTGGCATATCCTAGACGTAAGTAATGTATGATATGAGCTTTGGGGTAATTCTATTCACAAGTTCCGAGCATGATTTATGATTCTTATTTACTTCTTGATGTTAGAACTCTTAGAATAGTCGAGATACTGCCCTCGAGTCTTTTATATGATTGGATAGTAAATGATGCATAAAGTTCCTATTCTTAAAAGACTTTATAACGACTAATGTCCTTAACTTTCATAAGCTGTTTCGCATTATCTTGATACATGTCTATGATCCCTGAGGCTTTATTTGATATAGTTCATAATGATATACAAAGAGGACTGAGTATGACTATCATCCTGATACTCGAGCGTTGATTGGTCTACTTATCTGTTGAGTTTCAAATGATGATTTATATGCATATGGTTACTCACTATATCGCTTTGCATACCGTTATTACATCTTTCACCGAGTCCCGGCCGGCATGTTTATCACGCACATTTTTACTACATTATCCACCGAGTCCCTCACTAGAGGGCCGGGTACGCTATATGATGATATGATGATATAATGATATGATGATACGATGATATGATATGGCACGGAGTCCCATGGTGGCCGGGTACGGCATACGTGTACACGATTTACTCACCGAGTCCCACAATGGACCGGGTACGGTATATGATAATGATATGCATGATTTTATTCGCAAGGGCACCGTGCATGATGACTTCGACTATTATACTTGTCTCCCGGAGTCCCTACTTCAGTTATGATCTTTCTTATTGTATTTCATGCTTTATATACTCGCACATATCTCGTATCGACCCCCCCTTTCTTTAGGGGCGTTTTTATGCCCGCAGTGCCGTACGCTCGCTTTGGTAATCCGCCAGCATAGGCATCTATTCAGCTATCTTGGAGTGCTCTCTTATTTCGGAGCCTAGATTTTTGGTACAGATCCTCTTGTTGTATGTATGTTTAACCAGGGGTACGGCGGGGCCCTGTCCCGTCATATGTTACTATTGATACTCTTAGAGGTCTGTAGACATATGTGTGGGTTGTATATATATTGTCCACCGTGTTAGTATGACTTATGTTTTGGGACGTTCCCATTCGTAGTGACGCCCTTGTCGGCTTGCGTATGTATATATATATTTTGGGATGTTGTATGTAGTGGCAGCCTTGTCAGCTTGCGTATGTGTATGGTTAGGACGTTCCCATATGTTATGATAGCCTTGCCGGCTTACGTACGATGTTATCTGTTGGTAGTTGTGACTCCACAGGAGACAGGTTGTCTTGATATATATATATATGCCACATTTTTGAGACTACGTCTTGCCTTTTTATATATAAGTCTCTTATCATGCTGGTTGTAGACTGATTATAGCTAACAGGTGTGCATACGGGTGTCCATCTCGGGCACTAGTCATGGCCTACGGGGTTGGGTCGTGACAGACACAAGGTATGTAAGGCTAGTCCCTTCTTTTTTATGGCATGATCCCTATGACATGAGTTCCCCTATCTCTCCATGACTTTCTTATAATCCATAAACTATGAGTCTACGTTGATAAAGAGCTCCTTATAAGGTGAAGATAAGAGATAAGTCACGAATATGATAATGGTGATGATGAGTCTAAGCCTAAAGACCCTAATGCTTATGATATGATAATTCCATGAGGCTAATGACTCTTATGCGATTCTTTAATGTCATTCATTGTTGCTAGACCCACCTTATGATGCTAGTTCGTTCAAGGTGAGGTATGATGATCATGATTACTCCATAATAGAATCGGGGGTTCTCGACCTTACGTCATCCCGGTATAGTTATAGATTGTTTTTGAATGCTAATGCATGCTTTATGATGAGATCATGATAAGTATATGACGATGAGATTCCACCGTTCCTGGAAGGCCGGACATGATACCGCGAAGGCGGGCTGCATACGATTCCACCGAGCCTAGATGGCCGGATATGTCATCGCTAATGCAGGCTGCTTATGATTACACCGTGCCTGGAGGGCCGGACATGACACCACTAGTGGGTGGCGTGTGATAGTTATCCGGACGCGGGTTAACGATAATGATACATATATGATATGCATACATGTGTTTTCCTTAAAGGGTTAAGCAGGTTATATCTTCAGTTCATGCTTCATTGTTCTATTTGTTATGCTATTATTATTCATGCCTTACATACTCAGTACAATGTTCGTACTGACATCCTTTCTTTTGGATGCTGTGTTCATGCCCACAGGGAGACGGTGTGGATCCGTAGGAGCTTATCAGCGGATTCACAGGAGCACTCCATTATTCCGGAGGTGCTACTTACGGTTATATTCTTTTGTGTTTATATTTTGGGCACGACGGGGTCCTGTCCCGTCTTTATGTCTAGTACTCTAGTAGAGGCTCGTAGATATGTACGTATGGGTTGTTGGTGTCCCATGACGATGTCAGTGTACAATTTTTTTATTTATCATTTTTGGTGACCGTACAGGCTTATGTATATCTATGTATAGTCTTGGGGTATTTATATATGTATGTGTCAAGGCTGAGTATGATGATTAGTAATATGAGCGGTGCTCGGTAGTTAGCTCCGGGTACCCGTCATGCCTCTAGTCGGGTCGTGACATTTACCAATCCAGCTGATGGCCTGGAACATCCTATAGTCAAACTCCTAGATAACTTTCCTGCAAAGCAATGTGGGGCTGTGTGCGAAACACAGCTAAATCCCGAGCAAAGGGACGTCGGTAAAGATTTAATAATGTACTGACTATGTAAAGCATAATCAATAACATAATGAAAGCATAAGAAATAACATAAGATGGACGAGTCATAAAATGAAAGAGCTATGTATACCCCTAGCGACGTTCGTTATATTTACTTATCCTCTTTCTAGTGGGAAACTTCCATTTTCATACATTTGTACATATAGTATTATCGTACCCGACCATAGAGGTTCGGTGTCTTACGTACCCGGCCATAATAAAGCTTGGTGTTATACGTACCCGGCCCTACCAAGGCTCAGTGCTATATGTACCCGGCCCTACCAAGGCTCAATGTTATCCGTACCCCTGCAGTGGTGCGCGCGCGATAGATATCATACCTGGCCATATAAGCTCGGTGTTATGTAATAGTCATACATACTTATATATATATATATATATATATATATATATATATGTGTGTGTGTGTGTGTGTGTGTGTGTGCTTAAGTCATGTCAACATCATCGTCATCCTTGCCATTATTACTATTATCATCTTCGTTATTATCATCATCACTTTGAAGAACTTTCACCAGAGGTATTTCAAAATATCGAAAGCTATGAACATTATAACATTTCTAGGAACAGAACGTTTCGAATATCTTAGATGGCATCCCTAGAATTCACCTTGTCATCATCATCGTTATCATTATCATCACAAGAAACATTGTCAACAATATCAAGAGAATCTCGAGGGTCATGAGCTTACGGCATTTATAGGAATAGGAGTAGCGTGAATATCTCATATAAATGCAAAATGAGGAAAACATGCCTTTAGAAAGAAGGGTTAGCCTTACATACCTCTTTGTCTTCTTAACTACTTAACGTTCACCGTCGAAGCTTGAACAATCTACATTTCGAAGGATTCATACCATGGTTAAGCCTTAATGATACTCTTAAATTCAAGCTAGAATAATTCATGATCTAATGAAAATTGGGCAGCATTTCCCATATTTCGTCAACTTCCACTATATTACAAAAATACTTCTCAAACAACCATAATAACATCCATAATATCATAATCAAGTAATCACATTCCATTAAGCCTCCAAAATTCATCCTTATATTCAACTTATACTAACAACTACACTTCAACCCTTTGCACATTTTCATATAACACTTCCTCATCATCATGGTTTCCTTCCACAACAAGATTATACCCATATTATACTAAGAATCATAACTCACATTAGCTCACTACTCAAAAACATCATAAAAGTTACATTTAGATCTCATTTTCTACTCTCTTCTTCTACCCAAGTTTTCCAACAACTAAGCATTCATGATAACATGAAATAAGCATGAAAAACTAACCTTTTATCTCATAAGAATGGGCTTTGGAGCAAGATACCACCTTGGGTGAAAACCCTAGCTTCAATACTCAAGCTGTTCTTGAAGTCTATTAACCCTAGTAAGCCTTCCAACACATGAACACCTTAAATCTTGCTATTTGATCTTGATTTCTCTTGGGTTTGAGTGGAAAATGTTTGGAGAAGGGTTTGGAGCTCTCAAGACTTGTGGAAAATGAAAAATAAAATAAAAGAGCAAGGGTCTTCTATTTATACAAAAATAAGAAAATCTGCCTGATGGACTTATACAGAGCACTTATACGGTCCGTATAATATTATACGGTCTGTATAAGTGGACCGTATAAAACCTCCAAGAAAAAGACCATTTTACGTAAATGTCGAGTTATACGGACCCCTCTTAAACGGACCGTATAAAGTTATACGGACCGTATAAGTGGTCGTATAACTCCCAGTTACCCGAAACTTTCTCGCGTTGATTCGTTTGACTTCCAATCCTCGTGGAACCTTCTTGGCACTTACATAATAGTTCGTTAACCATACGATAGGCCTTATAGCAGCCCCTCAAGACACTAACAAATAAATGTTAGCTCAATTATAGCGAAAA
The DNA here is from genome assembly GCF_029784015.1 of Lycium ferocissimum. NCBI lineage: Eukaryota > Viridiplantae > Streptophyta > Magnoliopsida > Solanales > Solanaceae > Lycium > Lycium ferocissimum. The sequence continues at coordinate 10,883,134 of NC_081343.1, read as the reverse complement.
CCTTTCCGAACACGACCTATATCTCACTTTCTTTAACAAATTAAATTTCACATATTCATACAAAAAAAAATCTTATGGTTTGCACCTTAAGCTATTAAATACCTTCCTTAATCTCGTAAGGGTTTCATAATAACTTTAACCTCACATTAGCCTATCCACAAGGCAATAAAATCAGAAATTTCCGAGGTGTAACATAATTATGCCGAGGAACGTGCGGCCCGATCCATATATCATCATCAAGGTGCACCAGCTGATTAGGTGGTAATGCGTATATAACGCCTACCCATTTTCTATAACCCATATACATCTAATACTTGCGAATATAACGCCTTCTGGTCACGGGTCAAAATACATATAAATAAATGAATGTAATGCATCAATAACTGTATAAATAAAGCTGGACCCATGAATAGAAGGAGCAATCATAAACGGGGTACATGAATATCAAAGACTGAAGTACTCCTTATGCTTCTAAGAGTAGAGTAATATGGAAGCTCGCTTACTCGTTTATTGGTTCGTATCGTAAGATCATGCCAAAAGAAGGAAAGGATAGCTTTACATACCTTGAAGTATGCCCAATCATCCCACTTCTTCCTCTCGAACTTGTAAGTCTACAATTAAGATAACATAGGCCTCAATTAGACTATTTACCTCACTTACTAACCATCCTCAAATACATGTAGAGCTTAACGAAATATAGACAATGATTTCCGTTGTAAGCTTACAACTCTTCAACTTCTCATTCGATCCAACATTAACCACAATACCCACAACAACAATGACAACACATATATATCAAGACATACTTAAATCCATTTCCAATCATCTCTTAAAATAACCCCAAATCACTATATTACCCCTCATCAACTTACCACTTCCATAAGTATCCTCTCTCTACTTAAAATCACTAAAACTCTTGATAATAAACTCAAATACAAGGGTATAAATCATTCACATACCCTGAGGGGTCTTAGATTCCAAAGATCAACTTCAACTCCAACTCCCTAAGCTTCACAACTTGAAGAAACCCTAGAAACGACCTTCTTCTCCACAAGCACGGGTTCACGGGGCTCAAATCTTACCAAATCTCTACTAATATGGTATAAAAAGTTGGGAGAGAGATATTAGGGTTTTTCTCTGACTAGGAATGGAGGAAAATAAGAAATAGTGTCGTGAACCACATATTTATACACGAATTAAAAACGCTACAGCGGTGCGGGTCGACGACCCGTCGACAGTCCGTCGACTTGCTCCTTCGACCTGCGCCTGCAGATGCAAGGCTGCAGAACCCCGTCGACACCGCACATCGACGGTCCGTCGACCATGTCGATGACCAATCAACTATGACTGGTGTTTGCAAATTTTCTCAAGTTCAGATCAGATCGCGTCGATTTGATTCGCTCAACTTCTAATCCTGCAAATTGCCAGGGATACCTGCTGGTACCCTTGTACAAGGGGCAAGACCCTTTCTACCTCCAAACTCGGGCTCGAGTCTCTATTCCAAGTGCATCCCCGACTAGGAAACCACAGGTTCTACTGCGATGAAAATGAGAGGCGTAACATTCTCTCTCCCCCCCCCCCTCCCCCCGCCCCCAGGAACATTCGTCCCCAAATGTTCAAACAAACAGGGGCTATAAAAATTTGGGCAGAGTTTCCCCTGTACTTATACCAATCCGTCCTGCACACAGCAACCCAAAATAATGCCACACAGGGCCACATACTATTACATATAATACTAGGGCCTGACACGACCAATCGCGATAACTGAAATAAAATAATACCTGGGGGGGATGATGCCTCAGACGGAACCTCCTGTACTGATGGGAACAAATGCGGGTACTTAATCTTCATTGCCTGTTCCGTTTCCCAAGTCACCTCCTCAACATTCTTATTCCTCCATAAAACTTTAACTGAAGCTACATTCTTAGTTCGTAACTGACGAACCTGTCTGTCCAATATAGCCACTGGAACCTCTTCATATAATAACTGCTCGGTCACCTGGATATCATCCACTGGTACAACTCTTGAAGGATCTCCGATACATTTACGAAGCATAGATACATGAAATACCGGATGTACCAACTCTATCCCAGAAGGCAGTTCTAGCTCATATGCCACCGTGCCCACAGTACGAATGATCTTATATGGCCCGATATATCGAGAGCTCAACTTACCCTTCTTTTCAAACCTCATCACTCCCTTCATAGGCGAAACTTTCATGAACACCCAATCGCCTACCTCAAACTCTAGCTTACGATGCCAATTATCCGCAAAGGATTTTTGTCGACTCTGAGCTGTTAGCAATCTCTCTCTAATCACTTTCACCTTATCAACTGCTTGCTGAATTAAGTCTGGGCCTACTAATTGATTCTCCCCGACATCAAACCATCCTACGGGCGACCTACATCTCCGCCCATATAAGGCCTCATACGGAGCCATCTGAATACTGGAATGGTAACTGTTGTTATATGCAAACTCAATGAGAGTTAAATGATCATCCCAACTGCCTTGAAAGTCAAGTACGCAAGCTCTAAGCATATCCTCAAAGGTCTGTATAGTATGCTCTGCCTGTCTATCTGTCTGCGGGTGAAATGCAGTGCCAAGACTCACTTGAGTCCCCAATCCCTGCTGAAAAGACTTCCAGAATTTAGCTGTGAACTGTGCTTTCCTATCTGAAATAATGGCCGTAGGAACACCATGAAGTCGTACAATTTCCTTGAGATAAAGCTTTGCATAATCCTCGGCTGTATAAGTAGTTCTAACAGGTAGAAAGTGGGCTGACTTTGTGAGCCTATTAACTACAACCCATATGGAATCATACTTCCATGGAGTACGTGGCAAACCTATAATGAAATCCATATTAACTACCTCCCACTTCCACAGCTGAATCTCCATAGCCTCCAATAGACCTCCCAAGCTTCGTGCTCTATCTTGACTTGTTGACAATTTGGACCTGGCAACAAATTCGATTCTTTTCATACCATCCCACTAATAAACTTCCCGAGATCACGGTACATCTTTGTTGAGCTCCGGATGAATAGAATAGCGGGAGTAACGTGCCTCCCCAAAACCCGCCGACGAGTCTGCAACATTAGGAACACATAACCTACCTCGATACCTGAGTACTCCATCACCTGTAATCACAAAGGGTGTCTTTTCTTTCTGAGGTGTTGTATCTCGGTAATGAACTAAAACGGGATCCTCATACTGACGCTTATTATCATAAATACAAGAAACTACATTAGAATTACATTGGCTTCTAAAACAGCCCACAAACCATTATAACTTCAACTTGAATCATCAAACCTTCATTAGCATCGTAGAATCCACAACACAACAACCAAATTACACTAAATAATATTAGTTCTTTACTCCTACACCACACTACCTATACACGGCCACAACACAACAATTACAACTTCAACTTGAATCATTCAATACCTTCATTCTCATCACATAATCCATGACAACAACGACCAAAATACTAAGTAAAATCAATTCGCTATAACCTACCAAAACAGCCCCTATACGGACAACATCAACATGCATCAATTTCATGATTTTCATTCATTTCCACACTCTACAACATACACAAACCATGCATAACATATGAAAATAGAGATTGAACCTCACCTCTTCACTTAGTTCCTTCCACGGCTAGACTTGTACATGGCAAGAATGAACACTTGTTTGTTTCAACAATCACTCCATGTTATAGAGGACCCTCCAATTAGTAATAAAGCTAGAAGAAAATAAATATTTTGATCACTTGTTCATGGAGCTTGTTCGGCCATAGCCATGGCCGAATAGCTTCTCTTGTTCTTTCTCCAAGTTTCATGAAATTTCTAAGGAATGAAAAATGATGAGGATGATTAATTTATCATCTTTAGCTCCTTATATAATTAATACATGTGGCCTATGGCCCACCTCCTCTTGGCCGGCCACATGAAATTTCTAACTTCCTATAATTCATTTTTTGTCCCAAATTTCCCCTAATGTTTCCATCCAACACAATTCATAAGCAACTTATGTATTAAAACAACGTCGAAAAATAGTCTTGTCCCTAACTTTCCGCAATTAGCTCGGAATATCCCAATGTACAAAATACAGGATATAACATCCTTCCCCCCTTTAGAACATTCGTCCTCGAATGTTCAACTAGTTTCATAGGGTCTTATAAGGATTTCGGAGGGGGTTTCCTTTATTACTATCGCATGCAATCCCATCTACCAACCATATTCCTCCTTCATCTCCTCTTCAGCTTCTCAAGTCATCTTTTCCCTGTTATAGCTCTGCCGTAATACCTTAACAGGAGTCACGTTTTTGGTTTGCAACATTCTTACCTTACAAACAATGTAATAAGGTCCAATACATCTCGGGTTAAACTTCTTCTTCTTGTCGGATCTCATTACATCTTTCATGGGTGACATCTTCAAGCATACCCACTCGCCAATCCGGAATTCTAAGTGTCGACGTCGATTGTCGTCATATGCTTTTTGCCCC
>NC_081343.1:10831731-10878531 GCF_029784015.1 Lycium ferocissimum | reverse complement strand
ATATGATATGAGGATCGGGCTGCACGTTTCCGTAGCAATATGATATAAGGATCGGGTTGCACGTTCAAAGACTAAGCATGCATGGTATTCGCCAAGAAGGACACTCATATGTATACAAAAGTTCTCCTATATCATGATATGTTCTATATTTCTTTTATGTCATTAATTATGTTATGTATCTCTCGTATATTATTATACATGCCTTACATACTGTAAGTACATTGCTCGTACGACGCCTTTTGTGGGCTGCGTTTCATGCCGCGTGTACACTCGGACAAGTAAGAGATATTGCAGAAGACGTTCCAGCCGGAGTTGGTAGGCTCCATTTGTACTGGAGGCTGCCGAGTCGATTATATGTCTTTGTGCAGTTTGTTCAAAGTTACGGACTTTGGGGATAGCAGTCGTGAGTCCAGAGTGTCGTTTTTGAGAGTGGGTCCATTAGCTAATATATTTTTATTACGCATTATGTTACGAGTCTTTACGCTTATGCATCGTGTTTAAATTGGGAAACGTCAAAAAGAAATTTTGAAAATTTTACTATGTATTTTACCTTTATTTGATTTAAGCATCCAAAGAGAATATGTGAGTAATAAGAGTCGAGGCCGGTTCGCTCGGCTCCGAATATGGGGTCGGGTGCCCATCACACCCCGGTAAGATCAGGGTGTGACAAATATCTTGACAAAGATTGTAAGAATTATCAGATGAGAGAAAGATCTAGGGTCATGACTTTCGACAATCCAGTTGATCTTCGGACAATTCCACCTATTTTATTTCCTAGGTTACTAGTTGACGGGTTAATTATACTTTATGATATTCTCTCGAACTACTTACAAGCCTGTAGATGTTACTATAACGCCTATATCTCTATGGTCATCAGAGGTAACAAGAACGCATTTATTTCTCCGTATTCAACTAAGTAGGGCTAAAGGGTATATCTCTATCCTCAATAGCGAAACGATTAAATCGAACAAACTCTATTTATTCTTATTACGTACGTGAATTCCCTTTCTCAAGTCCAATTCGCGCATCACAGATAGTGTCTAACTATTAGCCAGATAATCAAACAATTAAGATCAAGAATAAATAAGCAACCCAAAATATGGAAAATCAATAGATAATAATTGTCATCAAACCAACTTTCAAGTATTTCGCCACAACCCTAGAATTAAGAAGTTTAACTACTCATGATTCGATCATAGACAAAAGAATTCATGAATAATCTAGGGTTGAAAAAGATGAAAAATAAAATAAACCTAGAGAGAGAAAATAGAACGGTGGCTTACAAGTCTTTGAATGATCCAGCACACCGTTTTTAGCTAATAAAACGTCTATATATAGTCTAGGATAAAAACAAAAAATAAGTAAACCTAATCCTAGTTGAACCGGGAAAGCTTGCGCAGAACCCCCTTTCCTTCCGCATCGCGGAAGGATCGCGCAATGTACTGAGGCCTCCCGCGATGCGGAAGGAAAGCCTGATGGTAATGCCTGGAGCTGATTTTGTCCGCTTTCTTCACGCGATGCGGAAGAAAAGCAGACCCTTCAGTCGAATTATTTTCCTTTTAGTTCATCCTTTGTGGTCTTCGACTAGTCACCTCATCTAATCGTCATATGCTCCAAAATCAATCACTTTAAGCACAGTTTTCCATCGTTTGTCATCATCGTACCTATACATATGAAATATAACGACATAAGTTCAAATACGACGATTGCATCATGAATTAAGCGATAAAAGTCATAAGAGTAGGATGTAAAATGACACAAAACATGATATTTGTGCCAAATATCACCTTACATACCTTTCCGTTCAACTATTCTATCACTTGCATGTTCTTCTTCAATGCTCACGTTTCTACCTTCATTAGAGTACATACTAACATTAGAGAATCGATAGCTTAGCATACATGACTAAAGCTAGAGAAAATTGGACAGCATCTCCTTTATTTATACGACTTCCTCCATATCATATATCAACTCCCAAACATCAATAATAACATTCACAACATCATAACAATAGCCTTTATTCACCTACATTATCCTTACTTCTCAATTTATTTCAAATCATCCATATTCATGGTCATAACACACGATTACGTTCATTCATGTACAACGTCTATCCCATTTTCTCAACATCATTTATAACATGATTATAATCACAGTACGCCAAGAATCATGACTCAATCAAACTATTACTCAAAAGTGACATTATTCCCACATTCATGACCCATTTTCTATTTCCTTCTACAATTCAAGTGTTTCAACTTTCAAATATCTTAAATAAAATGGAAATACCATAAACTTACCTTATATAGTATAGGAATGAACCTTGGGTGCAAACACTTCACTTGAGCAAAACCCTAGTTTCACCTTCACTTGGATTTCTTGTAATCTTCTAACCCTTTGAAGCTTTCTAACACATAAACACTTGATTCTAGCCTTTTGATCTTTGCCTTCTTTTGGACTTGAGTGGAATGTGCTTAGAGAAGGGTTTTGAGCTCTCAACACTTGTGAAAGATGAAAAATGAAATAAAAGAACCCAAGGCATCTATTTATACAAAAACTAAAAATCATCCCGTCGGGTACTGTACGGACACTTATACGGTCCGTACAATATTGTACGACCCGTATAAGTGGCCGTGGTTCACCAACCAAAAATTCATCTCCCTGCTGGGAGTTATACGGAACCCTTATACGGACCGTATAGAGTTATACGGACCGTATAAGTGGTCGTATAACTCCATTTCCCTGAAATGGATTCCGTCGTTTCATTTGATCTCCAATCCTTATGGAACCTTCTTAACACTTGTTTAACATTTCATTAACTATCTAAGGGACGTTATAACTCTTCTCCAAAACTTTATTAAATCATCATTAACTTGTTACTCATAAATCCTTTCCGATACATATCATATGCATTGCCTTCTCTTGGCAACTTTCTTCCCCTACCTCGAATGTTTTGAAATCTCAATTAGGATCATCAAATGCTATTTCTCACTTATCGAAACATCGTATACTTCGTGCTCTTTGTTAGTCTATTCGCTGTGCATCGACGGAAATTTTTTTGAGGTGTAACATGTAGCCTCCTGATTATAAATGTGGCGCGTAACACACCTATAATCACGACTCTAGTATATATGGCTCATAGACATCCCTAGCACTGACCTGCTCTGATACTAAGTTTTTCACGGTCCAAATCGGAGGGTCGAGACCGGCATACAGGCCTTACTTGCCGAGCACTAATTTATATATCCTTTAATCATCTTTAACATTATAAGGGCCGGCTAGGCCAACATGAACTATATTCCGTGAATGACAGAAATCAACATAAACAGCCCAACAGTGCTACATAACAACATGAACATATGTATGCGGGCCGACAAGACCCCCATGATAGACTATGTACATCATCATATGAGCCGGCAAGGCTATACACAAAACTGTACAAAGGACCGTTCCTATGAGCCTCTAAGAATACATAAAAACTGTCATGAATCAGGACAAGGCCCGATGTACCCTAAAACCACCCATACATATGCATACCAATATGACTAGGCAAGTCCGAAAGATTGGAGCTTGCCAACCAACAGCTGATCAAGGCAACTTACTAAATAGTCTGCCAACCTGTCTATTTGGACCTGCAACATAAAATACAACGTCCACAAACAAAAAGTACATCAATAAAAATAATGTATTGAGTATGTAAGGCAGGAAACATAAGTAAAAATAGTAATGTAAATAGAGATAAGGAGAGACAACCTGTAACACTGAAATGCCCCTAAGGGCGTATGACATGCATGCTTTCGACAGTCTGAACCTTTCAGAGTGACGTAAGCTCGGTAACCTCCGAATAAGTTGTTCTTTATATGGACATCCGAGGCCAGGGGTCCATTCCCTTGACCCGTACTGATGAGAATTTGACTGCACGAGAAATTGAACAAAAGGCTGTTGAATTAGCCTATTTCTTGCATTTACCAATTGAAGTATTTTGAGAGAACGTTCATTCAATTAAAAAAACATATATGAAAGAACCATCTAGGCCTGCCTACCATCCACACCAGAATAAATAGAGTTTTTCGAAAAAACCTGCTAGTGGAGGAAGATCTCCTAGAGATAAGAGACATGGGGCTAAAAAGATAGCCAAAAAAGGATCTTTTGTCTATATCTGAGCTAATTCGTCAAAATGTAATATCATAAGAAGCAGGGAATACCATCAACATATTCCTTATATGAGAAGCCAAGAATCAGGACATGAACATGATCATATACATTTCAATAGAGTGAGACAACGTAAGCAATTTCTAACTTCTAAGAGTAGAGTAACTTTGAAGGATCATTGGTACACATTACGTTTCATTTGGATTCGTGCAAAAGAAGGAAAGGGTAAGACTTGCATACCTTGTAATGTCCTACCCAACCACAAGCTAAGTTTAACCCACAACTCCTTAGTCTACAACCAAGAAGACGATACTATTGTCATGATGTGAGTGTTATAACTATCGTATTTGAAGGATACACTTTATTCTATAATGAATTGGATAACACATCCCCTGTTTTCTTAAGTTCCCTCAAGTACAAGACAATCAGAAAACATCCCACACAACAATTATACTTTTAGCAAGCTTTCTAAACAACTCAATACTCACACGAGCGGCAAGCTCGATTTACATTTCAACTAACTATAGTTTAAATGCTTTTCTATCTTCATTAACATGTTTATAGCAGTAACGACAATATACCTAAGTTATACTATCAATTTCCAGCCAAAAACATTATAAAAATACTACTAAAACAGTCCATCAACCAACGACCACAACACTACAATTTCTGAGCTTCATTTTTTGGATTTTCCAACTTTACAAGTTAGTTACAACTTCTACAAGCTTAGACACATGAGAAGGAAGCAAATCTTACCTTAAACCACCCAAATTAACCTCCAAAATGAGCTACAACACTCCATAATTTCACCACAACAAGAAGAACAAGGATCTAAGTTGCTCTACGAGATTCCTGACTTCAAAATCACGTTGTTTACTTGGGATTTCGCCTTGGATCATTTAGTAACTTTAAGAGAGAGCTTAGGAGGGTTTTGGGACTGAAAGTGGACAGAAAATGCTGCCACCGATTCTTATACTTAAAAAGAATTTCCACCGCCTCAAGTGGGTCCTAAAGGGGCTACCTGCACAGTCTCACGAAAACGCGAATATCTCTCTATTCCGACGTCATATCGATGAATAGTTTAATACGTTGGAAACTAGACTCGTAGAACTTTAATTTTGTGGGTGAATCACCCTATATCTCAAAGTACATTGGGAAAAAAGATCTATGACATCAGACTCAAATTTCAGTTAATTTATGAACGTAAATTGCGACAAACTTTTGCCGACTTTCATTTTACAACTCGCTTGAATTCAAAACTTAACATATGACTATTAAATGCTTCAAACACCTTTAAACACGAATCCTTATCATATTACGCACTACTAATATTACCCCAACAGTACGGGTTATAACATCTTCAATTTATTTGACCTCTAACCCTCATAATACTTCCTTAACACTTGTTTTAACCCATCATTATATTTTTAAAGGTAGTTAATATCTCCGGCTCATATTAATTCACTTATGACGCATTCTAACATGAAAGTATGGGGTGTAACATCTGCAAAGGCCACTGGGCCTTAGTTGTAATAAAAGCCAAAACTATATATAGTGGCTCCTAGTCTTTAGAATGGTTAGCTTGAACATTGATGAGAATTATATCTCTTAGATTATAACTTAGTCATAGTGAGTAGTTTTAGTAGTGTGATTTCTTAGTTGCTTGAAGAACCTTTGTTCTTGATTTCTCATAGAGTTACTCACTTGTAGATTCATTTTGAGTTTATTCTTGTTTATTTCAAATAGATTAGGTGCCTTTGATTGAACTTTATTGGAGGATTTGGTATCCAATCCAAGTTTTCCTTTATAAATTATGTCTTGGTTTTATCCTTTAATTTCTTGCAATTTTTCTTATTGTTGAATTCCTTAGAGTTTCCCTTGAGGAGTCCTATCATTTGGTATCAGAGCTTAGGTTAAAGAGTTGTTCCAATAATTCTTAAACCCTAAAATAAAAAATCTAGCAAATTTAAAAATTCCCAAATAGATTGTTTAATCTATCTTTTTTGTTGTTTTTGACACTAGATTCTTGTTCCCTGGCATTGTTGAAGCCTAGATCTGAAGGTTTAAGTCAATTGGAGGAGTTTTGGATAGTTTCACCATTGTTGACCTTCCAAGCTTGAAGAACAAGTTGTGGGTCTTGAAGATTAGGTGCAAATTGAAGGCTCAAACCTATTGGGTTTGTTTTTCTTAGTTAAAGAGTTCAAGGATCCGAAGTTTGAAGGAAATCAGAATTGAATTGATGAATCTAGGAATTCTAAATTTCAAGGTGTTCTTGAGGAATGAGGATCTTCAATCATTCTTGAGGAAGAATGTGCCAAAAATTAAAGTTTAATCCAAGATCATAGGTACAAGTTGTGGAAAGGTGTTTTACAGGCCCAAAAGAAGTTAATACTAGGTTGAGTGGGCCAAAGAGGTCACAAATTCAGAATTTTCGGCCTAAAGTTTGAGGAAGAAAGTCCAAATAGGTAATCAATGAAGAGTTTTACAGTGGCCAATTACGGACCGCAATTCTGCAGTGTGATTTTGGTACCCCAAAAATCGAACTCTCTGAATCTTTTCACTATCCATCAGAATGACCATAAAAAATTTTGACGGACTGTAAGTTGGCACCAAAAATTTTAGCTCTCTGAATCTTTTCATGCTTCATCAGAATGGACTGTAAATACATTCTATGGTTCGTGAAATTGAGGCATTAAACTATCTACGGTCTGTAGAAATACAAGTATCATCGTGATTTAAAGTTACAGACCATATTTCTAGTATTGTCTCAAGCCTCAAAATCTCAATTCATCTCACTTCAATTTTTAATTTTTTCTTGAGCCTTGATTGTTAGTTGGTTTTGTCTTTGTATTTCTTAGGTAAGGAGCAAAAAAAAAAAAAAAAGACCATGTTTTCAAGTTATCACACAATCGACCCCAGAATTTAATTTTTTTCTTATTCTACCAATTCGTTTTCTTAATTCTCTCAACTAGTAGGCATTTAGTACTTGTTCCTACTTGTGCTTACTAGTTCTTGTGTCCGTATTTCATTTCGTGCTAATTTATTTCTAGATTTTCTTGTTTGAACTCGTTCTTAATTTCTTGGCTCAAGTCCGTTAGCTTTATCGAGTCGTCCGTTGTTCGATTTAACAAGAATCTATTCCTCTGCATAGGCTTAGTAATCTTGTGAATTGATTGGACAAGAGGTTATTTACTAACTTTGGAAGAGCTCTAGAGTGTGATAAGAATTGAGTGCAAACACGAGTGACATGAGGAACTTTTGCTACTAACATTGTTTGCTAAGTTTTGCAGATACAATGACTAATGCAGGAGAACATTCTCAAGAAGGGGAGGACCCAGTCTCCATTGTCAGTTCATTTTCCCTCATCCTTAAAGACTGGCGGGGTTGAAAGCGGATGTAGAAGTAGTAAAAGAGAAGTGGGAAATTTGAAGTCTAGGATGGTTCAAGTTGAGAATACGAGTCGAGTGGGAACTCCACAATCCAATGTTGGTGAAGAAACAAGCAAGAATCGAAGTAAATCACTGAGTATTACTCCAGGGCAATTGCATAGGTTATGCCTTCCTCAACCCACCCTCGCATATCCCCAACACTCCCAACAACCTTCTTTCCAAAATACCACACTCAAGATTTGTGAGGCGAACCACTCCTCAGACCAACCCCAAAGGATATTGCCCACTCCAAGATGAGCCACCACCACAAATGACCCTACGAGTGGCCCCAAATATGTCCCACAAGTACCACTACATGTACCCCCCATAAGACCCTTACCAACACAACATTCAAAAATCTTTTTATGATGATGAGGTTGAGAAAGCTGTCCAAGAAAGATGGTGGGATGAACCGTGATATGGAGGGAGACATGGGTATGTTGCCAATCGAAGTAGAGGAAGACAAGGAGATATTGGTGGACACCAAGGTCATGAGGATCAGGGTAGATGGAAAGGTCATGAAGATTGGGGTAGATGAAAAAGTTATGAAGATCAGGGTGACCAAGATCGCAATTTGAGTACCATCAAGATTAACCTTCCAAGTTCAAAGGTAGTAGTGCCCCGGAAGAGTTCCTTAAGTGGAAGTTAAAAAGTAAGAGGGTCTTTCTCACCAACAGCCTCTAGGATGCTTTTAAAGCCAAATATACCCTCACCCATATGGATATGCATCCACTTGGAGGTAGTTCAAGAAGTGAGCTAGAGCTTAACACCCTATCTACGAGGTCCCTAATTGGCAAGAATTGGTTGAACTTATGGAAACAAGGTATGTAATCCTGACGGTTATCAAGGAGTCCTTAAGAAGGTGTATATGATAAGGCAAGGCAACAAGAGTTTGAAGAGTACTTCAATGGGTTTGAGAACTTAAGTATAGAAGTCCAAGAGCGACGAGCATTTGAACTACACATTGATAAGATTTGTGGTCAACTTGAATCATGAGAACCCATGAGGCTACAAACATATAGAAACCTAGAGGAAGATTTTCATGATGCTTCCAAGGTTGAAGTGGATTTGAAGGAATTCTTACAAGGCCAAGAATGTTTCATCTTCGTATTCATTCACGTGGGAGAAACGCAAGACGACTACTCAAACTCCCCAAGTCAAAGTTGATTACAAGGCAAAGAGAGGTAACAGTGCCAAACCTAACTTTCCTCGTCCTTTTACCCTTCAATGTTGGAAATGTCAGGGTAGAGGACATATTGCAAGTGAATATTCTAATAGGAGGTCAATTGTGGCCATACATGATGGCTATCATACCGATAATGAAGAAGAAGAGTGTGGTGTTGAAAGTGACAATGGAAAGCCAAGGGATGAATGTTGACACCTAATTTTTAACCTCCCATAATTTATTTTAATTACCCAGAGTGAAATATATATTTTCTACAAGTCAAAATGATTTTATAAAAACTATTTAGATAATATTTTGCCATTTCATTTGGCAAAATAAACTCAATAAAAGCATAAGATCATTTTGAAGTTAATTTACACATTGTTTATAATTAATAAGGACCATTTGCTAAAATTAAGCAAGAAGGTAATTTAAAACAATGATTTATTCACTAAAATTATCAGAAATCAATTAGCAAGCATTTTGCTCCGTTTAATTCAAGGAATCTGATTAATTAAAAAAAGTTAACCATTTTTACCTCTCAAATCTTAACTCTGCATAATCAATTTGCATTTGTTCAAGTGTAATCATATTTGAGTAAGTACTTAATTGTAGTTACATCCATAAGTTGTTTTCTATGTGATTAATTGCGGCCACAATTGAAATAATTGATTGTTGGTTGATTATGGCCATAATTGAGATAGCCATTTCATGGTTTAAGCCAATTAAAGTCATTTTTTGCAAAATTAGTCTTTAATTGCTTGATTAGATTACATTGGCCATAATTGAGATAACCAATTTCATGGTTTAAGTTCATTAAGGCCATAATTGCAATCCAAGCCATTTTTTATAAGTTAATCATGCCTTTAATTTAATTAGTCGGTTAATTAGTTAATTCTTGGTCATAATTAAAGTGTCAAATTGATATTCATTTACAATTGTGGCCATTTTGTTAAGGATTTTTGATTTTTGACCCTGAATATACACACGTATACACATATATACATGCATATGAGAGTATACATGTGTATATCATGTATACCAAAAATTAAATCACCCCTCCCTTTTTTAACTGGCCAGGCCCAATCCAACAGGATCGAAACCCGGCCCAATTTCCCAATTAAAGGGATAATACCCCCGTTCCCTTTTCATTTTCAGCAAACCAAACACGCCCTCTTTTTCTCTCAAGGGTTTCCAACAAAACCCTAGCGCTGCCCCATCCCTTTTTCTCTCTCCTCGCGTCATCGTTGCCGGAAATGGCAAGTTTAAGGGCCCATGACATTTTTGTTGACTATTACGTGACCGAGAATGGAAAGAGCATTAATTTCTCTGCCATTTCTCAACTAAAAGCACCAAAGACCGATCCAAACACAGTATAACCCTCTCCTTTTGCTGCACTTTTCCTGTGTTTACAATGGATAGAACTAATTTTCTTTAATTGCATTTGTTTGTATTTGTTTTTGAATGGGATATTGTCATTGATTTGGATTGAATCATACAGACTGACCTTGTATGAGTCAAATCCGACCACTGATTCCTCCTTTTTCTTCATTTTTGTCCGTTGATTGTTGTTGGGAAGTTTGATTGCATGAAATATTTGAAGTCCCACATTAGACTAAGTTTAGGGTTTCTGATAATTGGGGTTCTATATAGAACCCCAACCCTTTACATTTAACACACCTGGACAAGCTTGAATATGATTCTGAGCTTAAAATTTTTGTTTTAACTAGGATTAGCATTTTATTGCTTAAAATCTTGACTTAATTGATATATTAGTCTAAAAAGTTTTGTTTTCTCTTTTGTTGTGGTTTTGTGGCTGAGCATTGGGGTTGAGGAAGCAAGGAATTCTTCCAAGTTCAATCTCTACATTGGCTGCACTCACAAAAGGTAATGTCCTTTCCTTTTCCTTATTTTTTAGCATTTGATGTTGTTTAAGTGTTTTTTTCCTGTTAATTGTTTGCTTAGTTTTGGTTGATTATGTGGTTATTATGCTCAGTTTATAATCTTGTTGATTAGGTTATTGCTTTGTTAATTTATTATCCTGCTTTAGTTTGATTATGTAAGTTGTTAGTATAGTTATGGTGTTGTAGGGTTAAATTAGGTATATATATGTTAAGTGTTGATCCTGTTTGAATAAATTTTCTCATCTACTGAGTCCAGTCATGTTTAAAACAATTTAATCTCTGTTTGTGTGTTATTTGTGAGCTTAAGCCTTACTTACTCAAGATTCAGCATGTTAAGTTAGTTTAACTGATACTATGCCTATTTTGGCTCTTGTTTAGTATACTCTTAGTTTAAATAATGTGTAGTTGTATCTTTCTATTATGTGCTTGATGGTTCAATCCCTATTATGTTGAGAACATGGCATTAGTAGTAGTCTCTTTTTGTTAGACTCTGTTTGTGCTTTAATCCCTTGGTATAGACTGTATTGTGTGCTTGATGATCAATATTAGTGCATCCATTGTTGGTAACTTATGTAGTTTGGCTTTACGATAGTTTTAAAAGGGCTATGAGCCATCATGCATCTGGTATAAAATCTGTTTGCTAAAGGACTAGTTTGGTTTGGTGAAGTGTGCCATGTTTTGTTTGATTTGAGTTTGAAATTGAAGTATGGTAATAACCTTTGATGTATTAAACTATAACATGATCCTATTGCTTAAACATTGGTTTAAAAGCAAAATCTAGGCCACCTAAATTCAGTCTGAGGTTATACTAAGTGCTATCTTTGAACTATGTGTGAAAATGCCTAAACTGATCATGAGATAATTTGATAAGCATGATTCTGAAACTTTTTGACATGACAACCTTATAAGCATATGCGAAACTGTTAAATGAGTTACACAAGTTTAGTCATCGTTGTTCAAATGTGACATCGCACTTTGCCTTTGTTAGAAATATCCATTTGTGAATATAAGTGTTCCTGCTTGATGTTATTGTTCTGTGTGAAACTGTGTTAAGTCCGAAAATAGTTCTGATACTCTTGATAGATTTCAATGTCTGCTTCTTGAATAAGTCACATGAAACGACCATTTGTCCCTACTGGTTGTCTAAATATAAGCTAACTTGGTTACTAGGCTTGTTATTTGACTAGCATGAACCTCATACATAGTTTTTGAGCCTAGGCTAAATGTATAACAACTATGAAACCCCATGTCTCCCTACTGAATGTTTCAGCCTGAACCTTTGTATGTTAACTAGGGAGTGTCACTTGCACAAGAACTCAGGGGCATCTCTCTGAATATCATGAGAGCCCTAAGACTTTGTGTTGATTGCCTAGTGTCAAAATGGTCAATTGTATGCTCTCATGTTGCCTCTTGCTATATCTAAACTTGTTCATTCATAGTTTTGTATATATATCTGCTATATCTTAAAGTAATTCATGTCATCCCTTATGTGAAATCAGACCTATTTTACCCTTCTTGTAACCATATAAAAGCAGCTCTTCTTCATGTATGAACCTATGCTAAAATGATTAAAGATTCAGCCTATGTTAGCTTGACCACATCAAATATGTGCCTATAATTGCTTTGTTAGCATAATACTGCATCCTTCCCCCTTCTCTTTGTAACTTGTTGATACTTATCTGGATTTGATGTTTGTTTCACTAGAGTAACTCAGATGCTTCATGTATACAGCCATCCTAAGTTTCATTTACATGTCATTACAACCTGTTGGTATCTAGCACCGTGAATGTTATGTATATCATTTGTAATATGACTTTCTTAAACTGCCTCTATGTCCCTCTTTAAATATGGCATGACATGATAAGTAAATAGAACTAGGTCTTATGTAGTCTTACATAGTTGTTTTTGTTTCAATACAACCTGCATATACAGAAAGTATACCAAAATATACTAAGTATATACAAAAGCTCTGTGTGCCCTTGGTATATATGAACTTTTATATCTAGTATATTGTCACGACCCAACCCGCCATGACTGGCACCCAACTAAATCCTAGTGGACAAACCAACACACAAGACATCTATCCATTCAAATCCGGTTTTATATTAACCAAGCTAATCAGTTATTACTCATTTAAACATCAATGAACAAAATAAGTCATGCCATAAAATACTGAAATAAGTGCGGAAGTTCTAACTATTACAAAATCCCCAAAATCCGAAAGTCATCGTACAAGACTCTAATCTAAAACATGACTAAGGAATAAAATCTGACTAAGAAATATCTATAATGTCCAGAGTAAGGAAAGACATCATAAGAAGAAGATCTCCGAGCGGCCTGGCATGGGAAGAAGCTCACCCTAAATCTATCAGCAAACGTCCTCCACGCTAGATGTGAGGGCGGTTAGCAGTCTCCGTATCACAATCTGCACTCAAAAGAATGCAGCAAGGTAGTATTAGTATAAACACCATGTGCCGGTAGATATCATAAGCCGACTAAGATTAGTATCATACATAATTCATAAAATCAATAGAATAAACAAGCCAGTCAACAGACATGAATATCAATAAACCACAGCAAGTCAACCAAGGATAATCACAATCAAATCACTAAGAATGTCAAGAATCACAATCACGTAAGACAAACGGAAATAAGTTTACCACAATGACCACACTCACTGTACACACATGCTAACTGATTTCATTGTTCAGTAGTCATGACCTGCAGGGGACCCACGGTGTCCATGTACCACTCATTTCGGAATACTCCTCGGACCCGAGCACAAACCTCCGCTCCGAAATGAACCTCGGACGCGGGACATATCAATGTACCTCTCATTTTCGGAACTAACCTCGGACCACGAGCCCATAATCTAGGTCACATATGTGCCTTCCTATACCTCTTACAGAACAATGTTTCTTACCTTCTCAATATCCATACTCAAATCATCATTTCATGTCACAATACCGTCGAGAAGATCATATTAGCTTGTCATCACAATACATTCACTGTAGAATCAACACACAGGAATAGTGGCACGAAGACTACACAATCACTCAATCACAATCACATAGGATTTTAGCCACACCATATCATGCATGAAAACTAGACATGCTAACTAGACATGCTTTCTCCTAAAGAATTCACAAACATACAATCAACTAACCAAAGTCTAACTCAAGTAGACCGTAACCTACATCAATGTAGAGCTTGACAACGCAAGTCACTCTGCTACAACCTTTCCTTTCCTTAAAGCCTCAGAACGCTCAAAGTCTAGAAATAGAAGGCTCAATGAGTCACAATTACTCAAATCACAAGTACCAATGCAAGAATATCCTTCCCTTTACCCCATTCCAAGGGGTGGATGATTTCCTAGGTGTTAAACAACTTATCAAGGGCCTTAGTAATCATTAATCATCAATTTATAACAACATTCTATCAATATTCCCATTACAAGCAGTTTTTATGGTCAAGACACCATTTTTATAGAACCCTAGGTCTCCATTCACTTAGTTTATGACTCTAAGTGTTCAATTCATGATTAAGAGAAACTAACCCAAGCCTTTAGATGATAACTAAGGGATAATAACCATAACCCATCAAGTTTAGAAGGTTTATTAATATTCTAGGGTTTCTATTTCAATTTCACCATTAAAGACCCACGAAGGGGATAACAATCATGAAGGAGAATGGAATAGATGGAACTTACCTCTCAAGAGTTCTTTGCCCTAGCTTGGAATTTCACCCTAGGTGTTTGTTGGGAAGTGTGTTGGTGTTTTGTGAATAAAGAATATGAGACTAAGTATAGAAAATTCAGGCCACTATTTTCCGTCGACCGCTACAGCGGTTATCACGCCGCTGCAGCGGTCCCGCTATAACGGATCAAAGAGAAATTCGCTTGACCGCTATGGCGGCCTGTCCACCGCTATAGCGGCGCCACCATAGCGGTCCACCGCCCTCCACAGCGGCCTTCAAGGACATGGTTGACCCTGGCAGCGATCAAGCCGCCGCTATAGCGGTACCGTCGCGGTGGTACTTTCACTGCCGCTTTACTTCCACCGTCGCCGCGGTCCATTTTGGGTAGTGAGCTCGACTTTTTGTCCAGTTTTCCCCCTATCACCAAACATTTCATCTGAAGCCTTAAAAACACAAAACAAATATGTACATATACATAAAAAACGCCCTACGAATCCACCCGTGGCCTCGAAATTCTCAACAGAGTTCTAATTTTCTACGTCACTCACCGACGGACTTAAGGAAATCAAGTAACAACCACAAACAAGTCAAGTTTCAGCTCATAAGCTTACACGATTGAGTTTCTACTGGTTCATTCTACCCTTGGAAAGGTTACATTTGGTAGGGTGATCCTACATTTCCCATAATGACCGGAAGGGTCGTTACACTAGATACTAATTAAAATACCGTTTATCCCCGAACGGACAAAGATGAGAAATCTTGGGAGGAGTGTCACGAGCCAACCGGAGGGCCATGACGGGCACCCGGAGCTAACCCACCAGGAACCTATTCTACATCCACATTCATATCTAGGTGAGCCACATGGCCTATTAACCATTCTATGCCTCAATAATACCATTTCCAACGGCTAAAACACTTTTACATATATCAACGTCAACAACTATGCCCATACACATATACATAAACTGGCGAGGCTTAACAAAATAATATACCAAAAGTATGAGCCGACAAGGCAAAAGACAACTACTATACATAGCTATCTACGAGCCTCTAAGAAGAGTATGAAACATCTTCATAAGGACGGGACAGGGCCCCGCCATGCCCATAAATACACAAAAGAATAGTAGCCACAGCTGCAACTCCAGATCAAATAGAGCTTCTCTAAGTAATCCCTGGATGAGCAGCCTAAGGATCAAATCTATCTCCCTGTCCACCTGCTAGCATGACGCAGCGTACACAAACAAAAGGACGTCAGTACGAATAATGTACTGAGTATGTAAAGCATAATCAATAGCATAATGGAAGCATGAGAAATAACATAAGATAGAAGAGTCATGGGAGGATAGAGCCATTTATACCCCTAGCGACGTTCGTCGTATTTACTTACCATCTTTCTGTTGGGAACCTTCCATTTCATACATTTATACTTATAGTAGTATCATACCCGACCATAGAGATTCAGTGTGTTGCGTCCCGACTATAACAAAGTTAGGTGTTATACGTACCTGGCCCTACCAAGGCTCAGTGTCATCCGTACCCAACTGCAGTGGTGTGCGCACGATAGATATCATACCCGACCATATAAGCTCGGTGTTCTTAATAATCGTACTTTGGTATATATATATGTATATATAGGTACATACGTATCATCAACATCATCATCATCGTCATTACTTTATTATATCTTTCTTTAGAAGATCAACTATCATAGGATGGGACCAATAGTGTCATAGGAATATCAAGAACTGTGAGCTTTAATGATTCTAGGAAATGAAGTCATTATAGAAGACGTTATGGAATTCATGGGAAGGTATACGACAAATGGGAACATGCCTTAAGAAGAAGGGTTAGCCTTACATACCTCTTTGACTTCTCAACTATCTAACGTTCACCACCAAGGCTTAAGAAATCTACATTTAAAAGGATTCATACCAAGGTTAAGTTCTAAGGACACTCTTAAATTCAAACTAGAATGACTTATGAGCTAACAAAAATTGGGCAGCATTTCCCCTATTTCATCGACTTTCACCATATGGCAAAACAACCCCCAAACAACCATAATAACATCCACAATATCATACTCAGGTAGTTATATTCAATTAAATCTCAAGGTTCATCCTCATTTTCAATTTATATCAACAACTTCACACCAACCCTTTGCACATTTTCATACTAAGCTTTCTCATCACCATTATTACCTTCCATAGCAATATTATATCCATATCATACTAAGAATCATGACTCAAGTTAGCTTACTACTCAAAAACATCATGAAAACTACATTTAGACCTCATCTTCTACTTTCTCCTTTTACCCAAGTTGTTCAACAACTAAGCATTCTTGATAACATGAAATAAGCATGAAAACTAACCTTTTATCTCACAAGAATAAGCTTTAGAGAAATCTATCAACTTATATGGAAACCCTAGCTTCCATACCCAAGTTGTTCTTGAAGTCTACTAACCCTAGTGAGCCATCCAACCTATGAATACCGTGATTCTTGCTATTTGATCTTTGTTTTCTCTTGAGTTTGAGTGGAATATGCTTGGAGAAGGGTTTTTGAGCTTTCAAGACTTGGAGAAATATGAGAAATGAGAAAATATAACATGGGTCACTTATTTATATATAAAGAGAAAAAGCTGGCCCGACCGATTTATACGGACACTATGGTCCATATAACTTATACGGTCCGTATAAGTGGACCGTATAATTCCATTATGAAAATACCCTCCTCTGGAAGGTTTATACGAACCATTTATACGGGCCGTATAACTTATACGGTCCGTATAAGTGGTCGTACAACCCACAGTTTTTTGAAACTTTCTCTCGTCGACTCGTTTGACTTCCAATCCTTGTGGAACCTTCTTGGAACTTATGTCACACTTCATTAATAATCTAAGAGGCCCTATAGCAGCCCCTCAAGACATCACTAAATACGTGTCAAATCAATTATCGCGAAAACCCTTCCAAACATGACTTACATTTCACTTCCTTTAACAAACTTAGTCTCACATATTCATATGACTTCGAAATCTTATGGTACACACATTAAGCTATCTAATACTCTCCTTAATCTCGTAAGGAATTTGTATTCACCTTAAGCTCGCATAGTCTCTTCCTAATGCAGCAATCTGAAATCTCTGAGATGTAACAAGAAGTTACCTGTCTTGGCGAAAAGCTGAGGGTATCTGCTACGCATATCAGATTCTGTTTCCCAAGTAGCTTCTTCCACCGGACGATTCTTCCACTGAACCTTCATAGAGGCTATTTCCTTGGACCTCAACTTGCGAACATCCCTGTCTAAGATAGCAACGGGCTCTTCCTCATATGATAAATTCACATCTAGCAAAACCGAATCCCAACGGATTATGTAGAAATAATCATCATAGTACCTCTTCAACATCGACACATGGAACACTGGGTGAACGCCTTATAGAACCAAAGGTAAAGCAAACTTGTAAGCCACGTCTCCCATATGTTTGATGATCTCAAACGGCCCAATATACCTCGGGCTAAGCTTGCCCTTCTTCCCAAACCTCTTCATACCCTCATGGGTGAGACCTTTAACAATACTTGCTCTCCTTTCTCAAACTCAAGATCTCGAACCTTGCCATCTGCATACTCCTTCTGCCTACTCTGCGCTGCCAGAAGCTTGGCTTGTGTCACGACCCAACCAAAGGACCATGACGTGCACCCGGAGCTAACCCACCGGGCACCTCTCATCATACTTCTATAATCATAACTAGGTGAGCCACATGACATATTAACAAACTCTATGCCTCAATAATACCATTTTCAACGGCTAAAATGCTTTTATATCAACATCCACAACTATGCCTATATACATATACACAAGCCGACGAGGCTAGCAAAATAATATCCAAAATATGAGCCGACCAGGCTAAAAGACATCTAACTGTACAAAACTGTCTACGAGCCTCTAAGAAGAACATGTAACATCATATAGATAGGACAGGGCCCTGCCATGCCCATATGTACATACACAAAAGAATAGTACCAACAGCTGCAGCTCCGAATCAAATGAAGCACCTCTAAGTAGCCTAAGGATCAAGTCTATCTCCCTATCCACTTGCGGGCATGACGCAGCTTCCACAAACAAAATGACGTCAGTACGAACAATATACTGAGTATGTAAAGCATAATCAACATCATAGTAAAAGCATAAGAAATAACATAAGATGGAAGAGTCATGAGATGATAAAGCCATTTGTACCTCTAGCGACAATCACCATGTTTTCTCACCCTTTTTCTAATGGGAACCTTCCATTTTTAATGCTTACTTATATAGTAGTACTGCACCCGACCATAAAAGGTTCGGTGTTTCACGTACCCGGCCATGACAAGGCTCGGTGTTAAACGTACTTGTCCTTACCAAGGCTCAGTGTTCTCCGTACCCAACTGCAGTGGTGCGTGCGCGATAGATATCGTACCCGGCCATATAAGCTCGGTGTTACATAATAGCCATACATATATATATATGTATACATAGGAGTGCTTAAGTAACGTCAACATAATCATCATCCTTTTCATTATTACTATTATCATCATCGTTATTATCATCTTCACTTTGAAGAGCTTTCATCGAAGGTATCTCAAAAATATCGAAAGTCATGAACATTCGAGCATTTTTAGGAATAGGACATTTCGAATATCTTAGATGGCAACTCTAGAATTTATCTTGTCATCACAATCGTTATCGTTACCATCACGAGAAACATTGTCAACGATATCAAGAGAATCTCGAGGGTCATGAGCTTACAACATGTATAGGAATAGGAATAGCGTGGATATCTCGTATAGACGCAAAATGAGGAAAACATGCCTTTAGAAAGAAGGGTTAGCCATACATACCTTTACGTCTTCTTAACTACTTAACGTTCATCTCCAAATCTTGAAAAATCTACATTTAAAAGGATTCATACCGTGGTCAAGTCTTAGAGACACTCTTAAATTCAAACTAGAATAATTCATGAGCTAATGAAAATTGGGCTGCATTTCCCCTATTTCATCGACTTATACCATATTACAAAACAACTCCCAAGCAACTATAACAACATTCGCGATATCATAATTGAGTAATCACATTCCATTAAGTCTTCAAAATTCATTCTCATGTTCAACTTATACTAACAACTTCACACCCATCCTTAGCACATTTTCATACAATGCTTCCTCATCACTATTATGACCTTCCATAACAAGATTATACCTATATCATACTAATAATCATGACTCAAGTTAGCTCACCACTCAAAAACATCATAAAAGCTACATTTAGACCTCGTTTTCTACTTTCTTCTTCTTCTACCCAAGTTGTTCAACAACCAAGAATTCATGATAACATGAAATAAGCATGAAAACTAACCTCTTATCTCATAATAATGCACTTTGGAGCAGCTATCAACTTATATGAAAACCCTAGCTTCAATACCCAAGAATTTCTTGTAGTCTACTAACCCTAGCAAGACTTCTAACACATGGGTATCTTGATTCTTGCCTCTTGATCTTTGTTTTCTCTTGGGTTGGAGTGGGATATGCTTGGAGAAGGGTTTTGGAGCTCTCAAGACTTTTGGAAATGTGGAAAATGAAATAAAAGAACAAGGGTCATCTATTTATACAAAAAAAATAAAAGCTGGACCACTTATACGGACCACTTATACGGTCCGTTTAATATTATACAGTCAGTATAAGTGGACCGTATAACACCGCCAAGAAATTATCACTCTCTATAAGGGCCATGTTATACGGACCCCCCTTATACGGACCGTATAAAGTTATACGAACTGTATAAGTGGTCGTATAACTCACAGTTATTCGAAACTTTCTCTCGTTGATTTGTTTGACTTCCAATCCTTGTGGAACCTTCTTGGCACTTATATAATACTTCATTAACCATAAAATAGGCCCTATAGCAGTCTCTCAAGACATTACCAAGTAAATATTAGCTCAATTATAGTGAAAACCTTTCCGATCACGACTTACATTTCACTTCCTTCAACAAACTAAATTTCACATATTCATATAACTTCAAAATCTTATAGTATGCACCTCAAGATATCTAATACTTTCTTTAATCTCGTAAGGGTTTCATAATCACCTTAAGCTCACGTTAGCCTACTCACAAGGCAACAATCCAAAATTTTTGAGATGTAACATTCTCCCCCCCCCCCCCTAGGAACATTCGTCCTCGAATGTTAGGTTCTTGGGAATTTTTTAAAATTTGGCCAAAGTTTCCCCTTGTAATATTGCACTACCATTCTGTCACAGCAATCCAAAATATATCGCCTCACAGGGCTACAACAACAACATCAATAACCATGGCCACACACCACCAAGAAGGCATCAAAGAAAGCATTACATACCTGAAGGCATTGACATCTCTGCCTGAGTCGCTTCTGGAGGTAGAAATAAATGCGGGTACCTGAATTTCATGTCTTCTTCTGCTTCCTAGGTCATTTCCTCTCTACTATCATTTCTCCATAAAACTTTAACTGAAGCTACATCTTTGGTTCTGAGTCTCCGTACTTGCCTATCTAAAATGGCAATGGGAACTTCTTCATAAGACAATGGTTTGGTGATTTGGAAATCATCTACATGTACAATTCTGGAAGGATCTCCAATGTACTTACGAAGCATCGATACATGGAAAACTGGGAGAAGTGACTCCAAATCAGGAGGTAGATCTAATTCGTAAGCCACCTGGCCAACCTTGCGCACAAGCTCATAAGGCCCAATATACCGAGGACTAAGCTTGCCCTTTTTTCCAAATCTCATAACGCCCTTCATTGGCGACACCTTCAAGAATACCCAGTCTTTCACTTGAAACTCTAAATCTCGTTGACGACTATCTGCATAAAATTTGTGGAGACTCTGAGCTGTTAATAGTCGATCCTGTATGAGCTTGAGCTTTTCAGTAGCTTGTCCATCATTCTGTGGATGAAATGTTGTACTAAGACTCACCTGAGTCCCTAGACCTTCTTGGAAAGACTTCCAGAAATTGGCAGTAAGCTGTGTCCCTCTATTGGAAATAATAGATACTGGAACACCACGAAGTCGTACTATCGCTTTGACATAGAGCTTTGAATAATCTTCCGCTGCGTATGTAGTTCTGACCGGTAGGAAATGAGCTGACTTCGTAAGACTATCCACAATTACCTATATAGGTACGTTGAGAGCGAGGTAAACCTGTAATGAAGTTTGTATAAATGACTTGCCATTTCCGTATTGGAGTCTCGATGGCTTGTAATAAGCCTCAAAGTTTTGATGCTTTATCTTAACTTGCTAGATGACTCCCTGTTGCTAGCTTTGCTTCTTTCTCCTACTTACCTCTTCATTTTCCCATTACCGGCGTCGCCATATCTCTTGGTGCTTTTCGCCAAGCTTGTCTAGTACTATATATTTCCTGTGAGTCATTGTTGAAATCCATCCTCACTCTAAGTTTGTCAAGGTCTATAATACATCGGCACCTCACGAATATCCTTTGAAAAGATACACGTAAGTGGCTTTGCTGGTATGGTTCTTCGTGATACCTGAATATCATCCATCCTTGATCATACTTAATTATTTGAGATGCCTTTACTTCTCCCCCTAATCTTAATCTTATAATCATTACCTGTATAACCCTATTATGAAGTCATACCTATGAACCGTTTGTTGTATGGGGATACCGTCTCATTCTCATTTATCTTACGCCTGGTTGGAAGCCATAACATGCACATGATTAATAATTTTAAGGGGTTTTAAATTCATAATGATCATGCCTCACAATAGGCCTCGTAAAGATACTCTCTCTGGTAACCACTGGTATCCACATATTGAATCTGCACCGATATAGGTAAATTTTCTTCGTACCGCACTTATCATCATCTTAAGGCTAATACCGCTTCTCCATTATGTGCCCATCCTTTAACTCTATCTCTGCTTGCCACATTGCCTTGGAATATTGAAGTCTAATGTTACACCCCGTATCTTCGAAGAAGCGCTTATCAAATTTGAAACATAAGTACGTTGAGTTACGGTTAAGTAAAACCACTTTGAAATATAAGCAAGCATTATCAAGTACATTTAATGAGTGAAGGGTGTATACAAGGTATACCGGAAGGTTTTATAAGGAAATGAGTGGAAGAAATGGAGTAGTACGACTTTGGAGAAAGGATGGGTAAAGTTTCGTGTGAAAATTTTGGTCCAACTTGAGGGATAAATATCTCTTAGCATATGAAGTGTTTTGAAGTGAAAAAATAGCCTAAAATGAAGTCCGTCGAGTCTAGTTTTCAACGCAACAAACTGCTCATCGATAGGACATCGGAGTAGAGAATTATGGACGTTACAAGTTTAGCTGACAGAGTAGAAACGCGTGCTACAGTACTGCTACAGTAAATGCTACAGTGAACCCGACCCTGAATTTGACCCTATATAAAGGGTAATAACCCCTTTTTTTAATCAGATTTGCTAGAAATTTCCAGAAATTGATGAGAGAGAGAGAGAGAGAGAGAGGGAATCACAAAGTAAGCAATTTTCAAGCGACGGAGTATTAATCGAAGCTCGGATAAACGCATGGATGTGATTCTAGTATGATTTTGCGGTGGATTCAAGGTGGATATTGAATATGTCGCTGTTTTAACAAGAATAAGGTATGAATCTCTTATTATTAATGTTAATTTTGGTTTATTTACGGAGATAAAGTCATTAAATAATTGTATAGCGAGTTGGTTGGTTGTGGAAATTGAAAAACATCGTGTGGGATGTTTTATGGTACATATTGGTGTTGGAAATGATGTTATTGTCGTTGTTGTTGTTGTTGGTTGCTGAATTATAATTTCGGGCTAGATATATAAGCAGGGGAGATGCTGCCGAAATTTCAGCAGATTCTAGAAAGAGTTAGTTTGAGGGCTTAAGACAGGCCTATGAAGATGAGTCTAACAATAGTATAAATTTTCTTGAATATAGATTTACGAGCCTGGGAGGCCAAGCGTTGAATAGTTAAAGTTAAGGCGACCAAAAAGGTATGTTAAGGCTTTCCTTTTCTTTCATTTTGGCATGATCCTATGATACGAGCGAACAACGAGTAATCGAGTCTCCATATTACTCTACTCTTAGATGTATTAGGAGCATCTCAGTTATTGATGATCGTGCCCTCTATTATGATTGTTCCTTCCGTTCACGGGTCCCATATATTGTATCATGATAAGGTTAGTTTATGTTTATGCATTACATTCATTTGCATACATGCATATTGACCCGTGACCAGCAGGCGTTATATACGCGTATATTATGTATATTATATATATATATGTATGGGGTATGGGAAAAGGGCGAGGCGCTATAGACGCATTACCACCTGATCAGCTGGTGCACAGTGATGATGATTATGATGCCCGAAGGGGCCTATATGATGATTATGATGCCCGACGGGACCTATATGGGATAGGGATCGAGCCGAACGTTCCTCGGCACTATGACCTATGCATTGCATATCATACGCCCTTAGAGGCATTTTTAGTAAGCAGAGATATACAGATATGTTCAGATAGTAAGACATATAGATGCATTCATACGTACATGTTCGTATAGTCGACATACGTATGTATTCGTCGTCGATTTAGTTTATGATTCTCGATTTTCTTCATAACTCCTATGTGTGTGTTACTCTTCCGCTTTGCATACTCGGTACATTTTCCGTCGACCCCCTTTCTTCGGGGCGCGTTTCATGCCCGCGAGTACATACACTCGCTTGGTGATCCTCCGGTCAAGACTTCTCACCGCTTGAGAGCTCTATTGTTCCGGAGCTTGAGTCATTTTGGTATAGGTCCTTTGACATAGGCTTTGTTATACTCTTAGAGGTCTGTAGACATATGTGGGTTGTGTATATACGGTTTGGTCAGCCATATCGATGTAATTCGTCTTGGATGTCCCCGTGTATAGTGGCGACCTTGTCGCCTTGCATATTTGTTATGTTTTGGTTATATATGGCTCCTCGGTGAGACAGTTCATTACGATATAAGGCATTATGATTCTACAACATGCTTTTAGCATTTCCACATTGTCCTTAGCATCACCGATTATATCTAACGGTGTTCGTATACGAGTGTCCAACTTGGGCACTAGTCATGGCCCCCGTTTGGGTCGTGACAAAAGTGGTATCAGAGTAGTTCATCCTCGGAGTGTCTACAGACCGTGTCTAGTAGAGTCTTGTTTATCGGTGTGTTGTGCACCACATTTATAAACAGGACATTTAGGATGTCATCTTTCTTTCTGATCATAGATCGTGCAGTAGAGCCAATGATAGGAAAGCTCGTTCTTGGTACGATTTTTGTTAAATTGTAGGATTGTATTGGAGAAGAGGACAATTTTAGTTAATGGGAGCGTAAGTGAGGATCCGAAGGGGGACATGAGACCCGTATCACCCATCGACTCAGGATGGAGGATGTTAAGAGGTATAAGAAAAAGCATCAGCTATTCCATTGAGACGGACCCATCGCGGAGAATGTGGCTCCAGTAGGAGGAGACTCGACTGAGAAATCATATGACAAAGACCCGTTTAAGGGTTCGCGAGAATCCTGTGGATGAAGACGCAATTGAGAAAGTACGGAGCGGGGCACATCAAGATTTTTCTTGTGTTTCAGCATTATGTTAGGCCAGCTTCTAATGCTAGTATCATAAAGTTACCTAGTTCTCTATCTTGGGATTTAGTTAACCAGGAGTTAACCACAGATCGTGGGGGAGTACGAGATAGAGGAAGAAGAGAGTCGATTAAGGAGCGAAGCTTTTAATAAGGACAAAGGGGCTTTATTTCTAGATATATCCGACCTAAGTTCTCCAAGATCTCATTTAAGTGTATATGGCTTTTTCCATCGAAAGTTGTGGCTTATATGTATATGACCTAATCTCATGATATCATCGATCATTCATTACTCCGGGGCCTCAGAAAGTTGATAATGGATTGTTCTTACGAATAATTATAGTTAGGACATCCTTATTTCGGACATGGATTCTGAAGTGAGAATTTTAAATTTTGAGTCTTACAAGTTTATGTACTCTCCGAGAGAGATTTCTCAAGGATGGATGCGTGTTGTAGTAGAACCAAGCGTATAAGGTGGGACATAAGAATTTTAAGAAATTGAAGAAAGATGAGGTGATATTTCATCCCCTACATTTATTAGCAGTATTAGATTGAAGCACCCTGGGCTTATAGCTTATTGGTCTTTAGGAGAAAAGAAACCAGAAAGAAGTTGAATATAGGAATAAGGCACTAATGTTAGAAGGTGTGGTAGATACGAGTAGATGAGATGTTATATCCCGTATTTTGTACGTTGGGACAATCCGAGCTAACCATGATAAGTTAAGGACAGGACTATTCCGGGATATGAGGTAGAGACTTTTGACCTTCGATTTTGTGTTAAGGCATAAGTTGTTTATGAATTTATTGGCATGGAATATTAAGGAAAATTTGTGGTTAAAAGTTAATTTAGGAAAGTTGGCATTTCATGAAATAATGGCCAAGTTGACCGTGGTGTGAGTGGGGCACCACCCATGGCTTGGCTAATTTTAATTCATCCAAGCCATGTGTGGGCCATGGGACACATGGATGACTTATATATGAGTATATTGGATAACTTATTAATCACATTCTTCATACTTTCAAACCTTAGAAAATTCAAGAAACTTGGAGAAAAAATAAAGAGAGGCCATTCGGCCATGGAACCGAGAATTTGAGCCCTCAAATCTTGATTCAAAAAAAATATTTTCTCTAAAGCAATTCCAACCAATTGGAAGGTCCTTATTAATGTGCTTAAAAATTGACAATCATGTTGTTGCTTCATAATTTAAACTCACGTTGACATTATTATATTTCGTATTTTTTGTACGTCGGATTATTCGCAAGCTGAGGCGGGGCCCACACATTGAGATTTTTTTTGGGACATGCGACAATTTATATGAATCACATATGTGAAGTTAAACATAACTCAAGAAGGACCCTTGAGCCAAATCAAAGTGGAAGTCCTCCAAGCAAATATTTTTAAGTAACGTTTTCGGGTGATCTGACTTCGAGGGGCAGAAACGGTATTATAAGTTTGGAATTTGGAAAAATACCAAAGATAGAAGTTGTATATAATTGAATTAGCTTTCCAACCATAGATCGTGGGCCCACATTTGACTTCTAGATAAGGAGATATTGGCGTTTTAAGGCGGAAAGGTCAGTGGGCTAGGCCCAAACCGGGCCCAATCGGGTTAGGCCCATGACCCATGCCTATTTAAGTGAAATTTCAGCCCTTTCCTCTCATTTTTCAGACCAAGAATACCAAAAAATTCTGGAAAGAGAGAGAGAAGAGCCTTGGAGAGAAGAAAACTAATTTTGACCAAAATCGAGCCCCGAATTCGAAGCCCATGAAGAGAAAAGTGTTGTACGCTGCGTTGTCTTCAATTTGAGCTAAAAATCAACCAAGGAGAAGAGTGATAACGTGGGGGCTGCATGCTTAAGGTATGAATACGGTTCCTTTTCATTGTTAACAAGTTTATTTAGAATTTTAACGGATTAGCACGGAGGGAATAGTCTGATAAATCCGTTTGTTGGTGTTGTGAATTATGGAAGGAGATTTGAAGAGAATTTTGGATGAAAATAAATGTATTTACCTTGTAAAATGTGAACTGTTGTTATTGATGTTGTTCATATGAATTTCGACTCCTTTACGGAAATAAAATTATTAAATAGTTATATCGCAAATTTGGTTGGTTGAGAAATTTAGAAAATAGTGTGCGGGCTGTTTTATGGCATACGTCGGTATTGGAAATGATGTTAATACTATTGGTATTGTTGTTGGTGTTGTTGGTTACTGAATTGAGAATTCGGGCTAGGCATATAAACTGGGGAAATGCTGCCCAAATTTCTATAGACAAATTCTAACTTAGGATTGAATTCCTAAGTGCCTATAGCTAATGTTTGGTATTTATTGACGTATTGTAGATCTTGGGGAGACCGAGACTTGAGTTCGGATTAGCTTAGGAAGCGGACGAGGTATGTGAAGCTTACCCTTTCTTTCTTTTGGCATGTCTTAGTGTAAGTAAGCTATGATACGATCCTCAGGGTAACTCTACTCTTATGATCCGAGCATGTTTACGATTCTTATCCACCTCTTAGTGTTAGCATTCTTAATGTGGTAGAACTATGGTCTTTATGTCTTTGTATGATTGAATTCAAATGTGGTATAAAGAGTTTTGCTCCAAAAAGGATTTTCATGTTGAAAATGTCCGTAACTTTCGAGGAACTTGGATTGCTTTGATATGCTTGCAAATGATTCTATAACGTATAATGACGTTAACTTTCATGGGCGGGCCCGGATTGGTTTGATGCATATCCGTGGTCCCCGAGATTTTCCTTTGAATAGTCCTAACGACTTGTTTTTGAAAGAACTTAACATGACTTCCGTTTTAACTCTCGAGCGTCGACTATTTACTTATCTATCGAGTCTTAAAGGTGATTTATGTGCATATGGTTTCTCACTACTCTGCTCGTGCCAGCCTCAATATGTCCTTCACTGAGTCCCGGCAGTGACACGCATTCGTGCACATTCCACTGTATTATTCACCGAGTCCCTCACTAGAGGGCCGAGACACGCTATATATATGTATATGATGATGTGATGATATGGGGATGGTGGCCAGGATGGCATATGATGATTCTATTCACCGAGTCCCTCACTAGAGGGTCGGGACACGCTATGTATATATATATATGATGACATGATGACATGATTTTACTTACCGAGTCCCTCATTAGAGGGCCGGGACACACTATATGTACATGTATATAATGATTTTACTTACCGAGTCCCTCACTAGAGGGCCGGGACACGCTATATATATGCATATGTACATGAGTTAAGTTTCGGAGGCAAGCCTTACGGTTTTTAAGTTACCGTACCGATTTTACGTACTCCTTATGTCAAGCATGATTCGCTTAATGTATCTCATGCTTTACATGCTCGCACATATTCCGACCGACCCCCTTTCTTCGGGGTCGCGTTTTCATGCCACGCAGTATATACGAGTGAGTAGAAGATGTTCCACCGGATTGGCGAGCTCCATTTCCTCCGAGTGCCGCCGAGTCGAGTGCTTTTGTTATGGTATCTGGAGTTATGTTAGAGACTTTGCAGATAGTGTCGTGTATATAAGATGTCAGTTTTGTAAGCGGCTATGTAAGTCGATATACCATTATGCGCTATATTCCAAATTTCATATGTTACAGAGTTTATTTGATTTGAGAAAGATGAAAAGCATATTTTTCTTCGAAAAGCTTTCCTTATACATTCTGTCATGATTTAAGGGCACAGCACGATTATGAGCATAACGAGAGTCAGCGGGTTCGCTCGGCCCTAAGTAAGGGTCGGGTGCCCATCACGCCCTATCGGAAATTAGGGTGTGACATGAGAATTGCAGATACTTATGGAAAAGGAGTGCGCTATGTGACCAAAGAAAAGGATATTGGATGATTTGTATTAATAGTGTATGTAAATCAAGGCTTCAAAGACCGAAAAGTAAGGAGCAGAACCATAAAGTGAGTTAATCAGTGAATTTGAGGTCCCTGGCAAGGACTAGATTATAGAATATATATAATTTTGACTAAGGATTTCAAGATGGTTATAAGGTAGCTTGTGGGAGTTCTAAGAAGGCCCCCAGAGTTGATCCAGGACCCCGTGCTCCGGGGATCGAGCAAAGACGAGCCTCAGTTATTCCATGGAGACTGACCCCTCGGAGGACCCAACGATGATTCCTCCAGAGTTCTTGACTCCCGGGGAGAAGGACCCCCCTCCCTCCCAGAGGACAGTTATGACATAGATCCGTCCGAGTATTCATCTGGGACACCGGAGGAGGAGATTCCCGAGGCCGTACCAGCTGCTCCTATGGTAGAGCACTACGTCAGACGAGCCTCCCCATTGAGTGTTACGGATCACTCTAGCCCTCTATCCTAGCCGTCGGTAAACCAAGAGTTGCCCGGTTATTTATATCCCTCGGACTCAGATGAGAGAGATGATGAAGGCCAGACGAGCGGATGGTGGGTAGACGATGACAAGGAGTATACTTTACCTTATAGTCCACCAGATCAGACTAGAGACCGATCGGCTACAGGTATATGAGTCCTTATTAGAATTTTCTATGTATGTGCATTTGCTGTAGATACATAGAAACCCAAAGAGGCCGATAACCGAGTATTTATAAGTAACGGCGACCAAGGTGTGTTCGCTACCATTGGGAATTTGGAAATCTAGGACGGAAAGTAGTCATATATAAAGATGAAAGGTGAATATTGAGAATTAAAAAGGCCAAAATAGTAAATGTGCAGTCGGAAGAGTAAGAGACCCTTTCTAATTCGGAGGGAGATGCGTTACGAAAACGTTTTGGAATCACACAAGACTTCAACTTGCTTTAGATTATGTGGTGAAGGTCATGTGGTGAGGTGGATACGATTATACCAGCATTAACGCACCGGATTTTATCAGAGTTTCGAGGTTAAGCGTGCTGGGGTGAGAGAAATACTAGGATGGGTGACCCCCTGGGAAGTGTACAAAAAGTCCTATAAATTTAGATATAAGAGGCAAATGAGAAGCTAGAGCAGCCTAAGGAGAGATTGGAGTATGCGGAGTGGTTGGACACCTTAAGAGGTCGCGTAGGACGAGGCGGACTAGATCGGTGAAGAGAAAGAAGGTGCATCACAACTCTAGAATTAGGGTGAGTTTGAATAGCGTTTGGAAATATTTTATAAGCGAGATGGTAGTAATTATATATATACGTATGCATATGATATCCCATACGTGGCTATATCAGCGGGAATGTGTATCCCGACAACCAACATTGCGGTATATGGAAGGCATTAATCGAACAGGGTAACGAAGTTCAAGTGACAAAAAATATATGGTACAAATGTTACAAGGTAAGTCGATGCTATTTTCACTACGGAGTTAGGCTTGAAGAGTTTTAATGTAATGACATCTGGAAAGGAAAGAAAGTGAGTAGATGGAAGGTACGGAGATCAAAATGTCAGAAAAAGTGAAAAGTAAGAAACATGAGTGAATGAAGCCTCTAGGAGGGACGACCGGCAATCACGGGACTATTTGGGTAAAAAATTTTTTTTGAAAGTAGGCATGCGAATTGGATAAAGTGTGGCAATATGGAACAAAAGAGGAATGTGTGGGGTCAGAGAATAGGCTTCGATAAGTGGGGCTAAAAGGATAGTGACCACGATGAGGAATATGAAGTAAGAGAAAGAATGGTTAGGCCTTACGACGATGTTAAGAGATATCCATCCCTCGAAAGGTATATAAAGGGATAAGTGTGTGGTCAAATTAACACGGTTGCCTCGGACATGGAGAATCTTTCCAAAAAGATGACTTAATAATGGAACGGATTTGCCCGTTTAAAGGAATATTTCACGAACTTCAGAGCCGATATTACAAATAACAAGAGAAGAACGGTGCTCGAGGAGGAAGAAACCCAAGGAAAGTTAAGGGTGAAAGTAGGAAAGGTACACTAATGGGTTGATCGAAGGAAGAGGAGAGCATTTAGGAGTAAAGTAACTGGAAATCTTTAACCATGGGAGTAAGAAGGATACTTTAACGAGTTGGCGGTAGGAAACCGATTACTCATCGAGGAAAGAACGAGGATGATGAGTCGACACAATTGATTAGAAAATTAATGACATGGAATAAGAATTCATGTGAAGACCGAGAGATTCGATCATAGAGGAAATGAATGAAATATAAGGAACGTGCATGGAAGACCACCCGGCCGTAGCATCAGAAAGATAGATAAAGGTTCGATGAACGAGGATAGAGAGGGTGTAAACTGTAAGAATTCTGTGCTAAGAGCAAAAGTAGTAGAACACTCGAAAAAAAAAACTTGGATGTATAGTTGCAACACAAACGCGTAGTTAAGAAGGATTATGAGCAAGTGAGCTAAGCGGGCAAAAGGACTAGTAGTGGATGGAAGGCTATGGAAATGTTGAAAAAAAATGATGATATAGACATAAATGGAAGAAGAACTCAGGGAAAGAAGTTTTAGATATGTTATAAGCAAAGTCGGGAAGAAAAAATGAGGAGTAAGGTATAAGCGAAGACTTCATAAAGGACGTGGTGAATCTTGATGTCCCCATTAACTTGCGGGTCCGAAAACCGTTAGTCATAAAAAAAATAGAGGTGTGAAAAGACGGAAAAGAAGGCATCGGAATTGGATCTACCCCTTATAAGTATTCTGATTGGATACAAGACTGTAACTAGCAAGAAGATAGATAAGTCAGATCATACGATGACGGAACCCCGACCCTAAGAAGATCGTGAAGGGCGGTAGATAATTATCGAAGACGACGGTTACTCGAAGGCTATGGGCGTATAAGGACCTCCTTAATAAGGGGGGAAGAACATACTAGACTTGAAAGGAACTATGACGTTTCAAGCTCGAAAAAGAGATTTATTAGCTCGGGGCCAGAGTTCGAGGCGTATTGGCATATCGGAAAGCTAACGGAAAGAAGTAGAAATGAATTGACAATAAGTGTACCATGAGGCAGACATAGGGAGAAAGTATGGAAGATAATCAAGAGAGCGCTTTACGCCAAGATGAACTATGATATTTTTAGACCATGATTTGAATCCCTCGTATCGGGCAAAAAGTGCGCCGTACTTAAGTATGCAGTGACATGCCTAAAGGGTAATGAAAAGAGCAAGAAAGGTCTCCAAGCTAAATTTACAAAGGGTGTTAGAGAGGATGACGAACCCAAAGGACACTTGGGATGACAATGACAATTGTAATAAAAGGAACAACGATTGGTAGTTTGGAAATTTTTGAAGGAAAGAAAGAACGCCGCTCCTATGAATGGAAATAAAAGAGTTCACCGGATATTAGAAAATAGTTCATGGACCACTAATTATACTGAACATGAGAGCATATGATATGGAATTATATGAACCGTCAACGTGAAGCTATGCCCAACTACAATTGTAAGAAGGCCACACCGGAAAGCCAACAAGGAATAACGACTGACGAGACGATCGCCGATACAAGAAAATCGAAGATAAGTATACTTGCGTTGCAAGAGAGTCATAATAGAAGAATTGTCGTAGTCCTATGTTTCTGGGATTGTATTGATAGCTGTGAGGGAAGGAAGTAAAGAAAAATTTGTAGTAGGAGCTCAAAGGTGTTGCGAGCTATGAAATTAGTTGAACTCGAATTATAAGTTTTCCATAAGTGTAACTGGACCGTGAAGGATAATAAATGGCAAAGAAACATTACGTATATACGTATTTCGGATAATGATATAACTGACCTTAGGAAGGAATAGAACCATTAGGTTCACTTGCGACAAAGTTATGCTGGATAAACATTTGGAATGTAAGGGTAAAAGAGATGGCGACAAGGATGTAAGGATTAGAGAGCCTGACTAATGGACTACAAAAAAAAAAAAAAAATCGATACAGAGTATATCTAAGATCAACGGGTACAAAAAGGATAGCCTAAGATGGCACCAAAGGAGTAAACACAAAGAGGGCGCCGTATATGAGAAAGGTAATTGCCCACTAACAGGGAAACAAAGAGCGAGAAAAAGAGAATACTTACAGGATGATGAATAGTTATGGCACGGCAAGTCAAGACTAAAATAATGGAGAAAGAACAAGAGCGAGATTCTAGTTAATTTTCGATCATGCACATGAGGACAAAGAAGTGAAAGAAGATGACTGAAGGTAATAAAAGAGTTAAGAAAGAATGAGAAGAGACTGATCTAAGTTATAGTTTAAGCAAATGGTAATCGGACCCTAAAGGAAAAATAATTGTTCTAACGAATCAAAGATTGTGTCGTGGGTTGGCAATACTGCAACATTCGAGGACGAATGTTTTTAAGGGAGAGGGGAAGAATGTTACACCCCGTATCTTCGAAGAAGCACTTATCAAATTTGAAACATAAGTACGTTGAGTTATGGTTAAGTAAAACCACTTTGAAATATAAGCAAGCATTATCAAGTACATTTAATGAGTGAAGGATGTATACAAGGTATACGGAAGGTTTTATAAGGAAATGAGTGGAAGAAATGGAGTAGTACGACTTTGGAGAAAGGATGGGTAAAGTTTCGTGTGAAAATTTTGGTCCAACTTGAGGGATAAATATCTCTTAGCATATGAAGTGTTTTGAGGTGAAATAAAAGCCTAAAATGAATTCCGTCGAGTTTAGTTTCCAACGCAATAAACTGCTCGTCGATAGGACATCGGAGTAGATAATTATGGACGTTACAAGTTCGGCTAACAAACGAGAAACGTGCGTACTACGTGTGAAAACTGACAAACCCTTTATGAAGTGTTTTGAATAAAATGCTACAGTGACCCGACCCGAATTTGACCCTATATAAAGGGTAATAACCCCCTTTTTTTCATCGATTTTGCTAGAAATTTCCATAAATGAGAGAGAGAGAGAGAGAGAGAGAGAGGGAATCACAAAGTAAGCAATTTTCAAGCGACGGAGTATTAATCGAAGCTCGGATAAACGCATGGATGTGATTCTAGTATGATTTTGCGGTGGATTCAAGGTGGATATTGAAGATATCACTGTTTTAACAAAAATAAGGTATGAATCTCCTATTATTAATGTTAATTTTGGTTTATTTACGAAGATAAAGTGATGAAATAATTGTATAATAAAGTTGTTGGTTTTGGAAATTGGAAAATATCGTGTGGGATGTTTTATGGAATATATTGGTATTGAATGATGTTGTTGATGTTGTCATTATTGTTGTAGTTGTTGTTTTGTTGGTATTGTGATTTCGGGCTAGGCATATAAACGGGGGAGATCTTTGCCGAAATTTCGGCAAATTATAAATGGATTTATTTGAAGGACTAAGACAAACGTATAACGATGAGTCTAACAATAGTGTAAATTTTCTTAAATATAGACTTACGAGCTCGGACCAATATTGAATAGATAATTAAGGCGACCAAAAAGGTATGTTAAGGCTTTCTTTTTCTTTCATTTTGGCATGATCCTATGATACGAGCGAACAACGAGTAATCGAGTCTCCATATTACTTTACTCTTAGAAGTATTAGGAGCATCTCAGTTATTGATGATCCTGTACCCCTCTATTATGATTATTCCTTTTGGTCACGGGTCCCATATATTGTATCATGATAAGGTTAGTTTATGTTTATGCATTACATTCATTTGCATACATGCATATTGACCGTGACCAAGATGGGCGTTATATACGCGTATATATTATTATATATATATATATATATATGTATGGGGTATGGGAAAAGGGCGAGGCGTTATAGACGCATTACCACCGATCAGGCGGTGCACAATGATGATGATTATGATGCCGAAGGGCCTATATGATGATTATGATGCCCGACGGGCCTATATAGGATAGGGATAGGCGAACGTTCCTCGACACTATGACCTATGCATTGTATATCATACGCCCTCGGAGGCATTTTTAGTAAATAGAGATATATATAATATGTTCAAGATAGTAAGACATACAGATGCATTCATACAGACATGTTCAGATAGTCAGACATACAAATGTATTCCGTCAGTCAGTTTAGTTTATGATTCTCAGATTTTCTTCATAACTCCTATGTGTATGTTAATCTTCTTCCTTACATGCTCAGTACATTTTTCGTACTGCCCCCCTTTCTTCGGGGGCTGCGTTTCATGCCCGCAGGTACAAACACTCAGTTTGGTGATCCTCCGGTCTAGGACACGCTCGTTTTGGAGAGCTCTATTGTTCCGGAGCTTGAGTCATTTTGGTATAGGTCCGTTGACATAGGCTTTGTTATACTTGAGGTCATTTGGTATAGGTCCTTTCAACATAGGCTTTGTTGGATACTCTTAGAGACCTTGTTGTAGACATATGTGGGTTGTGTATATAAGGTTTGGCTTTTATAGCATTGTCATATCGATGTAGTTCGTTTTGGATGTCCCCGTGTAAGAAATAGTGGTAGCCTTGTCGGTACGGATTGCATGACATCGAGTTGTTAACACCGAGTTTTGGCCGGGACGATCACACCGAGTCTCGAAAGGGCGGGTGTACGGATGACACCGAGTCTCGGAATCGGTATGGATATACGAGACGTATGTATATTAAGTGTATATGAATGCATTTGTATGTATGTTGTGTATGGATGTGTATGAAATGTTTTTCCTGTAGACGAGTAGTTTACATCATAGAGGTCTTAAGAAGAGTACGAGGTATAATTACTTACTTTATCTTATGTTATCTTCCTTCTGATATCATACTACTATTCTTGCCTTACACACTCAGTATATTGCTCGTACTGACGTCCCTTCTTGTGGACGCTGCATTCATGCCCGTAGGTGTAGATAGACGAGACGAGGATCTTTCATCGTAGGCTGCTTTCAAGTATTGGTCTCGAGTGGTGGCTCATCAAAGTCCCCAAGAAATTCAAGTCTCGAGTCTATATATATATGAATTGTGTTAAGGGTTGCGTGGGTGTATTACCATTATATACTTCGGGCCGTGTTCGTAGAGGCTTTGATTTCTTGTATTGACTTAGTCATAGTGTGAATGTTTGTGGAAGTTTGGCCGTGTAGGTGTGTATGGTGTAGGAGAAATGAATTAATGTCATTTAGTACTCTAGTTGTTGTTGTTCTATGGATTCTATGGTGAAAATGAAGGTTTAATGATTTAAATGGAAGTTGTAGTTGTTTTTAGGTTGTTGGAGAAGCTAATGTGATTCTAATATAGTTTCTTGCGTTTATGAGAATTATGTTGCTAATCGTGTGGATCGTTGGTGTAGTTTATGAATTCGGAAGAAAGAAACGTGTTGTCGTTG
The DNA here is from genome assembly GCF_029784015.1 of Lycium ferocissimum. Taxonomy (NCBI): domain Eukaryota; kingdom Viridiplantae; phylum Streptophyta; class Magnoliopsida; order Solanales; family Solanaceae; genus Lycium; species Lycium ferocissimum. Next base: position 10,842,332 of record NC_081343.1, on the reverse strand, counting down.
TTCTTATGGAATTTAGAAAGTTTCGGAATATATTACTGTATTGGCCGGGCTGTTGAATATTGTATGGATTGATTGGGATGTTCTTAAATCTTGTTTGAATGGTTGCGGATTAGTAATTGAATATGTGAGCATTGGTATTGGCTTGATCGTATGTAGTTTATTTGAATATAAATGAAATGTTGCCGAATTGTGTAGAAAGGAATTATTAACGTTAGAATGCGTTTTGAATCACTTAGGGATATTGTTAGTATGGTTGTTGGTATGGTTCTTTGTTGATTTGGCCGAGTTGAATTCTCGGGGTTGTTGAACTTACAGGGGAAATGCTGCCCAAATTTCTGTAAATAAAGTGATGGCTTGGAATTGAATTCTTCGATGCCATGACCAATGTTGGTGTCCAATGACGTGTTGTAGATCACGAGAAGTCGAGACTAAAGTTCGAGTTAGCTTAGGAAGCGGACGAGGTATGTAAAGCTTATCCTTCTTTTCTTTTGGCATGTCCTAGACACAAGTAAGTTATGATATGTTATGAGCTTTGGGGGTAATTCTATTCGTAAAATCCGAGCATGGTTACGATTCCTATTCATCTCATGATATTGGTATTCTTAATATAGTAGAAATACGGTCTTTATGTCTTTGATACGATTGGATTCAAAATGTTGTATAAACGGTTTTGTTCCTGAAGGATCCTATGTCTAAAAATGTCCGTAACTTTCATAGACAGAACCAGATGGCTTTTATATGCTCGTAAATGATTCTATAACATATAATGACTTTAACTTTCATAGGCGGGCCCGCATTGGGTTGACGCTCGTCCGTGGGTCCCGCGACTTTTCTGTGTATAGTACTAACGACTTTTTGGAAAGAACCTAATATGACTATCTTTCCGACCCCCGAGTATGATCATATTCTTATCTGTTGAGTCTGAAGTGATGATTCTTATACTTATGATTCCGATACGTATCTATGATTTTTAAAGATCTATTTGATATGTTCCCGAGTGACATTCGGAAGAAACCTGATTTGACTATTGTCTTGGCTTATAAATGATAGTTCGTTTTGATTATTCGATTGGGACTTTGTAAATGTTTTGCATTGCATATAGTCTTCCACGACTCTGCTCGTGCACACTATTGTTACTTCCTTCGCCGAGTCCCGGGCCGGTATGTTATCGTGCGCACTATGCTATATTCCGAAGTATGATGAGTTTTCCGAAGTATGATTAGTTTATGAAGTATGATGTGTTATAGTATGATGTGATACGGAGTGTGATGTGTTCGGAGATATGCAACATTCCGAAGTATGATGGGTTATGGCGCCCGAGACAGGAGGGGCGACCATGTTCCGTCCGCCGGGTCCCATTACGGACCATATGTGATAGGTGATATAATAATATGATGGCATATGATCTTATTTACCGAGTCCCTCACTAGAGGGCCGGGACACGATATGTGTGCATATGATATACGATATTGACATGCATGATTTATGTTTCGGGGTAAGCGTTCGGCATTTTTGATTATTATACTTGAAGCATTTTGACATTCGATTATTATACTTATTTTACTGTACTACTTATGCACGATACGTATTTCGGATGCAAGCCCTCCGATATTCTGGTTATTGTGCTTACTTTAGGCGAATCTCACTTCGGTTATGACCTCGTTTTTGTATTTCATGATTTACATACTCGTACATATTATCGTGACCCCTTTCTTCAAACCCGCGCAGTACGGTACTTGTTTGGATGATCCGCCGATTAGGATTCCTGTTCAGCTGTCTTGGAGCGCTCCCTTGTTCCGGAGCCTATGTTTTGGTGGAGACATCTTCATTGTATGTATGTGTATGCATATGTCTATTCAGGGGTACGGCGGGGCCTTGTCCCATCATATGATTCTGTTATTGCTCTTAGAGGTCTGTAGACATGTACGCGTGGGTTGTGGGTAGTCCTCGTTTGGTTGTGTACGTATGATTTGTGATCTGGACGTTCCCCCGTATTATGATAGCCTTACCGGCTTATGTCCGTTATGTATATGTGTATACGTGACAGCTTTGGGATGACGTGTTACTTTTCTGTATGTATAAGGTCTGATTATGCTAGCTATGGTCTGACGTTTGATCTTTGTATAGGTATAAGTCATTTGTGTGTCGTTTCTGTCAATGGGTGTGTATAGGTGCCCAGCTCGGGCACTAGTCACGGCCTACGGGGCTGGGCCGTGACAAATGTACCTAGTATGTAAGGCAGAACTGAAACAATATATCTCGACTCGGATGATAAAAGAGTAAAAAGACTCGACATCATGTTTTGTAACTAACATTGATAAACATGTACGTGCATATGAACTTTTGATGCAGCATGAGTATGTATATGTATATATATATATATATATATATATATATATATATATATATATAATGCATGCCTTTACCCTGCTCGCAGCCCCTTCGGGCATAATAGCATAATGGGGTTGTCGGGCAGCCGCTTCCGGCTTAATAATGATGGCCCCTTCGGGCAGCCGCTTCCGGCTTAATAATGATGGCCCCTTCGGGCAGCCGCTTCCGGCTTAATAATCATCGTATACCAGCTGATCAGGTGGTTTGCGTATATAACGCCTTAGCCCTTTTCCCTTCCCCATGAATGATGTCGTGCATGTATGTAAATATGCAAATGCATGAAAATCTTTGAAAACCATCAAAAGACTCCCTTCGGAGCAACTTTTATTTCAAAACGGGAACTTCTTCCCCTTTTTCTCAAAAATGGGAACTTCTTCCCTTTTTCATTTGTCTCCTTCGAGACTCAAAAATTAAATGTAAAATGCATAGGTAAGAGAAACATCTTATGAATGTCCCCTTCGGGAATTAGACCACATTATGAAATCGCACAACTTAAGAATGCCCTTTCGGGCTTAAAAGGTCAAGGAACTCAGGATATCCTACATCTAGGAATGGATTCATTATGGATATCATTACGCTTCATACTTGTCATAGATCATGCCAAAAAGAAGGAAATGATAGCCTTAACATACCTGGAAGCTCGCTTCTCGACTTTCCAACCTACCTCCTGTCTTGAAATCTACATATAAAACCATTCATACTATTATTAGGCTCGTTGTTATATACTTATCCTAAGCCTCCAAATAAATCTTTCTAGAATCTGGCAAAATTTCGGCAGCGTCTCCTCTGTTTATATGCCTAGCCCAGAATCTCAAATTAGCAACCAACAACAACAACAACAATACCAACATCAACATCAATATTATCAACACCAAAATATTCCATAAATATCCCACACGATATTTTATCCAATTTCTCGACCCATATATTCCTTATATGCTCATTTAGTAACTTTTCATCCGTAGATAAGCTTAAATCAATACTAATAAGGGAAAATTCATACCTTTCACCAGCTAGAATTGCAATATCTTCGATTATCACCTTGAATCCAAGTCAAGTTTCACCGCAATACGATAGTATAATCGCAACTGCGCGCTGTCCAACCTTAAATCCGGAGATTATACTTAATTCGCGTTAAAATCTAGTGGATAGATGTTGGGAGAATTTTCTAGAATGTTTGAGAAATATTTGGAGGATTCTTGGCTGAAAAAAGAGGTGTTGGATCAGATTTTGTCCTTAAATAGTGGGACAAATTCTTGTCGGGTCACTGTAGCAACACTGTAGCACGCGTTTTTGCTTTGTCAGCCGAACTTGTAACGTTCATAATTCTCTACCCTGATGTCCTATCGATGAGCGGTTTATTGGGTTGAAAACTAGACTCGACGAACTTCATTTTATGCTTTTACCTTGCTTCAAAACTCCTTATCTACTAAAAGATATTCTATCTCCACGTTGGGCCAAAATTACCCCTCATATTCTCTTCCAAGTTCCAACAAATTTAATTTCCTTAATTCGCTTGTCCTTCAATCCTTTCATAGCTTACAATATGCACTTAAACCCTTATAACCATAAGTTAAACACATATGAGCTCACATACCTCCTGAACGGTAACTTGAATCCCAACATACAAAACTACGGGGTGTCATAAGTAGCCTCTTCCCCTTCACTTCCCACTACTTACATGTTATATCCCGTATTTTTGTACATTGGGATAATCCGAGTTAGTCGTGATAAGTTAAGGACAAGGTTATATTTTCTTCCAATTTTGTTAAAGTGTATAAGTTGCATATTCATCATTTTATTGGTATGGAGTATTAAGGGTAAATTTGGAATAAGGAAAACTAAGGGCTATAAGTTGGAAGAAATATTTCATGAAATAGCCATAAATGGCCAAGTGGCCATGGGGCCATGTGGGCACCCACACATGGCTAGCAAATTAATTCAAGCCATTAAAGGGGACATGTGTTCATCTTATATTGCAAGAGGTATATATATATAGGCAAAGGATGACCAAGTCAAGTAATTACTCCTCATTTTCAACCTTAAGAAAATTCAAGAACTTTGGAGAAGAACAAAGGGGCCATTCGTCCATGGCAAGAAAAAAATGGAAGATCATGAATAGTGATAAAAAAAATATTTTCTTCTAGTTTCCTACTAATTGGAAGGTCCTCTATAACATGGAGTTGTTGTTGGAACAAGTAAACCATTCGTTCTTGCGAATTGAAATTCTAGCCGAGTGAAGAAGTTGGGTGAAGAAGGTAAGGTTTAATCTTCATTTTTATATGTTATGCATGGTTTGTACAAGTTGTGGTATGTGGAAATGGATGAAAATCATGAAATTTGTACATGTTGATGTTGGCCGTATCGGGGGCTGTTTTGGTAGGTTATGGCGAATTGATTTTACTTAATATTTTGGTTGTTGTTGTCATGGATTATGTAATGAGAATGAAGGTATTGACTGGTTCAAGTTGAAGTTGTAATTGTTGTGTGTGTGGCCGTGTATGTGTGGTATAGTGTAGAAGTGAAGAATTAATTCTCTTTAGTATTTTTGGGATGTTGTGTTGTGGATTCTATGATGCAAATGAAAGTTTAATGGTTCAAATTAAAGTTATAGTCGTTTGTTGTTTGTTATGGAAGCTAATGTGATTGTAATATGGTTTCTTGTATTTATGGTAATAATGTTGTCAATGTGTGAATTGTTGGGGTAGTTGATAAATTTGGAAGGAAGAAATGCGTTGTTGATTGTTTTCTTGAACTTGGAGGGGTTCGGGTTGCATGGTGTATTGGAGGGGCTGATTTGAATATTTTGTGGATTGTCCAAAGTGTTCTTGAATCTTGTTTAAATGGTTTGGATTAGTACTTGAACGTGTGAATATTGATGTTGGTTTGATCGTATGCGGTTGATTTGAATGAAAATGAAATATCGTCGAATTATATAGAAAAGAGTTACTAATGTCGAATGCGTTTTGAATTCATTATTGATGTTGTTGGAATGGTCTGTTGGTATTGTTGTTGATAATATTGGCGAGTTGAATTCTCGGGGTTGTTGAACTTATAGGGGAAATCTTTGCCCAAATTTCGTAAATAAAGTGATGGCTTGGGATTGGATCCTTAAGTACGTAAAGCTAATGTTTGGTGTTTAATGACTTTATTGTAGCTCCTGGAGAGCCCGAGACTTAAGTTTGGATTAGCTTAGGAAGCGAATGAGGTATGTAAAGCTTGTCCCTCTTTTCTTTTGGCATGTCCTAGACGTAAGTAAGTTATGATATGTTATGGGCCTTGGGGGTAATTCTATTCTTAAAGTCCGAGCATGTTTATGATTCTTGTTTGCTTTTTGATGTTGGCATCCTTAATATGGTCAAGCTATGGTCCGTATGTCTTTGATATGATTGGATTTGAAATGCTGTGTAAACGGTTTTGTTCCGAAAGGATCTTATGTCTAAAAATGTCCGTAACTTTCATAGACAGAACCGGATTGCTTTGATATGCTCGTAAATGATTCTATAACGTATAATGACTTTAACTTTCATAGGCGGGCCCGGATTGGGTTGACGCTCGTCCGTGGGTCCCGCGACTTTCCTTTGTATAGTTCTGAGGACCTTTGAAAGAACTTAGTATAGCTATCTTCCCGACCCCCGAGTATGGTTATTTACTTATCTGTTAAGTCTGAAATGAGGATTTTATGCATACGATTTTGATACGTATCCATGGTTCCTAAAGTTCTATTTGATCTGTTCCCGAGTGACGTTCGGAGGAAACTTGATTTGACTACTGTCTTGGTTTGTAAATGATGGTTCGTTTTGATTATCCTAATGAGTCTTGAAAATGTTTTAAACTGCATATAGTTTCTCGCGACTCTGCTCGTGCATTTTGTTGTTATATCTTTCGCCGAGTCCCGGGCCGGTATGTTATCGTGCGCACTATGCTATATTCTGAAGTATGATGTGATACGAAGCCTGATATGATATATGATAACATGATGATATGATGATTCTGTTCACCGAGTCCCTCACTGGAGGGTCGGGATACGTTATATGTTATATATATGTATTCTGGAGTATGATCAGTTGATATCAGAGCCGGTGGTGGGGCAAACCCAATGGTGGGGCAAACCCAGTGGTGGGGCAAACCTCAGCAGGCACGCTGAGTCCCAAAGCGGGGGGTGAGTGTAAGACCGCCTTAGGCGAATCCCACATTGGTTTAGGCGAATCACACATTAGTTTAGGCGAATCCCACATCGGTTAATGTTATCTCATATGATAGGTTATGATGTTATGATGTGCTACGATATGTATATGATGATCATTTACTTATGTTGCTCAGTCCCATTATGGGCCAGAGATGATACATGACATTGATACGCATGGTTTGTATTTCCGGAGTAAGCATTTTGGTATTCTGGTTATTATGCTCACTTTCTGTACTCCTTACTTCGGTTATGACTTCGTTTTCTATATTCCATGCTTTACATGCTCAGTACATATTCCGTACTGACCCCCTTTCTTCGGGGGCTGCGTTTCATGCCGCGCAGGTATATGCAGATGAGTAGAAGATGTTCCGGCAGGATTGGCGAGCTCCATTTTCTCCCGGAGTGCTGCCGAGTCAGAGTGTTAAAGTTGTGGTATCTTGGGTTATGTTAGAGACTTTGCAGACAGAGTCGAATGTATGATATGTCAGTTTTGTAAGCAGCTATGTAAGCGATATATCATTATGCATTATGTTACAGATTTGTTATGATTACGAATTTTATTTGATTTGAGAAGGTCTGAAAGTATGTTTCTTTTGAAAGCTTTCATTGTACACTTATGCTATGATTTAAGGGCCCAGAACGGTTATGAGTTTCATGAGAGTCAGCGAGTTCGCTCGGACCTAAGTAAGGGTCGGGTGCCCATCATGCCCTACCGAAAATTAAGGTGTGACATTACCTATACGAAAAACTCTCTCCACAACCCTCAACACTTCGACTCCCACTCCTAATCTACCCAAATAATACTCTCCCACATCTTTAACCTTCCCACTAAACACAAAACAAGGCTCCCCATTCACAAATTTCTCTCAACCACAAGAAGAAAAAGGAAGGTTCAAGGCAAACATCTCAACTTCCATCTACTCTCTCAAAATTCAAAACAAAGGTAAGAATTCGTTCCCCTTATCCTATAGTTAAACAATAGAATGGAATTTTCCAAGTAAACAAACTTAAAAGGACCGAATTTAGTAGTACAAAGTTAGGGTTTTTGGATTTTGGTTGATGAACCTCTAGGATGAAAAACTTAAGAGGAATTGGACTAGTTAATCGTTAGAATAACCTTCTCATCGAATGTAGAGTAGTTATAGCACTGATTTAGACCACAAAACTTGAACATAGTAAAGGAAATTCCTTGAAGAAGATTTTTGAACTTTCTCCAAATTCGGGTTGGTTTGTTGTTAGAATAGCTCTTCAATAGGGTTAGAACTTCATGCATACTAGTTTCTTGCTCGATCCGTGTTTAAAAACAAGTTTTTGAATAAAAATTGGTGTTACAAATCTGGAAAAATTCATAGGTGTTTTCTGGGGACGATGATACCGCTACAGCGATTGGCTGACCGCTATAGCTGTGCCGTTGTGGCACTTGGTCAACTACTGTAAAAGTCCTTAGGAATTCTGTGCAGGATCACTATGGCGGTCGAGGCTCCGTTAGGGGAAGCACCGGCTATAGCGGTTTATCGCATCCGCCGACAATCGCAGTTCTCGTTGTACCGAACAATTTAGCAATAGGAAAAAGATTTCAATCGAGTTTTCAAGCTGTTCTTAATAGAATGTTATGAAACTGATAAGACACGAATTTATCACATTTCTAATTCTTTTACAGGAAAGATGGCTCAAAATCAAGAAGAGGTACCACAAGACAAGGAGGTGCCCACGTATGACAAACTTCGCACCCGTCAAAGCAAACGCTTACACCTGAGCCAGAAGTCTATTCCTTTACTACTGGAGCGGGGATTTGACATGTCCAACGTAGAAACAGTGCTCTGAATTTTTGAAATGGGTTGATAAGGACAAAGTGGACTTGTTTGGTTAAGGATCTGGGTGACTGCAATGAATCATGGGTGAGGGAGTTTTATGCTATGCTGCCCACTGTTGATTGGGATTCTCCCGATTCAAATATCATAATAAGAGGTACTCCGGCGAAAGTGGGGTTGAGGGCTATCAATCGTAATTATAGGCTACATGATCACCCAGAGGAGCCCTTAGCGGTGAAAGCAGCCGAGAAGGATTTCATGTGGTTAGCCTCCAAACTGGTGCACGAGGATGATATAGAAAAGACCCTTTAGGCTCATCGAAGGGGGCAATATACAATGACCATTTCTTGCTGATACGAAGAGATGGTTAAACATTGTCTCCCGCCGGATCCGTCTGTTATATCTCGTATTTAGAACGTTGGGACGATTCGGGTTAACTATGATAAGTTAGGGTAAGACCATTCCGGGATACGAAGTCGAGACGTTTGATCTTCGATTTTGTCGTAAGACCTATGTGTGCATGAGTTTGTTGGCATGGAACGTTTAGAAAAATTTGGGACCAAAGATGGATTATTTGGAAGTTGCCAATTATTGAAAAAAAAAGGGGCCATGTGGCCGGCCACCTTTGGAGTGGGCCATGGCCACATGGTTGGCTATTACTTGTAATATAAGTGATGACTAAGGGATCATTTCTTCATCATCTCAAGACTTGGAACAATCAAGAACATTGGAGAAAAACACCAACAACCATTCGGCCATAGGAGCAAGTTTTCAAGACCAATAGCTAGCCATCCAAAAAATTATTCCTTCAAGCAAACCTACTAATTCAAGGGTGCTTATTAACGTGGAAGTGTTGCCGGAAGGTTACTGGATTGCCGTTTTCATCCTTGGCCAACTTTAGACAAGTTGAGGAGTTGTGAAGAAAGGTAAGTTTAATCTTGTTTTTATGGGTTATGGAAGGTTTATGTGTGTTGTTGTATGTCAATATGGATGAAATTCATGAGATATGGCATGATGAAGTTGAGCCGTGTACTATGGTGTTTGGCCGTGTGTATGTGTGTTGTGTGTCTAAGTGATGAACTAAGTTTTATGTAGCATGTTTGGTTATTGTAGAGTGTTGAAATGAATGAAAATCATGAAGTATGTATGTAGGTGTGTTGGCCGAATATGGCCTCTTATGTGTGTCAAGGAATGAATTAGTTTTCTTGGAATTTTGGTTGTTGTTGTTATGTGGATTCTATGTTGGAAATGAGAGTTTAATGATTCAAGTTGGTATTGTAAGTGTTATGGGCTGATTTGGGAGATTTTGTGTATTTAGTGTAATTTTTATATTTATGGGAATGACATGGTTAAAGTGTGGATTGTTGGAGCAAATCATGATTTGAAATTGGGGAATGTGTTAGAGTTGAGGTTCTCGGGTTTGGGGAAAATTTCGGGTGGATTGGAGCATTTGTTGGATTGTTGGAAATATTGTGTGAATTGGTTAAAGAGTTCTTGAATATTGTTTGAATGGTTTTGGATTGGTAATTGAATATGTGTTAGTTTGATTACATGTTGGTTTGTATGTATGTAGTTGTAGTGAGCATAATTGGAATGTTGTTGGAATGTGTGGAGAAGAATTTTTAATGTTCGAATGCGTTTCGAATTGATTGTGGATATTGTTGGAATGATTGTTGGTGTTGTTGTGTTGTTGAATTTGGCCGAGTTGAATTCTCGGGGTTGTGCATTTACGGGGGAAATGCTGCCCAAATTTCCGTAAAATTATGTGTTAGTTTGGAAATGAGCTCTTAAATGCTTATGGTTGACGTTTGTATTTATTAATGTTATGTAGATCTTGGAGAATTCGAGATATAGGTTTGATTTGGATTAGCGTTGTGTGCTAGCGAGGTATGTAAAGCTTAACTCTTCTTTCTTTTGGCATGCCTTATGTCACACCCCGATCTCACTAGGGTGTGACGGGCACCCGACCCCGTAACCGGAGCCGAGCGAACCCACTGACTCTTACTACGTACTAAATTTTTTTTTGAATCTCTAAGTCAAGTATACATAATAGGATTGCTGAAAAATTCCTTTGCTGCTTTTAAATCAAATAAAATATGTAACTGTACAAAACTTGTATCATAGCACAGATTGACTCCCGAACCCACGACTATGTCCGCAAAGTCTCTAACTTCGACAAGACATCATAGCATAGCACACCGACTCGACGA